>NC_083282.1:80009044-80324380 GCF_963506605.1 Zootoca vivipara | reverse complement strand
GTGCTCTTGTGCAACCAAGCCACCCCCCCAAAAAAAAGGTAGAAATTGGGCTTTTGCAGGAAGGAAAGTGATGGGGAAATGCACAGGAAAGTATGGGATATCAAAATTGCTTGATGCAACATTGCATGAACAAATTAGAATGAATGCTCAATGAGCAAGTCATCTGGAAGAGGCCTCAGTCACTGCCATTCAATGGTTGACGGTAATGCTGCTCACAGGTTATGCTGAACACAGGCACAAGCTGTTTCTTCACGTGTTTGTGTGAAAGAAAAAGTGCACACTTGTTCGTTTGGAGAGCTCAGCTATTGTGTACACAGGTACAAGGACTGTACAGTTATTGAAGGCAACGTGATAATACCCTTACATATTCCTCTCCAGCCCCCAACAACCCATCGGGTGCAGAATGCATCAGCAAACATTTATTCGGCTGCCACAAAGGACATCAAATGCTACAGAAGGGGTAGGGAACCTGTGCTTCTCCAGATGTTGTTGGACTCCAGCCCCCATCAGACCCAGCCAGCATCACCAATGGCTAGGGATGATAGAAGTTGTAGCCTAACAACATCTGTCAGCCCATGGGTTCCCCACGGCTGCCTTTCAAGAACTGGAAACAGTAGTGCAAAGCTCCCAAACGCTTTAGTGGGCTTGAACCAGAAGTCATTCAACTTTTGCCTTTGCTAGTCTCTCTCTCTTTTTCTGGGATGCAAGGAAAAAAGGATTAAAACCAACTGCATTTAAAAAAAGAAAAAAGCCTCAAAGCATTTGACTGTTCATTTTCAAAATTCTGCTGTAAAGATAGTCCTGCCCTTACGACATCATCTTCTTGGGAATATATATACATATTGCAAAAGATAAAGCATAACCTCCAAATAATTCTGTTGAATCAAAATTATTTTTATTCTTCTGCCAACGTTGAGTTTTCACTCCTGTTCTTTGGGGGATTGCAGAATGCAACTCAAACAGCTTGACTATGAGACTTTCCTGTGCAACAAGGGGCATTGATAAGAATGCCTACACTGGATTTAGCAGTCCTGAGTGCTCAATGAGGTCCAGACACCAAAGCCTTGAGATAGTATCTACAATTAATGAGTCATATTCAATAGGTACACCATCCTGCTTTACAACCTTCATAACATTGTTGTTGTTGTTGTTGTTGTTGTTGTTGTTGTTGTTGTTAATAATTACAGTGGTACCTCCAGTTGTGGACAGGATCCGTTCCGGAGGTCAGTCGGATCCCGAAGTTTCTGCAACCCGAGGACTGCTTCTGCGCATGCGTGCGTGGCGAAACCCGGTAAAACATTTCCAGGTTTACCGTGCGTAGATACCGAAGTTTACATAACCAGAGGGTTACGTAAACAGAGGCATGACTGTATTATTGATTGATTGCATTGCATTGCATTGATATTGCACCTTTTCCTCCAAGGAGTTCAAGGTGGCGTACGCTGTTCTCCTCCATCTCATTTAATCCCCACAACAACCCCATGAGGTTAATTAGGCTCTGAGGCATTGACTGGCTCAAGGGCCGTCCAGTGGGGGATTTGAACCCAGGTCTCCCAGCTCCTAATCTGACACTCTAGCCACTGCAAGTTCCCCAGGGGTCTCTCATGAAAGAGTCTTGACTATTGTCACCCCCCTGATTCTTTAACTGGAGATGCTACCACCTGAACTTGATGTTTTCTGCCCTCAAAATATGTGCTCTATCCCCGAATTCTCATCCTCCCCATTCTAGTCCTTAAATTGTTGTTGCTGCTGGACAGATTCACACCGACCATGCATTTAACGCCCATCCAACTCACATTTAAAGCACATGGCCTGCCCCAAAGAATCCTGGGAAATGTGTTTTACCCCTCTCAGAGCTCTGATCCCCAGTGCCCTGAAGAAACTACATTTCCCAGGATTCTTTGGGGGAAGTCATGTGTTTTAAATGTGAGTTGGATGTGCTTTAAACATATGGTGTACATTTCCCCTATGCTGTAGACGACAACAAATATTGTTTTGCAATATAGAAACTTACACCTTGAGGCACATATAGTTCCAGAGCCAAGCTCTCTGGAAAAATAAGCTATGGCTCACAAATTTCAATCTCCTTTCTGCAAATATTAATTTCTTGTTTGATTGGGTGCTTGGAAGATTTTTTTTTAAAAAAAAATCTAAATATAACGTTTGTTGGTAATCATTTTTAAAAATTAACATCCGTTCTCTTGTCAGAAAATTACAGCTTTGAAGGTTTCCCCTCCAGTCTTTTCATCTACTGAAACTTTCAGAAGTCTGGGAAATGAAGGGGTCAGACAAAAATTATTTAATGGCAACAGAAGTTGGAATTCAGAAAGGTAAAAGGTTCATTAGTATGCTAAAATGCAAATTGTCAACATCATGTGTCAGACTATGCAAATACCCTTACATCAAGGAATCACATGTATTTTCTCTCATCTATTCTAAAGGGAAATAAGTTTTAAAGCAGTTTTTAAAATGACTTTACTTATATAGACATTCTTCTTGTTGATGGATTTTTTTATCCATTTGTGTGGGAAGGTGAAATTAGCATTTGCTGTAAAAGTCTAATTTTGCTTAGAGTATTTATATCCCAGTACATATGGTGCTTTATTTATTGTTAAGTAATATCTTAGTACATATGGTGCTTTATTTATTGTTAAGTAATAAAGAAAAAAGATAGCTCTCCTTCATTTATACTGCTGGAAATATCTTTGACTAACAGTGTTCTCCTGTAAATGCTTTTGGGGAGGCATTAATATGTTAACTTATTGATTTTCAGAACGTCTTTTAATATCCTTTCAGATTTCAAAGGAAACAAGATGTGTTAATCTTGAACACGCTTTTAAAATAATGAATACATTGTCACATAAGCAGGGCTTCGTAAATTCTGCAGCAGTAGTAAGTGCAAAAACTAGCACCAGATATGGATTTTAACAACCTAAGGGCATGGAGTGCCTGTGTGTCTGTTGGAGTGTGCGTACATGAATTGAGTTTAGGAATATCTTGAGAGGTTGACAAAGAATACCCACATACCTTTGAATATTTTACAATAAAAGCAGGGATACTACGGTATTTTGCACTTGGATGGCGAAGGGCACCTGGAAAGCAAATCGGGGCCAGCTGAAGACATTTTGCTGCCTGAGGCATCTCCTACTCCACATACCGTTGCTGACTAGGTTGGCAGTTGAATGCCAATTCCACGCCGACAATGGAACTTGAGGGTGGCCGGGTAGTCGGTGGGGAATGAGGAGGAGTCTGCTGCCAAGATTGGCTGGAGCAACCCAGTAAGATGTGTGGGGTATAAATAGTAAAATTATTGAATAGGACGTCCCTATTTTCATTGGAGAAATGTTGGAGGGTATGTGTATAAGGCAGATTCCTATGTTCCTTTGAGCATAGGGACCCAAGAGTCATAGGATGTTTTAATGTTTAATAGATTATTGTATTTTAATATTCTGTAGGAAGCTGCCCAGAGTGGCTGGGGAAACCCAGCCAGATAGGCGGGGTATAAATATTATTATTATTATTATTATTATTATTATTATTATTATTATTATTATACCCTTCCTTATGACGTTTGAAACCAGGGAAAACTGCAAAAGAACTAGATAACTTATTATGATCTCATTTTCTTTGACTATTTGTGCAGGAAGAACCAAAGAATGGTTAACACGAGTCATCAGTGTGATGCAGCAGAACAACAACAACAACAACAGAAGTCTAGTGTCCAGATCAAGGAAAGTAATAGTACCACTCTATTCTGAATTTGGTCAGACCACACTTGGAATACTGTGTCCAATTCTGGGCACCGCAAGCTGGGCCACACTGGGAGCACCGGCATGGGGGTGCCTGGTTCACGCCTGCCATGTGCCGCGTTCGCTGACTGGGTTCCCCCCGGTGGTGCAGCGCTGCCCCGCTTGGCTCTGGTGTGTGGTGGGGCCGCTCCAACCGTGTCAGCCTCCCCAGTGTGCATGTACCCCCTGGTGTACCCGCCCACTCCCCGGTGCGTGCATGCGCACCCCTCCGGCATGTGTGCGCCTACCCCAGGCTCCGGGAGCTCACGCTATGTGGGCTGCAGTGGAAGTGTTTGTAGATATATGATGATGCTCTGTGGATGTTGTCTGTGGGTGTTCGCCTCAAGTTATCTTGGAGCTTTTCTTTTGCAGCAAGCATATACAGATGTGCACACGAGATTGCACTGACTAGTAAGCACTGGTTAGGTAGCTCATCAGAATTTTGCACTCTAAACCGGACACCGTTTGGAGGAGTACCGAGCCGCTTGGCCCAATAGGAACCTGTCCGCAGCAAGGTGGTCAAGTCCACCTTACCTATAGAAAAGATACGCGGTAGAGGGGAAAAGGCACAACTTTAATCTTCCATTTCCCACCCTTTTCTTTTAGGCACTGCCAGTAAAAAAAAGGGGGGGGGGAGGGAAGGAGCTCATGTTTCCAAGTAAATCTTTCCAGGCTGTAGGTGATGATGACAATTCCTTCTGCTTTATTGCAGTGTGGGAGAGTAAACAGCCTGGATATACGGTGTGTATCAATATGCCACTTGTTAATAAGCAGGGATGCAAATCATAAATATTCGGCTGTTTGATCACTGGTTTTTTAATTAATGTTTTGATGGTATCCAATAAGAATAAAAGTCAGGGTGATAATATTGAGGCCAGGGAACAGAAAAAAGAGGCAATGATTGTGTGTGTGTGTGTGTGTTACCTGATTTATATGATGGATAAACTATCAGCTCATCCAGATTTATATACCAAGAAGGGTGTGTGTGTGTGTGTGTGTGTGTGTGTGTGTGTGTGTGTGTGTGTGTGTATTCTCACTTAATTCAAATGTTTACCTAAAATGTTCCCAAAGGAGAGCAACGTAGTCAAAATTATCAGAATTTAATAGTGCAACATTGTAATTTGTAGACAGCTTTTCAATAAGTTCTCTCTGAGAGTTTGATCCTACCTGTGTATCTTCTTTTAAGGCGCATATAAGGACTCTCACTGGTCTACCTTTGTGTCCTCGCTGAGGATGCATTCAAAACAGCCAGGGCCACCAAACCATGACGGTCTGGCAGTGGGGTGGTGGTGGTGTTGTAACTGGCATGGTGGCTGCCTGTGCAAATGCTTTGGCTCTGCCCATATACAAGAGACCCAGCCCTGCCATATTTCAAAGGTATTTTCAAACCCTGACTCTAGACAAGCCTCAAAAACTAAACCCTTAGTTTTGCCTTTGGGTCATTTGTTTCTAATTAATGAATAGATGGTGGGAAGGGGTGGGGTGGGGGCAAGCTGAGTCACAACCACAACATAAGGAGAGGAGGCTTTAACCCTTTGCTGCTGCCACGGTCCCAATGCAGAATCATTCCTCCTAGTGGCTGCTATTTGCAGTGGAACCCTTGAAGGCTTTGATCCCAGTGTGAATAGCAGTGGGTGTGGTGATTCTCCACCTGAGCTGCATATTTTAATTTTGGACGTAAATATTAATGTTTTAATGGGGTTTGCTTTGTGTATTTTACAGATGGGTGTTCACATTTTAAGGGCATTGTTTTATTGTGTACAGTACTTTAATTGTGGATTTTATATTTCGATGCTTGCATATTTGGCTTTTAGTCTTGCAAACTGCTTAAACACCTATTTTGGCATTAAGCAGTAGTAACAACGACAACAACGACGACAACAACAACAACAACCTAGCTAATGCTGGCACTGGGAGGAATCACATGTTCTCTTCCTATACAGCCTTCTTATATTATACGTCTTCTTATAATATTATTATGTACTAAAAGGTCAAGGGACCCCTGACCATTAGGTCCAGTTGTGACCGATTATGGGGTTGCAGCGCTCATCTCGCTCTATTGGCTGAGGGAGCCGGTGTACAGCTTCCAGGTCATGTGGCCAGCATGACAAAGCCGCTTCTGGCGAACCAGAGCAGCTCATGGAAACACAGTTTATCTTCCCGCCAGAGTGGTACCTATTTATCTACTTGCACTTTGAAGTGCTTTCGAACTGCTAGGTTGGCAGGAGCTGGGACCGAGCAATGGGAGCTCGCCCCATCACGGGGATTCAAACCGCCGACCTTCTGATTGGCAAGCCCTAGGCTCAGTGGTTTAGACCACAGCGCCACCCGCGTCCCTAATTATGTATTACTGCATTGCATTTTTGATATCCCATCCTTCCTCCAAGAAGCTCAGGGCAGTGCGCAGGGTTCCTTCTCTTTATATCCTCTCAACAATCCTATGAGTTAGGTAGGTTGCAAGAGAATGATCAGCCCAAGGTGTCCCAGTGAGATTTTTTGGTTTCCTGGGTTTTGACCTTGGGTCTTCCCAGTTCCAAGTTCATTAAATCATGGTTTCTTGTAACTGAAGGAGCAGTATTCAGTTGTTCCCTCACCACTGTCATTACAATGGAATGCACAAATGGGGTTCTATTAATTTCTAAGCCACTACTAGACACTGCTTAACATTTTCTGCAGCCACCAGGACTAGAAACTTTATAGAGTTAATTAAAAAATAAAAGTTGGCATTATCCAGCTGCCAAATGGGGCACCACACAAAGAGAATTATACCTAGTAGCTATAATCCCAGAATGTCATATTGGAGTACAATGCAAAAGGTGTACATAATACTGTACCTGAAAGTATCTGCCCATTGTTTACCAGCAGAAGCAGAACTGAGGTCCCTAATTCCTGAAAGTTTAAAAGGATTCCCCCAAGATTTCAGAGAATTTTGCATCTGGTTTCCACCAATTCATTTCAGTCTTTTTAACCTGGACAGATTCATGCCCACTAATGCAATATGGGAGCTTCTCGCAAGGTCATTGGTTTTCTGCATTGATGATTGCTCTGCAAAGGACAAAAGCTGGTGCCCGAGCTGTTAAAAATGGCTGATGATGTTAAGCAGAATTTAATTTATCAACTCTTAAAACACATCCACTATTTGCAAATCTAGGGTGCAATCCAACAGGAAGTTATTTTGGAAGTGAGCGGGGGCTGCACAGGAGAGCGCTGCTAATAATTCAATAATAACAATAATACTTGGCATTTATCTAGTGCCTTAGAGTGTTGAAAGCACAACTTGCTGTAATCCTTACAAGAAACCTGTAGAGCAGGTCAGCCTCATTATCCCCATTTTGTTGATGCAGGGACTGAGGCCAAGGAAGACCAGCTTGGGGGTCACCTAGTGATCTCGTGGCAAAGGCAAGACCTGAGCCAGGGAATCCTGATTTGTAGCTCGTTCTCTCAGCCAGCTGCTGTGCTCCAGGGGCTCCATACAAGTCCTCTTGTGCAAATCCCATTAGTTTCGGTGGTGCTTGCTCATAACGTCTCCCCGCTGAATTGAACCCTCGTTCTGCACAATAAGCTGCTCATGGAATATTGAGCAACAAACAGAACGGGCTCGGTTTCGGTGTGCCGTTCAAAGGCAGGCTGGCGATCCTTGCAAAGCCTTTTTGTGGCTCCAAAATCAAGCTTCTGCCGAGAAGGCAAGAGGGGAGGCCTTTTGCATTGGAAAGGGGCGCCGCTTCTCCCCAAAACTGAAATGTGCTGCTTCTCATTCCCCCTCTCCCTGCCCGCCTGCACCCCCCCCACACACACTCCAGGCCTCACGGCATTGCAGCGCTTCCCATTACGTAACTTCATTTAATAATCCCAGGCTGGACTTGGTGCAATTTAACAGCTTCAGAGGAGCCCAGCACTAATGCATCGATTTGGGCTTTAATAGAATTTCGTTGTCAATGGCCGGTGGCCTGCCGCAGCGCCTACATGCTTCAATCTTAACCCATCCGAAGGCTCTGTTCGTTTCCAGTTGAGCTCCGTTTGTTTCCAGTTGAATAGGTTAAGCAAAGACAGACCTCACTGTTCTCAATTCACTTTATGATCCTCCCATCATAAAAAATAATATCAGCACCTTGCTTTTCATGTCAGAACTACATTTGAGCGGCTATTCCCTATGCCCATGAGTAAATCCCATAAAAGCTGCCCCGTTGTACTGTCGCTATTTTTCCTTGTGGATGATTGATTGATGGATGAGTGCTGACACTTCAATGAAGCTATTTCGACTGCCATCTCAATCCGATGATGTGAGGGGTATATTTTCTGTCCATGCCTCATTACTTCAGAATGACATTCCTGGAACTTCATTTACTTTTCCCCTCCTTCCCTCAAGCGCCATATTTTTTCCCATCTAGGTTATGCATGCCATAAAAAAAGCAATTTGCTATTATATGTGGCATAAGGGCAACACTTTCCCTAGGAGGTAAATAAGAAGGGAATTTTTTTTCCCTCTTCCCCCCCTCCCCTCCTTGCTTCCATGTTGAGTTTAGGGATCGTGTCAAAATTTCTCAGACAATTCTGATGTCAGATTTTTCTGTTCTCAGAAACGGGAGGAAACACTAAACAGATTCCAACCTATGTTTGTTCAGGATTCCATTTTATTTTAGCTTTAGCTTGTACTGCTTTTATTCCTCTAAGAATTCTGTCTTTCTCCCCCGAAACACTTTCAGTTTTATGTCTAGTGTATGCCCCTCTTTATATTTTGAGTAGCAATTTATGACTCAATGCAGTCTTATTTCTCCTTTAAGGATATGAAAACCCATTCTTTAAATGCACAGACAGATTGTCTCTTAAAGGCTGGCTTTGTATAGAAAATGCTTAGCTGGAGAAAAGGAGCTTGTGCCTGTATTTAACCCCTACAAACAATGTACTGGGTGATGGGGAGAGCTCACCATTAAAACGTCTTGGAAGCTATCCGTGAGTTGACATAGAACCCAATTTTAATCTGTGTAATACAGTATTCCTGTTAATAATAACATATAATTAAGACATCCGTTAAAAATCCATAACGTTAATTTAATGGAGAAAATCTAATACAGTCCTATTGGAATTTTTACGTTAAATTAACTTTAACGGGCTTTTAATGGATGTCTTAATTAGATCTCATTATTAACGTGAATATTCCACAAATTAAAATCGGGACCTCAAAAGTTTTAATGGGGGGGAAAAGTTAAAAGAACCATTTTTAAACAGAATGTTTCCTTCTGCCTCTTTTTCAAGGCAATTTAGCTCCTTTGGAAAATGAGCTGGAATTTTAAATATAGGTAACAGGAGATAGTGATTCTATCTTAGGGTCTTTGCATTACTAAGTATCCACAATAGTCTTGTTTTGTTCTTGCATTGATAAAAGCTGGGGAAAGGTTCGAGCCATCGACACACATGTTAAAAACACACCTTTTCTCATTTTCGTTTGTTTGGAGGGGGGAAAGTTTCATTGCATACACCTTGAAATACAGAAATATGACGATGCTTAAATTAAAAAAAGAAAGCAAAGACAATGTGAATAAAAGAGCTGGAGGAACAATCCATTTCCAACAAATCTTTGGCAACAACAGGGTTAACCGCAACTATTGGAACAACTTGCTGGGAAGATTAACGCTGTTCCGAGTTTTTTTGGCTCGGGATCTGTTTTAACTTAATAATTCTTCTGCTTACGGTGATGTATTGATCCCTAGTGCCATGACTGGATTGGGCAACCCAGGTGCACCACTAATAGCTGCACGGAGTTGAAACATTTCCTTTAGACAAACTATCCCAAAGGGGTTATAAATAGGAAACAGAGATTACCATGAAAAGCAAACCTTCCAGTGTGACTGCATCTTGTGGAGCACGCTTGGACATTAAACGATGAAGAATTATACTTCCCACCCACCCCCTTTCCTGTCGAGTGTTACAAATTGACAAAATAAGTACATCAATGTTTTCAGTCATTATCCTACTTCAGTGGTACTTTGTTTTAGTGACAGCAGAAGGGGACAGTGGAGACCAGACAGCCTTGCTGCAGTTTATCAATGAAAATCTAATATCGTCCATAAGCAGGGGAGTGGAAATCAATACTTCATTACCAAATTGTTAGTGAGGATGAAGAAGAATAGCTGGAGGCTTTTATTATTCTTTTGGCAGTCGTCTTCTCAGTCCGGGTTGTTGGAAGTTCAATGTCAGCCGCGGTGCGACGTGCGGAGAAGGTGTGGGCAGTCAGGGCGGGAGAGCTGGGGGTGGGGGGTTAAGGCATTGGTCCTGCAATCAGAGATAATTAAAAACAAAACAAAGTGACAATGCAAATGACAACATCATAATTGCTTCTTTAAAAAATTGCATTTCTTTGAGCTGATGTGTTTTCAGGTACATCTGTTCCAGAGGGATTCAATAAGAAAGCAAAAGTGCAAATAGATATGTAACTATAAGGTTGTCTAGCAGCCACAGCAAACCTGGTGCCCTCTTGATGGTTTGTACTACAACTCCCATCAGCCCCAGCCAGCTGGCTGGGGCTGATGGGACTTGTAGTCCAAAACATCAAGAGGGCACCAGGTTGAAGAAGGCTGCCCCATATGGTTTAAAATCAAAGAACCTCAGGGACTGCTTACTCCCATATGAACGTGCCCATGCTTTAGAAAAATCGTTCCCAAACTTTTCAGTTGCTGCTTGCTTGGTTCCATAAACTCTTCCCCAGTGCCCCCTACCCTATAAAAAAGCACTATTCAGAGTAGTGGTTTGTGCAACCCACTGAGGAAGATAGCAACACAATGAAATTCAAAGCAGTAACAATCAATTGCACCATTTATTCAAAATCCAATTTTCGTTTAATTACATCAACAAAATGAATTAACTGGACCCAGTGGTACCAGCCTTTCAAAGCCTGGTGGTCATTTACCCCTCCAGCGCCTCCTTGCTTCTCCCTTACCTCTCTACACTGCCTTAGGTAATCCCACTGCCCCCCCCCCCGGAGCAATAACACCCAGTTGGGGCACCGCTGCTTTTGCAAGTCCGATGAGCCCCTTCCCTGGGTTCCCGCAGCTGCATCTGGTGTACTGGGAAGCAGGCCTTTTTGACCATGCCACCATTTTTTGTGCTCAACCATCTTGAAACAACAGGTGAAGAGGGATGTGTGGCCACCTGGGAGGCTAGCTCTGCTCCCTACTCCCAGTTTGAACCTCTCACTAGGTACAAAAGGTCACACAGATGGTATAGTGGGCATCATTAGTGAGCTTTGCTGGCACAAAGGGGCCTGCCAGCAGCTGCCCTGTGCTGGCGCTGAATGTGAACCCCGCTCTCACTCTGAATGCCATTTCCAAGCCACCTGCTGCTTGATCCTGAAAATATTTTCTATGGGGCAGTTAGCCCCTCTTTCACCAGTGAGGATGCCAAGCGCTGGTTCACATGGTGCTGTTTAACATGTAATAATTGCAGCCATCACATTATAGTTTGGCGAGGTGAAACGATGACTGCAGCTCAGAGCTCAGCTCTTTTGTTGAACTTCCTTATCAGGCGATCACAGTACCTGTCAGTCGTAACAATTAAGTAATGAGCTGTGCACTTAAGAACCACCATCTCAACATATCATGCAAATTAGCTAGTAAGTAGCAACTGGAATATAGAAAAAGACAGGAGACGCTTTCTGTATCGTTCTGAATGGTGGGCTTTGCATTTCAGTTCAGTGTTATTTGGTTCTCATTCAGAGAATGAGAGTCTGACTAAATATGCTTGCATATGAAAGCCATATGAAAAGCCTTTGACTGTGTCGACCACAGCAAACTATGGCAAGTTCTTAAAGAAATGGGAGTGCCTGATCACCTCATCTGTCTCCTGAGAAATCTCTATGTGGGACAAGAAGCTACAGTTAGAACTGGATATGGAACAACTGATTGGTTCAAAATTGGGAAAGGAGTACGACAAGGTTGTATATTGTCTCCCTGCTTATTTAACTTATAGGCAGAATTCATCATGCGAAAGGCTGGACTAGATGAATCCCAAGCCGGAATTAAGATTGCCGGAAGAAATATCAACAACCTCAGGTATGCAGATGACACAACCTTGATGGCAGAAAGTGAGGAGGAATTAATGAGGGTGAAAGAGGAGAGCGCAAAATATGGTCTGAAGCTCAACATCAAAAAAACCAAGATCATGGCCACTGGTCCCATCACCTCCTGGCAAATAGAAGAGGAAGAAATTGAGGCAGTGAGAGATTTTACTTTATTGGGCTCCTTGATCACTGCAGATGGTGACAGCAGCCACAAAATTAAAAGTTTGACCAAACTGCGGAAGGCAGTGGAAGACAGGAGTGCCTGGCATGCTATGGTCCATGGGGTCACGAAGAGTCGGACACGACTAAACGACTAAACAACAACAACAACAACAACAACAACAACAACAACAACAACAACATGAAAGCCACTAAGGTTTGCATCCAGCTCTCCTTCACAACACAACCCATTTTTCTTTAATTAATGAGTTCAATGATATCTAATCACAAACATTCAGCTGGTTCTTCTTCTTCTTTGGCCATCACCTGTAGCTGAGTAAGATTGTATTCCATGAACATGGTCTTAACGTTGTGTCTGTAAGTGACTGTGGAGGCCGATTCTGGATCCACATGTCCTTCCACAGTGGAGGCATAGGTTTCTGGGCGGGAGTTGATCACGGTGTGGGTTTGCCAAACGTGCCTTCCTCTTAGCTTATTTCTCCCTTTCCCCCTTTCGTCCTGAGTTTGTGCTTCTTCAAAGTCCATGACGCCTTGGGCAGAGGCTATTCTCCAACTGGAGCCCTCGCAAGTTCTAACCAACATGTGAAAAGATTGGGTTCATCTCTGTGACCCAGATTGTCACCTACAGTACTGGCTTCCAGAACTCAGCGTTTCATTAGTGGGAGCTGGCAGTGTTTTTCTTTCTGTGTGATCTGTGGAGAGGGGCACTCTCCAGATCTGAACCCAACAAACCTCTGCAGCCATGACTCACTGGGCCAAAGTCACCATCAAAACTCCAGCTTCTAGCTCTACAATTCTATGATTTTATGACTCTTGACAAACTGTAATCGATTACAGTGGTACCTCTACTTACGAATAACTCTACTTACGAATATTTCTACTTACGAATGGAGCTCTGTCTGCCATCTTGGATGCGGTTTAGATAGGATTTTTTCTACTTACGAATTTTTAGATAGGGTTGCTTCGACTTACGAATTTTTTTCTCCCAATGCATTCCTATGGGATTCGACTTACGAATTTTTTCAACTTACGAATGTGCGTTCGGAACGCATTAAATTCGTAAGTAGAGGTACCACTGTACCTGGTAGTAGCAACAATGATGCCATCATTGTTGCCATCTGTCCACTGCAGGCCTCAGCAGTGTGCCCTAGCCACTATCCAAAGGATACTGGGTACTAACATCTTCCTCACTCCAGAACCCCCTTGCTTGGTTCCTTCCTTCCTTTCTGCCGACAGCACCCAGCCTGTGAGTTGGTCTCCACTTCCACAGTCCTTTGGACCTTCCTTTTTCTGCACCTTGCCTCCTCTGTCACTCCTAATTTCTTCTAGCCATTGCTTTTTAGCTTTCCTGCCACTTCACCTCCTTTCCTTTAGGCTTTCGACCAGCTTTTTCCTGCCCCTGCCCCAGTGCCTTTGCTGCACCCTCCTCCTGCTAACAGTGTACGGCAGGGATGGTGATTCCATGGTCCTGCAGATGCCAACCCTCTGACATTTATCCAATGAAAATAGGGACACCTTATTCAACAACAACAACTTTATTATTTATACTTCACCCATCTGACTGGGTTGCCCCAGCCACTCTGGGCAGCTTCCAACATATATAAAAACATAATAAAACATTAAACACTAACCCCCCCCCCAAAAAAACACCCTTCCCTATATAGGGCTGCCTTTGGATGTCCTCTAAAGGTTGTATAGTTACTTATCTCCTTGGCTCAGGGGTCACATAACTCCATAACCAACCAACATTTTTTCTGATGAAAATAGGGACATCCTAAGGAAAAGCGGAACATTCGAGGATCAAATCAGAAACCAGGATGGTATCTGAAGAAGTGTACATGCACACGAAAGCTTATACCCAGAACAAACTTTAGTTCGTCTCTAAGTTGCTACTGGACAATTTTTAAATTTATTTTGACTGTGTCAGACCAACACGGCTACCTACCTGGATCTAGAATGGTTTCTGTAAATCTGGGACTGTCCCTGGACAAGGACACTTTGAGGGGTCTGCAGATGATGCTGGACAACAACTTTCATCAGAACCAGCCAGCATGGCCAATGGGCAATAATGATGCGATTTGTTGTAGTCCAACAGAATCTGGAGAGCCATAATAATAATAATAATAATAATAATTTATTATTTATACCCCGCCCATCTGGCCGGGTCTCCCCAGCCACTCTGGGCGGCTTCCAACAGAAAGAGAAAACACAATAATCTATTAAACATTAAAAGCCTCCCATCTGTAGGATAGAGCCTCTCTTATTACTAGGCCTTGAAAAGTTCCTCTACTCTCATCCCTCCTTAATTTGTATTTTCCTTCTGCCTTCTTCATCCAGCCTTTTACTTCCTCACAGACTCTGGTCCATAGCTGCCAAGTTATCCCTTTTTTAAAGGGATTTTCTCTTATGCTGAATAGGCTTCCTCGCGAGAAAAGGGAAAACTTGGCAGCTATGCTCTGGTCTCTTTCATCCCCGCAGCAAAATGTTTGTGAACATTCCATGACATCACTCCCACTCAGGCAATCAGTATGAAGGGCACCACTGCCCAAGCCCTGAAGTGCATTACAATATAGATGTATATAGATGTATATTTAGGGTAAATCATATTTAAATAAACTGAATAAGTAAGTTCAGGTCTCTCTGTCAAAAGCTTTCTCTTACCGGGCTATACAAGGGGTTAGAAGAAATAGGTCGGGAACATGGACTTAGCCGGGGGAGGGGGACAAGGGGGACAGCTGCCCCCCAAATCAAGTGAATCAATAAATATACTTAACCAACTGAGGTTCTGCCCCCCCAACATGAAACCTGCCCCCACCATAAACCCTGGCTATGCCCATGTTCGAGAGTATATAAAATCAATATCTCCACCAAGCTTTAAAAAAAAATTATTTCTTCTTTCAGTTCCTTTTCATGATGCTGTGAAATTTTCTTTGCTCATCACTGACAAGTTTCTTAACTGAAACATCATGTCAACTTTTCTCTGGAGAAGGAGAAGCTGGCATTGCCAATGGGAAACTGCGTTTTGCAAGGCTAAAGCAGCACACAGAAGTTCATCAGGAAAATGGAAGGAAAAGATGCACTTCTGCCAGCTTCCTGCCACAGGGCTGTCCCCACTTTAGCTTGAAGATAGACAAGATTGCCAGATTCAAAACAAAGCAGGCGTACTTGCCTTTTAAGAGCTATGTGTGTGCAAAAATTCAGTGGTTGTGATTTCAACCATCATGATGATGAGACGAGCCTCTCCTGCGAACATTTGCCCTTCCGTGCAACTCTTAAAGGCATAGGAACCTCACACCAGGACATCAGCAGACAAACAGCAGCAGTATCTCTCTATTTCTGCCCCCCCCCTTATATATGCCATACAGCCAAAGACTCATCCAGTTCAGCACCCAGTTCTCACAGTGGCCAACAAGATGCATGTAGGAAACTTACAAGCAGGACCCAAGCACAAGTGCAGTCTCCTCTCTCGCAGTTCTCAGGAATTGCCAATCAGAAGCATACTGCCTCTCACCATGGAGACAAGAGCAAAGCCATCATGGCTCTCAGTTTTCGATAGCCTTATCCTCTGTAAATTTGTCTGATCCCTCACCCAGGAACAAGCAAAGCATGCGCCGAGCAAGTGAGCAAGCAGCCAGCCACTGAGCGAGGCTTTTACCAGGCGGCAGCTGGCTGCTCGCTTGCGGGGTGTGTGTGTGCCGAGTGGTACCCTCCCCAGAGTGGAACCCGGGGCGCCCCACCCCCATTGCCCCCCTTGCTACACCCCTGGGTCCCCTCAATATTCCTTTGCGACCGTGTGCACGCTGAGGACAAACCGACGTGCTTGATGCTAAGCAAGTTTCAGTCTGGTCAGTACCTGAATCAGAGACCCCCTGGAAATGACTTATTGAGTTCTATTATGGATGAAAACAAGATATAAAATATATTATGAATTGTATTCAATGTAGCACTAAGTTAAAGTCACGTAGAGATAACGCTGTTCTGCAGGCAACAGGTTATGGGCCAGCAGTGATAAGTCGGCTGCTGGCAACTTGGTTGCACAACACATTGTACAATTTGTTGTGCAGCGAGTTCCTGCAAATGCAGCTGTTGCATTGGATTCCTCTGTTGCACAATTTAAAACTCACCCACCTGCTAGCACTAGTGGACCAATAATGCCAGATACAGCTCTAAATGCATACATAAATAACTTTAAAATAAGTTATTCTAAGCTGAGATCTGCAACATGCTGGATCACATATCACATTGTTCATGTAAGTGGCATGGGTTGCCCTTGTGAGGGCTCCCCGCACCCCATAATAATGGCACAGACAACAGACAGCGAGGCATTTGTCAGGGTCAGGCATTTCTCTGCAAGCCTTGGTAGTTGATTTCCACCCCTCCCCCTCCTGTTGGGGAGGGGCCTTTAAGAAAATCTCTGGTGAAATTAGGCTAGGAAAAGGGACTCTGCATCTTTGAGTAATGAGACTGGGAAACTGGGAACGCGTTTCCCACTCACTCATTTCTCACTGTACGGCATTCCGATTTCGTGACACTTCCTAATAAATCATTGCTTATCACTCACATGGGAACGTAACACGGCTCAAGTTAAGATTCGTTAGCGATTGTAAAGAAGAAACATGAATTGCTCTATATCAGAGCTTTTTGATCATCATCCGGCCCGCTGCAGGCACTCTTTTTTTATTGTTATATTTACTGTAACTGTTGTTTAAGGCATAAATAAAAGAGCAGGAAAGCACAGAAAAATATGAATAATGTAAATAAATTTATTTGTCTTATTTATGCATTGATGTAAGCATTTGGCAATTACTCTGCACAGCGGTTTGTATCCGGCATCAGAAAGAGAGAGAGAGAGAGAGACTGAGACTGTTTCAGAGGCAAACAGATCTGATACTGGAAGGCTGTTAATAGCATCAAACACAGCTGCACACACCTGGCCCCACCAAAAGGCCTTCTGATGCTACTTTCAAGAGGGGGCACTGAGAAGTCCACCACCCACTGTGACCTTTCCTGGCCAAGCAAATCAGGGGTGGTTTCTGTAGGCAACGGGCCTCCTCTCTTCCCTCTCCCTCACCTCAGCATTGTGGCTCCCTCTCCAGGAGTGGATGTTGGTAATATGGCACCCTGTGCAAGACCAAAATTTGACACCCACACCCACTGCTCAGCCCTGGAGCAAAACTAGCTAAGCGAGGCACTGGGCTTTGGGAAGGAGGTGCAAGGCTCTGGCAAGGAAGGAGGTGGGAAGGCACCCCCTCAGCTCAGCGCCCTGTGTGGGATAACAGGACATGCTGTCCTAAGTCCGCCTCTGCCCCCCTCAGGGAATCCTGGGAACTGTAGCTTCTTAAGCATGAGGGTAGTTGCCAGGAGGCCCCTCACAGAGCTGTAATCCCCAAGAGACTATAGCTCCCAGGATCCTTTGGGGAAGCCATGACTATTATAGTCATGACTCTTATAGTCAGGTAAAAAAGAAGAAGAATGCTTTAAATGTGTGGTGTAGATGATGTGACACAGATCTCGTGTTTGTATGCATTTAAAAAAAATCAGCTCTCATTCCTGTTGTTGAAACAAAGTTAAAACATTCCTTCCAGCAGCACCTTAAAGACCAACTAAGTTTTTATTTTGGTATGAGCTTTTGTGTGCATGCAAGACCATGCACAGGAAAGCTCATACCAAAATAAAAACTTAGTTGGTCTTTAAGCATAGCTGCCAAGTTTTCCCTTTTCTCGCGAGGAAGCCTATTCAGCATAATGGAAAATCCCTTAAAAAAAGGGATAACTTGGCAGTTATGTCTTTAAGGTGCTGCTGGAAGGAATGTTTTAATTTTGTTTCGACTACGTCAGACCAACATGGCTACCTACCTGTAACTACTCCTTTTGTTGTTGTTTTAATTCTTCTTTCAGCACCCTTAACAAACTACATGTCACTCAATTCTTTAAGGGAAGCCATGACTATTGAAGTGGTATAAGAGTTGGAGTGCTTTAAATGCATAGCATGGATGTGAACCTGATTTTGTGCCTTATACTGTATATTGGCTTGGGGGGGGGCACTTTTAGCCTTAGGAGAAAGGCCTTAGCTCAGTGGCTGAGCACCTGCTTCAATCCCTGGCATCTCCAGGTAGGGTGGGGAAGAGATCTTCTCCCTGAAATTATGGAGAAGCTGTAAAGGGGGGGGAGCAATATATGTTTGCTCCACCCACTTTGGTCTCTGGCCCTGCCCACCACTGACATGTAACTACAGGAAGGTGGGCCAGAAAGTGGCTCTCAGTCTGAAAACAGTGCCCCCCCTTTGGTGTGGACAAGTCTAGAGAACTCTCACCTGTGGAGGGATGTGCCTGGCATCCCCCACATCACTAATGTGTTTCCCAGCTGGGGTAGATGTGAAAGATCTCACTGTGATGGACACGCGTGGTCCAGGAAGTTCTAGTCAACTGCACTCCTTATGCCATGCCTTCTCCGCTTATCACCACGTCTGCAGCAACTCTGAGATAAAAGCACGGCGAGTCAGGAGGAGTCCCTAATTATTCCGGAGTTCCTTTTCCTTCTTTTCAATTTGCTTCAGGCCTTTGATTAACCCCTTGATCAGGCAATCACATCTGGGATTGAAGCAAGTTAAGTGGTTGTCTTCAGTTATAGGCTTCCATTTGCCTGCTGAACCACAGGAGAAACAAGGAGATCTCCTTTCATTAAGCAAAAAGAAAGCCCTGAAACAAAATTGGTGAACGTAACACAGGCACACCAACTTTGTGTAATCATGAAGTTGGTGAGGAGACTACATTTGGTGTGTGTTTTGTGTCAGTGTTATAAGGTTGACATTTACTTACTTACTTACTTACTTACTTACTTACTTACTTACTTACTTACATACAAAAGTCTGCCTCTTGCTCTCTTTGAATGGGAGAGTGCCTGCCTAGTTCTCCCACAGCAGAACAATAGTTTATGTATTTACCCATAATTTCCTCCCTGATATCTACTGTATCTCTCTGTTCAAACTCACGTACGCACTGCTGCTACTGAAGCTACAGATTGAAGCAAAGACCAGCATGAGGGGAAAGAGGCTTCTTTCTTGTTCTGTTTTCCTCTCACTTCCCTAACCTGCTTTTGCCTTCACTTCTTCTTCTCAGGCATGATGGTGGTGTAAAACAGCCCAGGAAGATTTTTTTTTTTGGGGGGGGGTAGTTCACATTCCTGCTTACTCTGCCTTGGGCGCACTCCCACTGCAAGTTTTTGACATGTGAACATGCTGGGAATGTGGGTATGAGAGAGCACATCTTCCTTTGAGACTCTGTGCTGCCATGTGATGCCCCAAATCTTCCTCCCGCAGTGCATATTACGAAAGATAGTCACAATAAAATCTTATTCAAATCTGGTATCAGGGACAGAAATCACATGGTGTCGCTGTGACACCATGATTCTTTTTAGGTGGTGTTTCCTGTCCGCATCATTGATCTCACTTGGTGTTGCCCTTTAGCCTTCACCTACTAGGCATCAGAGTCCACTGAGGCCCGCCACCGGGGCCAGGCAGTATGGTTGGCCAGCTGGACCTCCCTCAGCCCATAAGAGAAGCAAATGTCCAGTTCTGAAGTGGAAGCCCAGCTTCAAATCTCGTTTGAACAGTCCCGTTCAAGTTATTTCTATGTAAGACTGATGGTAAAATAGGATTCTGATAATACATGTGTACACGTGCCCCTGTGTGCAGAGAATTGATCGCATAGTCAGCTCCAGATCAGACAATCTATTGCTGATTTTGTCACAAGAGGGTGGGAGGGCCGCTGTTGAAACCGGGGATAAGTATTTGACAATGCTGTGAAGGCAACTTTGCTAACGATTTTTGAACAACCTCCAACCGAGGCCTAAATGCCTCCAATATCCATAAACAACTCTATACTGTCCAGTTAGGGAGACAAAGACATAGAGGCTTGTCAGGAAGATTTGCATGGCTAAGTATCCAAGATCCCAGAGATGATGAGGGACTGTTTGAGAGGGGAGTTTGGCAGCGTGGCGGGTGGCAGGAGAGAGCAGGCCATACGGAACGGATGACTATCATTACAATATTGCAGAGCCTTACACCTTCCCAATTACTGGCGGGTTTCATTAATTATGGCAACATTTCACCAACAGAGTCCCCATTCTACCCCCCCTCCCTCTGCTTTGTCACCACCGCCCCTCTATCTACAGAAAATGCACAACTCAGTAGCTGATCACCCATGAAAAACTGGGCCATGTGGCCGCCTGCTCAGGCTGGGAAAAAAATGGAGAAATAAATAAATAAGGCAGTGTTTGGCTCTGAAATCAAGATGGAGGAAAACAGGGCGGTAATTCAGATGAGTGCAGGAGCTTCTGAACTAGTATCGAGTGTGTCTGGATTTATTTACATTTTTCTAAACTGGGTTCTCACATAGGCAGCATATGCAACAGGGGCATAAGCAAACTGATGTGCTTAAAAGCAAAATAATGAAAAATAAAATAAAAAGGGAAAGGCACGCCCTGCCATACAGTCCAGATGTGTGTACAAAAAGTAGAGGCAGATTATAAAACGGCAGTCACTTAAGCTCTGCTAAGACTGAAGTTTTGCTAGTCGAGATTGGAGAATTGTACAAGGAGAGGTTGCACAGATACTACCGGCTCAGCCCCATTAAATATAATGTCGGGAGCATTTCCCCGCTGTCATCTTGTTACTATCAACAGCATTATCTGTATCAACCGCTTCTACAATTACGCTTAACGACTAGTCTTGCTACAAAGAGTCAGCAGCCCCCAAGCTCGTTTTCATTTTAAATATGCCAAAGAAAGGCGGGATGCTAACCCTTCAGATGCTTGAAAAACAAGACAGAAAAAAACCACAGAGACCATGCAAACATTTCCAAATTGTCACTGATAGCACCACAGCCCCCTCCTGCCAACACACACACGGACACACACACTCCTATTCTATGGTCGGCCAACTGTTCCCAGTGATTTCTATTACATTTCCTACCTATTATTTCATGTAATGGCATTCCTTAAATTTTAAATTAGCTCCGAAGAATAAAAATAATTGAATTCCTGCTGTTTTGTGTACATAGAGGGTGACAGGAGCTAATGTGATAATTTAAACTGTAAATGAGTCTTCACTTTGTGTTCATTAATTACAGCTAATTACTGAATTACAAACCTTCTTGGTTAGGCACTGTTATGTATTCATGTAGCATGTTAGACCTCCAGCTGGTAGAAAACTGTTTTATAGACTTACAAGCTGACATGCTAAGCTACCATAGGAACAAATTTCATTTGGGGTGGGGGGGTGGGAGGGGGAAAAGAAGATGGGATAGAGGAGCTAAAAACAAAACAAGGATCGAGTGCTCTGAGCATAAGCAATGAGTCTGACTCGGATCTGAGGACGGAAGATACCCATGATGAAGTGAATTTCCTGAATATTCAGGACAGGCAGTCGATACATTTTTTTCTTTCATATGTAGATGGATACTCCAGGGATTGGATGAGCCCCCCACCCTCCACATCACAGCAGTTTTCCAAACCATGTGAGCATCAACATTGATGTAAGCATGCCTGAAATACAATCCATTCTGGGTCAGTTCTGGAGCTGCCAATCTCTACTTACTGCTAATTATAGCAATAGCAGCAACTTATTGCATATAGTGACTACTTACTCCTTGCAGCAATAGTAGCTACTAAAGCTGCTATTGAGGAATGCTGCCATCATTAAACACAGCAGTGAAGAGGGGTAAACTGCCACCTAAAATGTGTCCATTTCCTGTGCCAGTATAAAGTTCAATAGCGGCTGTGTCTACACCACACATTTAAAGCACATGATTCTCCCCTCCCCAAGAATCTTAGAAACTCCGCCCATGAGAAAGCAACTGAAATTTTCTCTCCCTGTTGGTAATTCTGAGTGTCTTTTCTTTTCTCTTTATTTGATGGCAACAGGTCGAAAAAACACAGGGGAGATTTTCAGAACAGTGGTAGGACCAGAGGAGGGGGCTACAGCCCTAGGATTGCTGGTAGAAGCAGATCAGGCTAGGAATGTGTGGATCGATGAGTTTTGCTTTCTCCCCGTTTCCCATTTTTTTCAATCTTAAGTTCAGTTCTCCACATTTTCACATCAGTCTGCATCTCTTTTTTCTTTTTTAAGAAAGGTACTCATGAAAATTCATGAGCACTCAGCACAAATTTCTCCTAATATACACATTTTATATTTTCCTCAATATATGCAATTTTTTTGCATGTTGCTTTCACTAATATATGCATTTTTATGTACATTCTACCTCAGTATATGCATTACCAGGCTGGAGGACCGAAATGCAAAATTTGGAGAATTGTGAATTTTTGGGAGGATAACAATGTTTCAGTTCACGCATTGTTTTGCAAAGGGTAGGTTCACCTTTAAAAGTGAACTGAATTGAATTTCTCCCCTATCCCTGGATAAGGCCTATCCACCATGACCTCATAGGAAAATCAGTGAGCTGAGCTGTGAGCAGTGAACCGTAGGAGCTCCACCAACCATGGAATGCTAATTCTCTGGCTGCAGCTTTCCATGAGCTCAGCTGAAGACTGGCTGCCTTCCTTGGCACCCAAGTGGAAACTTTGACATTCACCGCCCTGCTCTCCTCACTATTTAGTGCCTACCCCACCAGCATTAGCCCTCCACTACAAGTCATCATACCGTTACCATTTCCTCACCAGGACATTCGAGCTGCATTCACAGTATAATCCTACACAGGTATATGCCTAAGTGAATCCTGTTGGGTTCAGTGGGACTTTCAGGTAAACATGCGTGAGATTTTATACGGTATCAGACCATGGTGCTATCTACCTTAGTTTTGCCTTATATCAAGTCACTCCACCAGTTCATCGAGCTCAGTATTGTTTAGGTAAAAGGTAACGGTAAAGGTGAGATATTTTACTATCTTGGGCTCCATGATCACTGCAGATGGTGACAGCAGTCACGAAATTAAAAGACACCTGCTTCTTGGGAGAAAAGCAATGACAAACCTAGACAGCATCTTAAAAAGCAGAGACTTCACCTTGCCTACAGAGGTCCGTATAGTTCAAGCTATGGTTTTCCCAGTAGTGATGTATGGAAGTGAGAGCTGGACCATAAAGAAGGCTGATCGCTAAAGAATTGATGCTTTTGAATTATGGTGCTGGAGGAGACTCTTGAGAGTCCCATGGACTGCAAGAAGATCAAACCTATCCATTCTGAAGGAAATCAGCTCTGAGTGCTCACTGGAAGGACAGATCCTGAAGCTGAGGCTCCAATACTTTGGCCACCTCATGAGAAGAGAAGACTCCCTGGAAAAGACCCTGATGTTGGGAAAGATTGAGGGCACAAGGAGAAGGGGACGACAGAGGACGAGATGGTTGGACAGTGTTCTCGAAGCTACGAATATGAGTTTGACCAAACTGCGGGAGGCAGTGGAAGACAGGAGTGCATGGCGTGCTCTGGTCCATGCGGTCACGAAGATTCGGACACAACTAAAAGCGTACACAACAACAACAACAACAATGGTAAAGGACCGCTGGACGGTTAAGTCCAGTCAAACTTGACTATGGAATGCAGTGCTCATCTTGCTTCAGCCTGAGTCCCTGCCTGCAGACAGCTTTCCGGGTCATGTGGCCAGCATGACTAAACCGCTTCTGGCGCAACGGGACACTGTGACGGACGTCAGAGCGCACAGAAACGCTGTTTACCTTCCCGCCGTAGCAGTGCTTCTTTATCTACTCACGCTGGTATGGCTTCCTACTGCTAGGTTGGCAGGAACTGGGACAGAGCAATGGGAGCTCACCCCGTCGCACAGATTTGAACTGCTGACCTTCCGATCGACAAGCCCAAGAGGCTCAGTGGTTTAGACCACACCGCCACCCGCTGTTTACTCTACGCTGAGCAGAGGCAGCTCTCCAGGGTTTCAGATATGGGATATACCCAGCCCTACCTGGCGATTCTGGGGATTGAACCTGGGATGTTCTTGCATGCAAAGCACTTCCTCCACTGCTGAGCTACAGCTCTTCTCCATTTTCACCTTATTCACTCACTCAAGAAGAACCACTGTTTGTTTGTCTTTTACTTTGCCGTTCATGTGAAGAGCAAAGTGTGTTCCTTCAAATGGTGGTAACGAGAAAGCCATGCCTTAAAAACAGATCAGAAGAGCAGTGCTAGGGTGTTTTTCACCTACAGAGATTGTACTGCTGTTCACCTTGAGCTCCTTCAGGAGCAAGGGAGGGATTAATATAATATAATATAATAATCATTAGCAGTTCATAGTCAGGATGAATACCCATTATAACCTTCAGCTTTCTGCATCCACATCTTAGGGATAGCATTTTCTTACTGTGCAGCCCATGAGGATTTCATTGGGTCCTGGGAATGTAACTGAGTTGTCCATTATCTCCCAGCCTACTTTTGTGCATTTGGTTCTTTTTAACGACGTAAGTTAACACACACATACAAAAGGTAAGTTGTGGTGATTTAAGACATTACAGTCCCATTAACTTCAGCACGACTGACATTTGTTGTTATCAAGCTATTCCAATAACTGAATGATGGCCCAGACTAAAGGCCATTTCGTCGTTCAGTTAGATTATAATTCTCTCCAACCCATTTATTTCAAAGCAAGTGAGTTTGTTCATACTATATTAGGATTTGCATCCAAAGATCAGTCCTTCTAAAAATCCCATGACGGTTTTTTTTATGGGGATTTAATTTAAACTGCTAGTTGTTTCCCGATAGTACCGTGGGAAGGCACTGGAAAGCAGAAGTGGCTTTCCTAAAGTTAAGCATCCCAAAGAGATCCCATCTTAACTGATCTTCCCAGTCCCATGCCAGAGCAGCATCACATCTTATTTGGCTTCAGATTGAACGACCGCTCATTAAAAGTAACAGGTTAGTGTATTTGTCCTGCTTAAACTTGGATCTTAATGGGGAAATGTGTCTACCTCGGATTAGGCCAAACTGAACCTAATTCACCATGTCCACACATTGCCATAAACCTAAATCCTTCTTAGAATGTAGGTTGCTTGGGTAAATGTATATTGCATACTGTCTTTTGTAGCAGATAATGGTAAAAACAAAACAAAAAACCTCCACTTAAAACAATTGTGAGCCTAAGGCTGCTATGCTGATCTCCACTTACCCGCGAGTAAGCCCCAATGAATTCAATAGGTCTTCACAGTAGGCATGGTTAGGATTGCATTGTGAGGCTTTAATTTGGCAGCTAGCTAAAGCAGTGGCAGAGCGACATGCTCTGGCACACGGAGTGGCGAACAGGCAGGGGCATGGGCACGTCATGCATCCTGGGGGTGTGCGGCAAGTGACGCGTGTCCCAGGGCAGTGGCTGCGATGGCACACACACACACCCCCGTATGGCACACGGGCCGGACCTCTCCCCCCACCCCCACCTTTGTCCGCCAGTGAGCCAGAGGCTGCCTGATAAGTGCTGCTCTGCCAGCGGATCGGTGCCACTTACTCAGAGGAGCACCTGGTGCACACTCCTTGCTGAGGGCAAGAGCACATTGGGGGAGGGTTAAGAGAACCATTCATTCCCATCAAGAGCAGGCAGCCGCTTGTCCATCTGAACTAGGGAACCGCTCACTAACAGTGCCTCAGTCTTATCTGGATTGAGCTTCAGTTTGTTGTCTCTTATCCAATATTAGCAAGTAGGGTAGCAGCAACCTTGCATTGAAATGTGGATGCAACAAGTTACATTTATTTAGATATTTAGATATACCACTTAGGGAGCTGGGTATGTTTAGCCGGGAGAAGAGAAGGTTAAGGGGTGATATGATAGCCATGTTCAAATATATGAAAGGATGTCATATGGAGGAGGGAGAAAGATTGTTTTCTGCTGCTCCAGAGAAGCAGACACGGAGCAATGGATTCAAGCTACAAGAAAGAAGATTCCACCTAAACATTAGGAAGAACTTCCTGAGAGTAAGAGCTGTTCGACAGTGGAATTTGCTGCCAAGAAGTGTGGTGGAGTCTCCTTCTTTGGAGGTCTTTAAGCAGAGGCTTGACAGGCATATGTCAAGAATGCTTTGATGGTGTTTCCTGCTTGGCAGGGGGTTGGACTGGATGGCCCTTGTGGTCTCTTCCAACTCTGATTCTATGATTGTAAAAACAAAACAAAACAAAAAAACCACACACCCTCAAAGCGGTTTACAAACAGATAAAGCAATAAAATCAAGGAAATGATATGATGGTACATGGATGCTTGTTTCATTTGCAAAGAGCTCAAGGTGCAGTGCCTCCTCTGGGCCATGCTTGCTCCATACTGCTTCCTTGCCCAATACTTCTTTATTAACCTCTTAACGATGAAACTTTTCCTTCTGATAATGTCCTCTACTTTAGGCACTCTTGGACATTTATTGACCTTCTCCAAGCCATATCCTTTTATTGCTTAATACCATCTTAATTCTCCACTTACATTCTGAAATTTTTATCTTCTACAAGGTGCTTCTGGTTTAAAGGAGAGGGAGCACCCGGGCTACTGAAATGAGAGCCGCTCATGAAATCTGCTCCACATCCTACCCACAAAGCTCTTAGGAAGTTAATAGCCTTGGGTCGCTCCCTGTATCATAAACTTAAATCTGACCTGCCCCATTCCCTATGCATTGCAAATGCGCATAGATTTAGGTAGGAATGGACTGAGTTGAACTATATATAGCAGCTGCTAAGGTGATCCCTGCTCATTTCTGCAGTGCCAAGTTTCAGATCTGCGGTCTGAGCCTCTCCAGTTCTGTGGAGCAAAATGGGTTGAAAGAAATACATCAATGGCTTTCAAAATGCTAACATCCAGGGTTGATTCGTCAAAGCTCCCCCTCCCTTTGGATCCAAACAGAAGTTGTGAGGATGACGGGGGAGAGGGTGTCAGGAAAGAACTACACCTTCCCTTTTATTCACAAAGGTTTTTGATTCCCTTTACGAGCGTGATCCGCCGATCCGTAATCAAGGGTTAATTTCACAGCTCGCTGCTTCATCTAGCATAATATCCATTCAGACTAATTAAATCTGTCTAATAATGTGAGTGTCTTTGTCTTTGTTCTTCCCATTCTTTGTTTTACACCCTTCACATCTCATCTCCAGAACTACACGCCGTCACATCCTACACTGACAAGCAGAATCCATCCCTAAAATTAAAACATTCCTGACCTATCTCTGATGACAAGGCGAGCAAGCTTCACAGCGCTACTGCCCATGAAGAGAGCTGACACATTTGTTTTTAATTTCAAAAGAGTAGAAAGTGAAGATCTGACCCTGTCAATCAGACCCCGTGACAAGTTTAATCATTGCTGCCCCACAAAATCACGGCTAAATAGGAATGCAAATAATGTATCACAGGGCTCTTATAAATGCTAATCAAGGAGAAGTAATCAACTGACAATTTCACTGATCTCTTTTCTGAAGGAGTCAGTCAGCACACTGTCTCTGGACCACAAAGAGAAGGGAGGAAAGACAAAAGACAAAGATGCAGTTTCCTGGAGGATACACACACACACACACACACACACACACACACACACACACACAAATCCCAAATACACTTTCCTTTTCCAGGGCATAAAATAACAACAATAATAGAGATTCCACTCTTTTTGATCCTTCATCGAACTTTAAAGCAATCCTGTTTTTGCAGGAATTTACAATATTCCGTGTCAAGTGTGGTTTATTAACCCTACCCCTGTAAAGAAAGCCCACCGGAACTTCAGTCGAAATAAAAATCATCATTTGTCTTTGCCATTAATCCATCTTCAGAATACTCTCACATCTCAAAAGCCCTCAATGACCTTCTTCATGAGATGGTGCCATATTTCCTAAGGACTTGAAAGCCAGAAATTGTGACTAGGTTTTTTGTTTTTTGTTTATTTAAAAAGCATCCCTTAAAGAAAATGATAAAAGAAAACAGCCTTCATTTAGGTATAGAAGGAACACTGCCAAGTAGTTCTGAAGCCTACACTCTCTTTCTGCGTAAATATCAGAAAGAAACATTATTTGCATTTCTGAGGCCTGGTCTTTCATCTCAGTTTCCAAGCATGATCTTCGCATGTCTCCCAAATAGATGAAATGTCTCACCCCCCAAAAAAGAAAGGAAGGAAGGAAGGAAGGAAGGAAGGAAGGAAGGAAGGAAGGAAGACCCATATTTGCATAAAACTCACATGTGGTAATTTATATGCACATAAGCAAAATTAGAAATAATTACTAAGATGCAAATGCAGATGCAGTCCATTTCACCATAGTGGGGAAGACAACAGCCGGTCTCTTTGCGCCTGTTCAGTTTGCTGATTGGGTGATAACTGTTGACAGACCACTTCCCTTCTTTGGCTTATAGATCTTTACACTGGACTTGGACCTGTTATGTATTAAGATTGGCTGAAGTTCTCACTCTGGGCCACCGGTATGCAAATGAAGGATTGGGAGCTGCTGTTCAAGGATTGGTTAGTTACAGGTAGGTAGCCGTGTTGGTCTGACGTAGTCGAAACAAAATAAAAAAAATCCTTCTAGTAGCACCTTAGAGACCAACTAAGTTTGTTGTTGGTGTGAGCTTTCGTGTGCATGCGCATGAAGAAGAAGACGTATGCATGCACACTAGGGTGATGACTTTTTTACAACCTCATTTCCCTGTATCATAATTTGATGAGCTTTCATTAAACATTAGATAAAATCTTACTTTCAAAGAGATTTGATAAAAAAACCTCACACACAGAATGATTCTAAAAATTTTATTTATCAGTTTTTTGACCATTTTTGAAGTCACTGTAAGCAGATATAAAATTGAACCCAAGCTTTAGAGTCACATATATACAACATTATATAGGGTCATCAAACACACAAGGAAGCTAGAGGACAACGTTTTGCTACCTCTCCTGTAGGTTCTTTTCCCAGCATGTCCGGCAGGATCTGCTGGCTGAGTTTTGAGGTCCCCAAAAGGGGCTTTTACCTTGCGCAGGTGTGACATTTGTATACCCTATGTTGCTAAGAACACTCCCCATTGTGGAATATGGTGTTGTGTGTCCAAATTTGATACAAAATATATATAGAATTGTTAATACAATTTTATGAAATGGTAAAACGGCATACAAAAAAATTAAAAGCGGTTTGTGCGTAACCTTTTTAAATATTTCAATGGAATATACCTCATTTTAGTCATTAATAGGCAAAAGTTCATCCATTTGTGCTACAGGACATAATTTTTGAGAAAATAATGAAAAAGTCATCACCCTAATGCACACGAAAGCTGATACCAATGAGAAACTTAGTTGGCCTCTAAGGTGCTACTAGAAGGATTTTTTTTATTTTGTTTTGAAGGATTGGTTCGTTTGTTGGAATTTGTTGCTGTTACTAATTGCTTGACATTATATAAGGCAGCAAGCTATGCTGTTGTACAGAGAGAACCTGGAGCAGTTATAACTGCTGTAATAAAGAGATGTTGCTTAAAGAAGCTGTGTCTGCCGCCCATCTTTCCCACTATACAACACTGGCGACGAAGGTGGGATGACTCTTTGAAATAGAAGATTGTCCACCAACAGCCCTGGAAACAGAGGACTGCCCTCTGTAGAGTTGGGCACATGGCCAGCTCTACAAAACACATAGCAGTCAAATTCTCCCCTGGAAGACTGAAGACAGGAAGAGACACAGATTTGTCTGCTCTGAACACCATCAGAAAAACACCAGTTGCAAATGGTGGTAAGTTGGGGAGTGAGAGCATACCCTCCAATATGAAAATAGGCATACCTGCCAAGTTCCGGCCTGAGAAATAAGGGACTGGACCGGAAGTAGCAGACCGGAAGTAGCACTGCCACCATTTTGGAACAGGGCGGAGCATGCTCAGAAGCGACTTTTGATGCTGCTCTGCCCTGTTCCAAAATGGCCGCCGCGCCAGAATAAACCGGAGAAAAACAAAAAAACCCGTTTTTTCGGCTGGGGACAGCTGGAAAAACGGGGGTTTCCCGGGGAATACGGGAGACTTGGCAGCTATGGAAAATAGGGCAATCCTATTCCATAATAAAGATAGTAATAATTCTATTATTTATACTCCGTCCATCTGACTGGGCTGCACAAGCCACCCTGGGCTGCTTCCAACATATATAAAAACCATAATAAAACATTATACATTATACAGGGGTGCCTTCAGGTGTTTTCTCAATGTTGTCTTATTTACTTATCTCCTTGGCTCGGAGGTCGGTCAACTCCATACCCTCCAACATTTCTCCAACGAAAAAGGGATATCCTAAGGAAAAGCAGGACATCCCGGGATCAGGTCAGAAACCAATATGGCTTCTGTAAATCCGGGACTGTCCCTGGAAAATAAGGAAACTTGAAGGGTCTGTGAGAGCTGCCAAGAATCTAGCCAACCTTGGGAAAATGCTTTTGTTTGTTATCAATCTGCCCTCTTGCTTCTAACTGTATCCTCCATCAAGAGAATCCTAAACAGAAAAGAACATTAATCCTGCTTCCCCTGAGACATTCACTGCTAGAAAACTATTGTGTCAGTGCATGGCCCAATATTTTGGAGGGCGGGAGATAAATTAGAGAAAACCTAGTCGGAGCTTGTGGAAGGATCCCCCCCCCCAAAAAATTCCTGCATTTAAGAAAACCTCACAGTTGTGGACGGTTAAAATTTGATGGCATATTTGAATTGCTGAGAATGGTAGTGACAGCAAATATTCAAATGTCCCTTGACTTGCTTCTGTGACAGAAGGCTTAACTTTTACAGCTGCCGAGCAGCCGAGAAAGGCAACCCCAGTGATCCAGCCAGAGGACACGTCATATGATTTTAAGTGGTGTCCCTGGAGGAAACGACAGTATGAGGCTGCTTGAGCGACCTTGCTTCACTGTCCACACACTTGTCTTGCTGCTAGCGAGTGCTGCCAAGCTGCAGGATCCGCGTCAGAACAGGCCAGCTGAAGCTCCAGCCTACCCAACTGTGATTAAAGAGGCCGGAATGGAATGAATAGGAAGGGAGGAGGATACAAACCAAAGAAACACTTGATGATTTTGTTTCAGGGATGTGATGGGAAAGGAGGGAGGGAGGAAAAGGATGGGGGGGTGATCAAAGGACATGCCCCTTCCAGATCGCAGTGGGAGACCTGATTGGACATACTTGTACAATTTAGAGCAACAAAAATAAACTGAAACACTGAAAGGGAAGTGGTGGGGGAGATAAACAATTAAAAAAAAGCACAGTGCATCTATCAGAAATAAATGAACTGGATAAGGAAAAACAAGCCGGGCTTGAATACCTGGCAAGATGGAGGCACTGTGGGTGAGTAGCTCCCGTGTCTGAGAAATTGGTCGGTTGCCTATCCTTGCCTATCCTCAAAGGAGCAGGTTCGCATTTTGAGGGTGCCTCTAGATCCAGCTCTGTCACTGGAGGCTCAGGTAGCTTCAGTAATAATAATAATAATAATAATAATAATAATAATAATAATACTTTATTATTTATACCCCGCCCATCTGGCTGGGTTTCTCCAGCCACTCTGGGCAGCTCCCAACAGAATAAAAAAGTGATAAAATAATCAAACGTTAAAAACTTCCCAAACAGGGCTGCCTTCAGATGTCTTCTAAAAGTCTGATAGTTGTTTATTTCCTTGACATCTGATGGGAGGGCATTCCACAGGGTGGGCACCACCACTGAGAAGGCCCTCTGTCTGGTTCCCTGGAACCTCACTTCTCGCAGTGAGGGAACTGCCAGAAGGCCCTCGGCGCTGGGCCTCAGTATCCGGGCAGAACGATGGGGGGTGAAGACGCTCCTTCAGGTATACTGGGCCGAGGCCATATAGGGCTTTAAGGTCAGCAACAACACTTTGAATTGTGCTCGGAAATGTACTGGGGGCCAATGTAGGTCTTTCAAGACCGGTGTTATGTGGTCTCGGCGGTCAATCCCAGCCACCAGTCTAGCTGCCACATTCTGGATTAGTTGTAGTTTCCGGGTCACCTTCAAAGGTAGCCCCACGTAGAGCTCTGGGACTGGTTTGATAGCTATGGCCCGGCCTGGGAAAGACTTCCTACACTGGTTCATGTGCTGGGTTATTTCAAGACTGGATTACTGCCATGTGCTCTTTGTGGGGCTTTCCTCATGCTTGTTGTGGAAGCTGAAGTTAGTGCTGAATGCTGCTGCACAATTGCTGACAGGAGTGAGGCCTCGTCGGCATATAACACCTGTGCTCAGAGTCGGTTTGCAAAGTTCAAAGTGTTGCTATTAGTATATAAAGCCCTTAACAGCTTGGGACCAGTTTACCAATGAGATTGCTTTATGCCATAAAACGATGTAACAGCCACCAACAGCATTTTGAATTTGGTCAAGTCACAAACTGGAGCCCACTGCAGCTGTTTCAGTAATGGGGCATTTCCAACCCATGGCTCTCTAAATTCCCATTTCACTTGAGAGTTGAGTTGTTGGCCATGATGGGCTCTTTACTGCAAAACAGGAAATAATGGACTATTTTAAAAGGCGTACTTGCTTGCATTGACTCCCACTGTACACTCAGCAGCAGCATAACAATTTATAGTTGTTTATCACTGATAAAAATGGAGGAGGGAGGGAATGAGGTGCAGAACATTTATACACTTCTCTGAAATAAAAATTGAGCATGAGGTGGGAAATAATTGTACAGCAAATGCATTTCATTATTGCTTTTCTCTCTGAACCTTGTTGCAAATTCGTTGGGAAAGTCCAGAGGTGGTCTTCAACAAAGCCTGCCTAATCTCATTTGATCTTTGCTTCATTCCAAAGAGTGTTTTCCATGAGATTTCACATTCCCTACCAAAGAATGCAGATGTAATGTTGGGTCAAACTGACCTGGACTGCAGAGGCTGCAGAGAATGGAGGTAGCTTTTCATAAGCAACAAATTTGATGCAGTATTACACGACTATAAACAGCAGTGACCACCACCATACCAAATCTTGGGACCTATACTCTGTTGAGGGTGCTGAGAGTTGTTAAGAGACCCCTATTTACAGCTATAATTTCTGGAATTGTTGCTGCTTATAATATTTACTAGAGTTGCCTTCTTCAAAAAGTGAGTACCCTGGGATGAGAGATTGGTTCCCAAATCACTCTGGGGATTGTGAGGTGAACAGGGATCTAGAAGAAGAAGAAGAAGAAGAAGAAGAAGAAGAAGAAGAAGAAGAAGAAGAAGAAGAAGAAGAAGAAGAAAAAGAAGAGGAGGAGGAGGAGGAGGAGGAGGAGGAGGAGGAGGAGGAGGAGTTTGCATTTGATATCCCGCTTTATCACTATCCAAAGGAGTCTCAAAGCAGCTAACATTCTCCTTTCCCTTCCTCCCCCACAACAAACACTCTGTGAGGTGAGTGGGGCTGAGAGACTTCAGAGAAGTGTGACTAGACCAAGGTCACCCAGCAGCTGCATCTGGAGGAGCGGGGACACAAATCCGGTTCCCCAGATTACGAGTCTACTGCTCTTAACCACTACACCATGCTGGTGTAAAGGCTTAGCACCTTTAACAAATTACAGTCCCCTGAATTCTTTGGGGAAAGCCATGACTGCTTAAAGTGGCATGAAAGCGCTTTAAATGTGCAGCGCAGATGGGCCTTGCATTTGCTTGGTGGGCTAGAACTCCAAGTTATGGTTCCGTATGTTGGAGAATATACTGGAGGAACAGCTGGCACCACCTTGGATTTTGTGAATCCAGCTGGTCCCAGTACAGTTACTGCAAAATTTGCTGCTTTAATTGTATTAACGCCCAAGGGTAGCTGGCCAATTAAACACTACAGATTGATTCATGACACTCTTATATGTCTTCATCAAACGGATACATTGTAAGACATGCTTAAAATGAAATAAAATCTGTTTTTTTCCACCTCAAACTGATTGGGAACCTGGTTCTGTAAATTGATTAAGTTCTGCAGAAACTGGGCTTGTGATGAACAATTGAACAAAGACGTTTGTGTGTGTTTGTGTGTGCAGCAATGAAGCCTCCCATGATTAATTAAGGGCACAATGCCAAAACAAGTGTCTTTGTTTAAAACGCAGTGGACAAGACAGGCTTGGGAAAGTTGATGTCTTAAGTAGACACCACAACATGTTTTTAATTATGTTCCGGAAGAAGAACAAGAATGGGAATTGCCAACTGTTTGGAAAGATATTTTTTTCTTCCCAAAGAAAGATTAGAACTAAACAAACAAACAAACAAACACACACAAAGAGTATTATTGATTTAACATAAATGCCATTTGTTGGGTCTTTTGTAATTTCCTTATTAATGTCATCATTCTGGAGTTCATGTGCTCCCTTCTGTTAGAGCATTTGGCACTGAGTCAGCTCCTAGCAATATGATGCGGTAAATATGGAGAGAAGACTGCTCATATGAACACGTTTTCTTTGCTGAAACGGTACCAGCAACCAGGCCTAAATTATTCCAGCCACTTCACAGGCTTATTTGAAAGGCGGAAACCAGCGACCATTTTTGTGAGGTACGTGTGTGCACACGTCCGCACTCTTGTTCCGGCTGAGGACTGTATAGCAAAGCTGTCAGTGGGAAACAATGCTCAAAGTTCATGCAACATCAGTTCTCCACAGCTTCTTGTCAAGTGCATTCTGACTTTTGAAATAAAACAGACGTAAAGCAGAATGAACAGCATCTGGAGCAGCACTCATTCTTGTGTAATACTTGGGAACTGGCGGCAAACACAGGCTCCAAATCTGTTTGTAAGCAAAGCTCTCAGCAGCTACCATTTGAAAGTAGGGCAGGGTTTAAGCTCAGCAGCAGAGCACATGCTTCGTGTGCAGAAGGACCTAACCTCTTCTCAAATCCATCCAGCCATCCATCCTTGGCATTGGTAGCAGGTGGTAAGGTAATGGGTTTGGATCAAGCGCCTGCAAACCAAGCCTCATGAGGAACAGTTGAAGGAGCTGGGCATGTTTAGCCTGGGAGAGAGGAGACTGAGAGGAGATATAATTGTTGTTTAGTCGTTTAGTCGTGTCCGACTCTTCGTGACCCCCATGGACCAGAGCACGCCAGGCACTCCTGTCTTGCACTGCCTCCCGCAGTTTGGTCAAACTCATGTTCGTAGCTTCGAGAACACTGTCCAACCATCTTGTCCTCTGTCGTCCCCTTCTCCTAGTGCCCTCCATCTTTCCCAACATCAAGGTCTTTTCCAAGGATTCTTCTCTTCTCATGAGGTGGCCAAAGTATTGGAGCCTCAGCTTCACGATCTGTCCTTCCAGTGAGCACTCAGGGCTGATTTCCTTAAGAATGGATAGGTTTGATCTTCTTGCGGTCCATGGGACTCTCAAGAGTCTCCTCCAGCACCATAATTCAAAAGCATCAATTCTTCGGCGATCAGCCTTCTTTATGGTCCAGCTCTCACTTCCATACATCATACTGGGAAAACCATAGCTTTAACTATACGGACCTTTGTAGGCAAGGTGATGTCTCTGCTTTTTAAGATGCTGTCTAGGTTTGTCATTGCTTTTCTCCCAAGAAGCAGGCGTCTTTTAATTTCGTGACTGCTGTCACCATCTGCAGTGATCAAGGAGCCCAAGAAAGTAAAATCTCTCACTGCCTCCATTTCTTCCCCTTCTATTTTCCAGGAGGTGATGGGACCAGTGGCCATGATCTTGGTTTTTTTGATGTTGAGCTTCAGAGATATAATAGCCATCTTCAAATATCTCAAGGGCTGTCACATGGACGATGGTGCAAGATTGTTTTCTCCTGTCCTGCAGGGTAGGACTTGAACCAATGGCTTCAAGTTATAAGAAGGGAGATTCCGACTAAACACCAGGAAGAACTTTCTGATGGTAAGACCTCCCACACAGTGGAATGGACTCGCCTGGGAGCTTCTGGACTCTCTTCATTGGAGGTTTTTAAGCAGATGTTAGAAGGTCATCTGCCATGGATGCTTTAGTTGAGATTCCTGCATTGCAGGGGGTTGGACTAGACGACCCTTGGGGTCCCTTCCAACTCTATGATTTGATGATTGAACAGGATGTGGCTGTGATTGCATGAGAAGATTTTGCACAAATCAGTTGTGGAAAATGTTGTTGTTGTTTAGTCGTTTAGTCGTGTCCGACTCTTCGTGACCCCATGGACCATAGCACGCCAGGCACTCCTGTCTTGCACTGCCTCCCGTAGTTTGGTCAAACTCATGTTCGTAGCTTCGAGAACACTGTCCAACCATCTTGTCCTCTGTCGTCCCCTTCTCCTAGTGCCCTCAATCTTTCCCAACATCAGGGTCTTTTCCAAGGATTCTTCTCTTCTCATGAGGTGGCCAAAGTATTGGAGCCTCAGCTTCACGATCTGTCCTTCCAGGGAGCACTCAGGGCTGATTTCCTTAAGAATTGATAGGTTTGATCTTCTAGCAGTCCATGGGACTCTCAAGAGTCTCCTCCAGCACCATAATTCAAAAGCATCAATTCTTCGGCGATCAGCCTTCTTTATGGTCCAGCTCTCACTTCCATACATCACTACTGGGAAAACCATAGCTTTAACTATACGGACCTTTGTCGGCAAGGTGATGTCTCTGCTTTTTAAGATGCTGTCTAGGTTTGTCATTGCTTTTCTCCCAAGAAGCAGGCGTCTTTTAATTTCGTGACTGCTGTCACCATCTGCAGTGATCAAGGAGCCCAAGAAAGTACAATCTCTCACTGCCTCCATTTCTTCCCCTTCTATTTGCCAGGAGGTGATGGGACCAGTGGCCATGATCTTGGTTTTTTTGATGTTGAGCTTCAGACCATATTTTGCGCTCTCCTCTTTCACCCTCATTAAAAGGTTCTTTAATTCCTCCTCACTTTCTGGCATCAAGGTTGTGTCATCAGCATATCTGAGGTTGTTGATATTTCTTCCGGCAATCTTAATTCCTGCTTGGGATTCATCTAGTCCAGCCTTTCGCATGATGAATTCTGCATATAAGTTAAATAAGCAGGGAGACAATATACAACCTTGTCGTACTCCTTTCCCAATTTTGAACCAATCAGTTGTTCCATATCCAGTTCTAACTGTAGCTTCTTGTCCCACATAGAGATTTCTCAGGAGACAGATGAGGTGATCAGGCACTCCCATTTCTTTAAGAACTTGCCATAGTTTGCTGTGGTCGACACAGTCAAAGGCTTTTGCATAGTCAATGAAGCAGAAGTAGACGTTTTTCTGGAACTCTCTAGCTTTCTCCATAATCCAGCGCATGTTTGCTATTTGGTCTCTGGTTCCTCTGCCCTTTCGAAATCCAGCTTGCACTTCTGGGAGTTCTCGGTCCACATACTGCCTAAGCCTGCCTTGTAGAATTTTAAGCATAACCTTGCTAGCGTGTGAAATGAGCGCAATTGTGCGGTAGTTGGAGCATTCTTTGGCACTGCCCTTCTTTGGAATTGGGATGTAGACTGATCTTCTCCAATCCTCTGGCCATTGCTGAGTTTTCCAAACTTGCTGGCATATTGGGTGTAGCACCTTAACAGCATCATCTTTTAAAATTTTAAATAGTTCAGCTGGAATATCATCACTTCCACTGGCTTTGTTATTAGCAGTGCTTTCTAAGGCCCATTTGACTTCACTCTCCAAGATGTCTGGCTCAAGGTCAGCAACCACACTACCTGGGGTGTACGAGACCTCCATATCTTTCTGGTATAATTCCTCTGTGTATTCTTGCCACCTCTTCTTGATGTCTTCTGCTTCTGTTAGGTCCTTACCACTTTTGTCCTTGATTATGGTAATCTTTGTACGAAATGTTCCTTTCATATCTCCAATTTTCTTGAACAGATCTCTGGTTTTCCCCATTCTATTGTTTTCCTCTATTTCTTTGCATTGCTCATTTAAGAAGACCCTCTTATCTCTCCTTGCTGTTTTTTGGAAATCTGCATTCAGTTTCCTGTATCTTTCCCTATCTCCCTTGCATTTTGCTTGCCTCCTCTCCTCGGCTATTCGTAAGGCCTCGTTGGACAGCCATTTTGCCTTCTTGCATTTCCTTTTCCTTGGGATGGTTTTCGTTGCTGCCTCCTGTATAATGTTACGAGCCTCCATCCATAGTTCTTCAGGCACTCTGTCCACCAAATCTAAATCCTTAAACCTGTTCCTCACTTCCACTGTGTATTCATAAGGGATTTGATTCAGATTGTATCTTACTGGCCCAGTGGTTTTTCCTACTTTCTTCAGTTTAAGCTGGAATTTTGCTATAAGAAGCTGATGATCTGAGTTACAGTCAGCTCCAGGTCTTGTTTTTGCTGACTGTATAGAGCTTCTCCATCTTTGGCTGCAGAGAATATAATCAATCTGATTTCGATGCTGCCCATTTGGTGATATCCATGTGTAGAGTCGTCTCTTGTGTTGTTGGAAGAGAGTGTTTGTGATGACCAGCTTGTTCTCTTGACAGAACTCTATTAGCCTTTGCCCTGCTTCATTTTGAACTCCAAGGCCAAACTTGCCAGTTGTTCCTTTTATCTCTTGATTCCCTACTTTAGCATTCCAATCCCCTGTAATGAGAAGAACATCCTTCTTTGGTGTCATTTCTAGAAGGTGTTGTAGGTCTTCATAGAATTGGTCAATTTCACTTTCTTCAGCACCGGTAGTTGGTGCATAAACTTGGATTACTGTGATGTTAAAAGGTCTGCCTTGGATTCGTATCGAGATCATTCTGTCATTTTTGAGATTGCATCCTATTACAGCTTTTGCCACTCTTTTGTTGACTATGAGGGCCACTCCATTTCTTCTACAGGATTCTTGCCCACAGTAGTAGATATGATAGTCACCCGAACTGAATTCACCCATTCCCTTCCATTTTAGTTCACTGATGCCCAGGATGTCGATATTTATTCTTGTCATCTCATTTTTGACCACATCCAGCTTACCTCTATTCATGGTTCTTACATTCCAGGTTCCTATGCAATATTTTTCTTTACAGCATCGGACTTTCCTTTCGCTTCCAGGCATATCCGCAACTGAGCGTCCTTTCGGCTTTGGCCCAGCCGCTTCATCAGCTCTGAATCTACTTGTACTTGTCCTCCGCTCTTCCTCAGTAGCATGTTGGACGCCTTCCGACCTGAGGGGCTCATCTTCCAGCATCATAACTTTTATATGCCTGTTGTCTTTGTCCATGGAGTTTTCTTGGCAGGGATACTGGAGTGGCTTGCCAGTTCCTTCTCCAGGTGGATCACGTTTAGTCAAAACTCTCCACTATGACCTGTCCATCTTGGGTGGCCCTGCATGGCATAGCTCATAGCTTCTCTGAGTTATTCAAGCCCCTTCGCCACGACAAGGCATTGATCCATGAAGGGGAGTTGTGGAAAATACACAGTACAAAACGAGGAATGAAATGGTCTTCAACAATGTAACATGGATGTTCTGTGAGTGATCAAATATAGCAATTCTAGGGGGGCCCTTCAGGTCGTTGGAAGTACTTTCAAACTACTGTTTTGTTTGCATTATTGCAACCTGCCATGTTGCAATATTGCAAATATTTACGTACACTGTCTTAAGCATGCTTTCGATACACTGAGCTATATCAATCAAATAAAATAAACAGAGCAGGGGTGGAAAAACCCATGTCCCAAGAGTTGTTGTTGGTCTCCAGCCCCCAGCCAGCAGGTCATCGACAATGGAGACTGGAGTCCAGCCACCTCTGGAGGACCACATCTGCATTTCCCCTGAAATGAGGCACCCGAGAGATGAGAGGAAAGGATGCCACTTCCATGCCACATTCAAAGCAGCCGTTTCATAACTTTGCGAGAGTCTTTATTCTACCTTGATTGTAATGCAAAGCCTATTTTTTAACAGCAGAAAGATCATTTTGGAGGAAGGCTCATAGCTGACCTACGCTTTGTAGCGATGAGGCATGTAGTGCAATTAAAAATGTTTCATTGGCCGGGCTCTGCTGAAAAGGCGTCAACACTTCTGGATTAGAAGGACGACCTTATGGGGCTTTTCAGCTTGTTTTCCCGCTGTTTTAAAGGGTGCAGGCAGAACTGTATCAATGCCTTGTAATTATATGGCCAGTGCCAGCAGAATGCAAAGGACCCTTTCGTCCCAACCCCCCTCGGACTTTGGAATTTACAAACATGGCACCTATTAGCCTTAATGAGAGATACCCATGTAAATCCCTTGCCTACAGCAAGGAGACCAGAGAACCCTAATGACATTTCCTTGAATATTTCTTGGTAATTGTACTAGAAGTTACTGAGCCAGTTCAAAGATTAATTATCAGGTAACATACAGATTTCATTATTTGTGTTTCTCAGCCAGACATTAACAGACAATTATCCCAGGAGCCGATGATGCAGGCAGGTTTATTACAAGCCGGCTATTCCTTAATAAAGCCACAGGGATATCTTCTGAGGCTACTAATTCAGGGGAGACTGGTGCCGCAGATATACGAAGGGGCAAGCCATTCTCCTCCACCTTTTCCTCATGGGACGCTGATTCCATCCTGTGTAAAAACAGAGCGGATCCTGCTGGTTGGCACCTCCGTCCTTTGACTGGGACGAAAGCGGGACATTATGGACAGACAGATCATCTCAGCAAACCTCTGGTGTCGTTCTCTTTAGGTGGGAGTGGTAGTTAATGGATTGAGAGTAGAAAGGTAGGGCTGCATGCCACCTGAGAGTCTTATGATGCTACTTGAAAAGTACAACAATCCTCTCCTGGCATCTAATGCTGATCTAGAGAGAACTGAGCTGAAACTCCTTGTTGCTGTTTCTTGCAAGATACAATCTTATGGAAAGCTTTCCCTAACAGAATTCCATGATTTTTATGACAGTCTTGTATTATCTTGTATTACAGCAGAGGTTGGATGGCCATCTGTGCTTTAGTCGAGATTCCTGCATTGCAGGGGCTTGGACTAGATGACCCTCAGAGTTCCTCCCAACCCTACAATTCTATGATTTATTTAGGATATTATAGACTAGCTTCTCCCAATCTGTGGCCCTTCAGATGTTGCTGGACTATAGCTCTCATCCAGAGGCATCGGCTTGCAAGGGCAATTGGGTGTCAAGGCTCTGTCAAGGCTTCGGGAAAGCTATTTCACCCTCGGTTGCCGCAAGAGCAAAGAAACAAGACAGAGTCCTTTTTAAATGAGTTTTATTTAATCCTAATAGTGAGAGACAAAAGAAAGCAACAAGCCTCAACATGGCGTTGCTCCAAACTGGGCTCCTCCTCCCTCTTTCCTAGCCACAGTACCTTCGCTTACCTCGTGGTCAAATGCCTTTAAGTCCTTTGTTCCTGTATTCTTAACGAACATCACATTCTGGGAGAAGGGGAATCAGAAATACTTTCTAGTGACAATGAGTCAGCTGGCTGCCCTGCCGCAGTTTCCCCACCCTCTTCTTCTAATACTGCCCAACTCCTTTGTTCACCTATCTCTGAGGTGGGACCTCCCCCAGGCTCCTCAAACTTCTGCTGTAAATCAAAGCTGCACTCCTCTTCTCCCGCAGCGTCAGGAGTAGGGAGGGGGTGATCTCCACCATTCCTCCTCCTCTCTCTCGCCCCCTTGAGTCCAATCCCTGACATTGGGGGAGCCAGCATCACATGCGTGTGGCATCCCAACATTGCACACGCAATGTCAGGATGTCAGGAGCTGGAGTGGAGCAGAACATGGCAGCAAGATGGCTGCAATGGTTGGCGGCTCCTGCTGCTGCTGCCACTGCCTCCGGCGGGGAAGGCGAAGGGGAAGGGGAAGGGGGAGCTGCTTCAGCCCACCTTCTCCTTGGTGACCAGATGAAGAGCCAGCCACTGCACTTGCCTTCCTCTGTACCCTGATTTTGCTGCACCTAAATAATGGTGAGGGGCGGCGGCAAAAAGACTTAGCTTCCAGGAGTTGGTGCCCCTGTTCTCATCACAGGAATACAGGAACACTGGAAGATGTCTTATGCTGAGAGGAACTATTGGTAACTCAGGAGTGTCTAGACCCGGGATAGTCAACCTTTTTATACCTACCACCCACTAATGCATCTTTCTTGATGGTAAAATTTCCCTACCGCCCAACAGTGCTCGATGGAAGGAGGATTCAGCTTGTGCTGTAGAACCCCCTACCACCCACCTAGAACCCTGAAACACCCACTAGTGGGAGGTAGGGACCAGGTTGACAACCCCTGGTCTATACGGATGGGCAGTGGTTCTCTCCCAGCTCTGCCTGGGGATCAAGGAATTGAACCAGGATCTCCTAGTCCCCCTAGTGGTGCAGCAACAAAACTGCTAGCACATTTGCAAAGCTAAGCAAGGGGTCCAATACATAGCTGCCAAGTTTTCCCTTTTCTCGCGAGGAAGCCTATTCAGCATAAGGGAAAATCCCTTAAAATAAGGGATAACTTGGCAGCTATGGTCCAATATGGTTTCAAATTGGCGTGTTGAGATTCCTGCATTGCAAGGGTTTGGACTAGAATCATCATTCGGGTCCCTTCCAACTCTAGAGTTCTATGAGTTGATGACCATCTGCGTGCAAAGCAGATGCTATACCACTGAGCTACTACCAGCCCTGGCTATTGGCCACACTGACTGGGTTTGAAGAGAATTGGAGGCTGACAATTTCTGGAAGCCATCCATTTGGGGTAGGCTGGTCTGCTATGTTCACCTTCAATTTATGGGGGAGAGCTTCTCTGAGAGCAATAATGTGGTATCACTGGGGAAGCGTTGCCGAACAACTAATAAAGCAGAATTATGTGTGGACAGTCCATTGTAAATCCACCACTAATGCACAATTATTCCATCAATTACATATTGCAAAATACACCCACAATGCCCCTTGACATGTGAAACAATTAGAGGAAACTACAGACTTTCACATGTAGTAAGTAGCATTTATTTTCAGCAACCATTCTCTGATTTATCTTCACAATAGCTTAGGCCACAAGTTGTCCAAGGTCATCCAGTGACTGGGCATATGAAGTTCCACTGTTCACCAGAGGACTAATGGCGAGAAGAACCACAGTGGGTCTCAGAGCCAGGAGAATTTGAATTTATTCCGCAATTAAAATGGGAGAACGAGAGAGAGCTTTTCCATATTTTTTTATGTATTTATTTAGTACCTTGTCTGCATTACAGGCAACTCCCCATTTACATGGGTGTTCCATTATGAACCCCCTGGTGCTTATGCGAAATCACGTAAAGTGGAGAGTCGCCCATATCAGCTCAGCTGGTTCCCACCCACGAGCGGAGCGAAAGCTCGGCTCTCACACAGCAACTGCAACAGTGTGGTGTGGTGGTTAAGGCATTGAAGTAGGACTTGGGAGACTGGGGTTCAGTTCCCCACTCAGACATGGACCTCACTAGGTGACCTTGGGCTGGTCAAAGTCTCTCAGCCTAACCTACCTCACAGAGTAGCTGTGAGGATGAAATGGAGTAGCACCTTGAGCCATTTGGGAGAAAGGTGAGATATAAATGAAACAATGATAAAATAAAAAATGTACACACACACACACACACACACACACACACACAAGTTTTCCCTACACTTTAGACTGGTGAGCTGATAAATGCCACAAACCGTGTATTCAGATACTCTGCTAAAACCAGAACAATCGCCCCCACCTTATCCCACAGCCTGCTACATCAGCAATGAAGCCCATAAGTCCAGGTAATAGAGGAACTGCTCACATAAGCAGATTGCATACATTTGGCATGTATAATCATGGGTCCTCTTTAATGAAAAACAAGGCCTGTGTTTTGAAGCGTACACATGCAAGTAAGTTTCTTTTATTTTTTTAAAAGAAGGATAAGGAAAAGGAATGTCAGAAAGAACGTTCGTCTACTTTGTCTTCCAATTTTCACATGTCTGCAGATGATTGACTTTTTCATTTTTGCCTTTTGAGGAATATTAAGCTGCTGAAAATGAAATTAGAAAGTAAAATCCTCCGCTGTACACTTGTTAAGGCATTTGTCCATCTCCTTTCTTCAATTTGTCCCCTTCCTTGCTTCCCATTATTACTTATAGCCTGCCTTTCTCCCCACCACAACCCCAAGGGAAGTCAAAATGGCAATCTATACACAAAGCCAAATGAAATGAACTCTGATAATGTGTCGTTTCAAAAATCCATGTCAATGAAAGATGGAACCAAAAACAAGCAAGCAATGCCCCCAACAAACCACCCCACAAGCATTTTCCTGAAAGTATACACACTTGATAGCCTTTGCTCAAAGGGGAATGTGAAGCTAGCCCAGAAAAGACCCTGTTCTGCATTGCTACCAATCTGCCTACATCTCATTTTTTTACATGCATTTCTTTGTATATTGCCATAATTGTTTGAGTAAATTCAGATGCTCTGTTTCTGGTAAAAAGGTATCGTTTTCACTTAAGTGTGCATACACAAAAAAACCCCTAGCCTGTACGTTAAAGGGGGAGGTTGTTTCATTCCCTCCCAGATCACAATTTCACATCCTACCCTATGAGAGTTTGAAGAATACTATATGCACTGGGAGCTGCTGAGCTGAGACAAGAAAGATGGGTGGTGGCAAAGCAATGTGGATCCCAGCGATCCCAGCTGTAGGGGTTGCTCTCTGTGCCACTCCTTCACTTGGTCCTCCAAGGCAAGCACAGACTCACTCCGCCATATCTGCTGATCCCCCTGACCCACCTCTGGCTCCAGTTATCTGCACCCAGGTAGCAGATCTTTTGTAAGCAAGGTCTGTAATGGTATGTGTGGACATCCATACTAGAGTTTAAATACAGCAGCGACCAACCTTCCTTCTAATTAACTACGGTCTCATTGGGGCTTATTTCTGAGCTGACACACATCAGATTGTACTTTGAGGCCACAATCCTCTATAAACGCTTACCTGGAAGGTAGTCCCATTAAACTCAGTGGAGCTTTCTCTGAATAGCCATGTTTAGGGCTGCACAGTACCTAAGCAGCGGCAGCATGGTTGGGAAGCACATACCCTCCGACATTTCTCTGATGAAATCAGGGACACCCCAACATTTCTCCAATGAAAATAGGGACACCCTATTCCACATCCTTCAACATTTCTCCAGTGAAAATAAGGACGTCCCAAGCAACGGTACCTGACCTCCCCACACCAGAGTCACGCTACTGCTTCTCAGGAGGGGGAGGTGGCAGTGAGGTTGGCACAGTGCAAGTGCACTGGCAGAGCTAATCCAGCACTCCTGCACCAGGTTGACCTCCCTGCTGCCTCCTCTCTCCCTCTCCCAGTTAGTAGTAGCGACTCAGCTGTCGGGAGGTCAGGTAAGCGCTGCTACCCTACCATGCTGTCTGCTCCTGGCTGATGGCTATGCTCTGCCTCTATGGTAATGCTTTTGAATACCAGTTGCTAGAAACCGCACTTTTGCTCAGGTCCTGCTTTTGGGTTTCATACAAACATCTGGTCAGCTACTGTGAGAACAGGATGCTGGATGAGATGGGCCACTGGCCTGATCCAGCAGGCTGTACTTGTGAGCCTTCCAGAAACTAAAGATTTCAGCAGCCCCAATCAGATCTATTCTTTTTATTTTTGCAAACAAACAAAAAACCATTTGTGGGGAGGAGCAGGGAGGGGAAGCTGGGTTAACATTCTCCATCTTGTGGAAAGAACAAATCCTATTTTGCCTGTCATTGCAGTAGGTGTGTGTGTGTGTGGGGAAATCCTTTCATCCAGCCATTAGCTGTAAACATTCCCCAGCCTACTGGGAGCAGGCCCTCTGTTTCCCCATCCCGAGCAGAAGCCATTTTCTAATACTAATGTTTTATACACACATCTCAGATACAATGCGAACTCCCCCAACCCCAACGGCAACAGGGCATTCGTTTATAGTAAATCAGAAGTGTCACCCTTGGCAACCCACAGCACTGAAACATTTATTCGGCTCCACGTTGCTGGCACTTAGAATTATTTCTTTCATGCCTGATAGCCAAATTACAATATGGCAGGTTTCCCTGGAGCCACTGGATCATTAGTGCCAGCTCACAACATACTTTCAACTGATATGGCATCTCATGTACAGCTGCCAATCAAAAAATGGGAAATGCAAATGAAGGTGGGTCCATTGGTGTTCAATTACTGTACAGTGAGCTCCTTACAGCTTCGCTTAATGACTGGAAGTCATTTCGCTGAGTGGAAGGAAGAAGAGAGAACACAAAAGAGAATTCCCCCTGGGGGAGCCAGTTACGAGTGCAAGAAGTTTTTACATTTGATTTCCATATTTATTCGTTTCTCCCCTCCCTCCCTCTGTGTGTTTCTAAACACTAGGCCGAAAAAATACTTAGCATGGCTTGTTATACAAATACATGAGCTTGTCAGCTGAGTCGGCTGCCAAGGCCACATCAGCTCAGAAGATGAGGAAGTGTGAAGTTTCAGCTCCGGAGGAATGAACCAAGCATTAACCTTTCCAAAACAGTTTGTCTGTGGGCAATTTTAGTAGCTGAAAACTGCCCTTTAGCAACACCCGATAACCTTGCCGGTTTCAGTAGCAGACGATGGAGGCCACGTCGCATCTCAAGCCCTCCCACCACTCTTTCGGATTTAAATATCCCACCTCCTCGCTGGCTCTGCACCGAAGGTTCCGGTTGTTGGCTGATATTGTGTCTACTGCTGAAGAGACAAGCCGCTGTTTGGCCTGAGAAGTCGCTTGCCTCTAATTATTCAGCACCAGCCAAATAATTATTGCACACTGTTTGGAGTGCTCTTGCAGAAAGACAGCTGGTGTGTTTTTTATAAATGAAATACAATAAATAAATACTAAACAATGCTCTGTGTTTAGGAATCACAACTGTAATCCGTAAATTAATATATAGACATAATATTCTTAATTTTAACGTTTAGACTTAGGTGTGATTATATGGTGGAAATCGCAATCAATTTTGACTTTCTGTTAAGTTGCTTCTTTTCTTTAAAGAAGCAATTATTGGTGTGTTTTATGCAAATCTGCTGCCATTATCCAAACAAGAATGCAAAAAGACAATTTAAGGCATACAACGTAATCATTTAGATGCCAGGAAGTCAAGTCTTACTTTAGCGTGCCATGTTGCTCAAAGATAAAAGTCATTTGCTTTTTAAGAACCTTCCTGCATACCTGCTCATTATACAACCTTATGCAAACCTTATTAGAAGGAACACATTAAATGCAGGATAGACCCAGCAGGAGTCAAATCTTGAAGCATTTACCGCGTACTCCAGTTGAGAGAATTGACTATGCAAAGATGGAAGATCTTGAAAGCTGACCCCAGGAGGAGAAATAGCAAGGAGTTTAATAATAAAAAAATACTTAAAATGAAAAATATGCAGCCATACTTGTAATTGCACAATTTTCCACACCCTTTACAGTCATTTTCATAAGAATGGGCTTATCTTTGGCTGTTTCCCATTCTTATTAAAATGATTCTTAGGTGAATAAGACACTAGGTTTTCTTTTTAAAAGAGCAATTTATTAAGCAGTGGGTAAATTAAAAAGTTTACTTTGAATTTTTTTTTAACATCTCATTGTCATAATAACAATAACAATAATAGGTGTTGCTCTTCTAAAAATAAAATTCAGTTCTTTTTGTTGCCTTCTTGAATGAATTTGACTAAAAGAAGACACAGGCTGTCAGGCTTAGGAAAGAACACAGCATCTTCAAAGTGCAATCTCTGCAAAGCTCAGATTTGTCGTTATGAATCTGGATTTTGCCATTCACCTTCTGAGAGAGGAGAGGATGCAATCACCTTCACCTGCCTTGTCCTTTCCCCCCCTGGATGCTAGAAGCAACTGGGCCCAGAGGGAGAAGCAAGCGAAGACGCAGGGGAAACAGTAGGCCTTCTTGCCCATCCAAGGCTTCCAGTGGGCAAAGAAAGGATACCCAGGAGCAGCTTGCCCTAGGGTCCATGGAGATCTCACACCAGCACTGTTGAGAACATTTCTGGCCGCAGTAAAGCCAACTGTATTCCTGTATCTCAATTCATCTGGTTATTAGGCAGGAGCTTTTTTTCTTTCCTTTCCTTTTCTAATATACAAGAGGCTTCACCTGACAGCATCGCAGGGTGGACTTGCTCCACTTGCCAACCACCAGCTGTTGCTGTCACTGTATTGGCACAAGCTATTCTGCACACTGTTGCAGCTACGTCTATTGCTAGCTTGAGGTGCCAGGTTGCAAATATTACTAGCTTCAGAATAAGTTAAGAAAGAAAGAAAGAAAGAAAGAAGCAAAACAAAAAAGCTGATGGGAAAGAAACTGAAAATACCGTAGAAGGGATTGGCTACTCTCCGTTTCAGTATTACGGTTGTTCAGTTCCACCTGGTGCCCCCGAGAAGCAGAAAAGTGGAAGTGTCACAGATTTAGATAATAAACCACAAGGGTGACAGTTGTAAAATGAAGGCCACATTGACCTTCACCAAAGATAAAACTGTTTCATTCAGAGGAAGAGAATTTCTTTTAAATCTGATGAATATATTTGCACATCTATTATGGCAACGGGGAGCCAGTGACCCTCCAGGTGTGTTGGATCCCAACTCCCGTCAGCCCCCGACAGCAATGCCAATGGTCAAGCATTATGGACATGGTAGTCCAACAATATCTGGAAGGCTGCACTTTCCCAAGGCCTGGGCTGTATTTTATGGGTGGCTCCCAATCATACAATTATGAGTGTCCAGGCAACATTACCGGTAGTTAATGGGTGATGAAAAAAATATGGTAATACAATGTTCACCATTTACCTGGGAGTAAGCCCCACTGGAATTCAGTAGGACTCACTACTGAGCATGTAAGATTACAGCTTCTGCAAATAAAACCATTCAGTCAATCAATCAATTAGTGTTATTTTTTTATATGCTTTTGGCGCTGTAGGACCCAGGTGGCGCTGTGGGCTAAACCACTGAGCCTAGGGCTTGCTGATCAGAAGGTCGGCGGTTCGAATCCCTGTGACGGGGTAAGCTCCTGTTGCTTGGCCCCAGCTGCTGCCAACCTAGCAGTTCAAAAGCACATCAAAATGCAAGTAGATAAATAGGAACCGCTATAGAGGGAAGGTAAACAGCGTTTCCATGTGCTGCTCTGGTTTGCCAGAAGCGGCTTTGTCATGCTGGCCACATGACCTGGAAGCTATACGCCAGCTCCCTCGGCCAATAATGCGAGATGAGCGCGCAACCCCAGAGTCGGTCACGACTGGACCTAATGGTCAGGGGTCCCTTTACCTTTACCTTTTAACCTACAAAATAATGTATTCATGACACAATTCTATTTTTACTTGAATCATGCTATTTTTTTGAATCATTGCAATTTTGAATCATTGCTATTTTTTTGAATCATTGCAATTTTGAATCATTGCTATTTTTTTGAATCATTACAATTTTGCTTGCAAGCCTTCCGAATTCAGCATAATACTCCAGAATTTTAAATCAGTGGGAAGTGCAGGGATTACAACTCCCGTGAACAATATGTGAAGTGTAGTGTTTAGGACAGGGGTAGGTCACCTCAGACCCAGGGAGCCTCTCCAACTGGCTCTCATAATTTCCCCTATGTCAGACAGCCTTTGCTGTGTGACATGGAATGTGGAAAGAGATGGGGGTTTTTTATAAAAAAAAAATAGGAGTTGGCTAACACTGGAGCATCCTTGGAGCATAGCTGTTCTTTGGGACCAAATCCAATATTGTTCAGCCTGTTTTTGCAGTCCACTGTCTTCTACTATGCAAGGCCGTCTCAAGACATTTTGCTGCTTAAGGCAGAGCAGAAAATGTTTCCTTCCTTCTCTCAAGGTGCATAGAACCCAAGTTATTTTGGTACCTGAGGCACAAATAAAAAACAAATCACAACACACAAGCACTTCTCCTCCTTTGTGGCAGCAAAAATATAATAAAAATGAATTCAACAACCAACAACGTTCTGCCCTTTCATGACACACAAAACCAGCTGCCTGAGGCAGTGGCATCATTCTGTCTAATGGTAGGGTCAGCCCTCTAATATGCTCAACTCGTATATTTGTACACAAGCAGATAGTAAAAGAACACCCTTACTCTCCAGTGAACTTAGCTAAAATATATTAACATCGGTGGCACTGTGCCTAGACCTTGCAGTTCCTGGAGAAGTGGAAGATGGTTAATACTCAGTTGAGGAGATGTATACAATAGAGAATCAGAATAAGATCCAGTGGTATGTTTGTTAATTTTTGTTTAACAGAGTGGAAAAAACAATGACCAGTTCTCTACTTACTTGCAGTTGCAAGAATCAAGTCTCTCAAAGATAAAATTACGATGAAAAAATAATTATTAAATTATGAAGTATAGAAATTATTAAATTGGTAGACCTTTTGAAATTACAAAAAGAGTTTAAGAAGGTGGGTTCAATGAATACAATATCAGACAAAAGTTAGATTCTAAAGGAACAATATCCTCCCCCACCTGGTACCATATCTATATATATAAAAATGTAGACACTGCGTGTGTGGAGGTAACACCCTTGCACCGTAACCGCTGAACCGAATTGCATCAAATTAGGGCAAAGCATACCTTGCCCATCAGGGAGGGATCTGGCGTAAATTTGTTTTCAAAAAAACCACACGTTTCACACCAAAAATAATGATTAAACACAAAAAGTGGTGCCCAAATTAGACATCACCAGCAGAAGTCTGAAGACTCCAGAAGCATCCAATAGAAAGGCAGATTGCGTGCTGTCACCAGCAGAAGCTTTGAAGGGCGGCACCAAATAATGACATCATCAACCGAGCAACTGAAACCACCAAGGCGGCCATTACCAGACAACCCACAGAGTCAGGCCGGGGCCAAGGAATGGAGATACCGGGTGGAGGCCTTGGCTCGCATCTAAATACTAGCCCAAGCCAAGGCCGACAGACTAGGCTTTGCCTCTAAAGCCTACAAACTAGGCCTCGGCTCTACTTTACAGCCTACAGACTAGGCCTCAGCTCTACTTTACAGCCTACAGACTAGGCCTCGGCTCTACTTCACAGACTAGGCCTCGGCTCTACTTTATAGCCTACAGACTAGGCCTCGGCTCCACTTTACAGACTAGGCCTCAGCTCTACAGCCTGCAAAATAGGCCTCTACTCTACTTTAAATACTACTCTACTTTAAATACTATCCCGAGTGGAGCCATGTATGCAAATGAGGTGCCGTGGAGCATTGTGGGGCAGCACTTTCTGTGCTGTGCTCGCTGTGACTTAAAGGAGTGTGGGCTGAAGTTAGCCCAGGTCCAGGTCCAGGTTTTTTTCAACGGAGGCAGCTTTGCTGCCGTTGCTGTTTCGCTTTAGCCCATGCCTGTCCTCTCCAGCTGCCCTGCTTCTAGTGGAGGGCAGCTGCCCCCCTGCCCCATGCATGGGTTCACCCATGGACTGAGGTGTTTGGGCTTTTTTGTTGTTGCGGGCAGATATTAATTATGTTGTATCTTTATTATGCTAGATCTTATTACGTTGTGGAAATCATTCAATTTGGTTGTGTCCCTTTTGATGTTTTATTTATAGCTTATGACTGTGTTTGCTTTGCTTGTAATTATGTACTTTCTTTTCATGTTGTGAGCCGCCTTGAGCATGGCTGTTGGCTATGGGAAGGTGGCATACAAGTAAACTGATGTGTGTATGGATGTACATATTTTAAACCCTTAGGGTTGATTCAGCAAAGGTCCACCCAGTTGAAATTAATGGACCTAAGGTGTTCTGATAGGGCTTGTCCACACTTCGGCTTGTCCTGTGTCTAGAAACCCCAGGCCCAAGAGGTTTTCCACTTGTCCCACCACTTTGCCAGGGAAAACCCACTGTTTACTGCTGAATCGGAACAAACACCAATCCACAGGAAAAATCGAATGACATTTGCTCTGATTAAACGGTAAATGGTGGGTTTCCCACGGCGAAAGTGGTGGGGACAAGCCGACGTGTGGCCAAGCCCCAGAAATAACACTGGACACAACCCTTCAATGATTGAAACATATTTTGTATCCCTGGCTATCAAAAGCCAACCAAAATGTTCAAAAAGAGCATTAACCACCTAAAATTAAGCAGCTTGGGCTTAGCTCACCTGTTGGTATCAGTAGGACTTTAAAATGTTTGGCACGGATGAGATGGGGATAAAGGAGAGACGAAGCAAAACAGGGACCAGAAAATCTAAATGCACTTGATGAAGAAAGAACTTTGATAATATTGTCCTTCACACTGAAAGAAACAAAATGAAGGGGGGAGGGCAAGAGAAGCCCCCCTCCTATGTTTCACAGTGAAGAATTGAACGAAAGAATGCAAACCTCCATTCCTCCCTCCCAAAGGATGCAGGCAACTGGGGTGGTGTCATCCCTGCTTGACCCATCCTCTCAACTCAAACTTGCCAGCAAAATGGTAGCAGAGTTAGCATATCATCTGGGGGGAGTGCAACAGGGCAGAAGATTCTGACAGCCTGAAGGGTGACTTCTCTTTTTACCAACTTGCCGTCGGTTGACAGTGTTATGAAGGGGCCAGTAAACACAGCGGTGCCTCCAATTCTAGGGCACTGATCTTGGTGAGAGGAGGCAAAGCCCTGCATAGCTCGACGGAGGGTCAATTTCGTCCGTGTCTATTTTGCCCAGCTGCACAAATTGAATAAATCCCTGCCAGAAAAGCAGAGGAGAGCAGCAGGCAGCCTTGTTAGAAGAGGCTGCCTGCACTAGCAGCAAGTGGCCAGTCTAACTAGAGCTACTCTTGGCTAGCAGATAGCCGTCTAGGGCATAGTCAGTCGCTAGGGGGGTCACTTTCTCTCAGCTTCAGTTCCTTCCAGTTGCAAAGTGAGACTGGAATGGCATTGGGTTGAGGTAAAGGTAAAAGACGGTCAGAGCCATATAGGGCTCTGCATATGAAGAGATTCAGAATGATAAATAGCAACAGAGAGATGAAGCTGCAACATCTCTCTCTCTCTCTCTCTCTCTCTCTCTCTCTCTCTCTCTCTCTCTCTCTCTCTCTCTCTCTCCTCTCCAAATGTCCCTGTTTTCCGGGGACATTCCTGGATTTACAGAAGCCATCCCGGTTTCTGATTTGATCCTGGAATGTCCCGCTTTTCCTTAGGACATCACTATTTTCATCAGAGAAATGTTGACAGGAATGGAATTATGCAACCCCTGAGCAAAGGAGATAAGTAACTAAATAACTTTTAGAAGGCATCTAAAAGCAGCCCTGTATAGGGAAGATTTTTTTTTTTTAATGTTTAATGTGTTATTATGTTTTTATATAGTCAGATGGGCGGGGTATAAATAATAAAATTATTATTATTATTATTATTATGAAATAAGACATCCTCATTTTTGTCGGCAAAATGTTGGAGGGCATGTTGTAGCATTTAGGGCTTCTTAGTTTAGAGAAAAGGCAAGTAAGAGCAAACCTAATAGAATCATATAATATTATACATGGCAGGGAGAAACCGGAAAAAGAAAAGCTTTTCTCCCTTTCTCGTAACACTTGAACTTGTGCACATGCCATGAAGCTGAATGTCGGAGGATTCAGAAGAGACGAGAGAAAGCACTTTCCCCACACAGTGGATGTTAAACTTTCTCTCACAAGAGACAGTGATACGCGGCAGCCTGGATGGCTTTAAAAGAAGATGAGGCAAATTCATGGCATCTAAGTCTCAGCAGCAGCTACAAGCCATAAGGGCTATGCTCTGACTCCATAGTTGGGAGGCTGTAGTGCTTCTGAATACCAGTGGATGGAAATGGCAGGGGAGGGCCCTTGCTTGCCTCCTTCCCACAGGCATTGGGTTGGCTCCTGTGAGAATCTCAGGAAATCATGAATAGGTGAAGTAAACAGAAAACAAGGAGAAAGAGGCCCTGAATAGTGAGAGGGTCTTCACTAGCCTCTACGTTTTTCCTCAGACACTCCATGCGCTTGAACCAATGCATTCCATGAAGCAGGTGTGGGGCTGTGGTTTTTTTTAGCCTGAGGGCCGCATTCCCTTCTGGGCAGCTTTCCAGGGGCCGCATACCAGTGGTGGACAGAGCCAGAGGGAACAGTGGATGGAGCAATGAATGCAAATTTAGCTTCAGTAAAGTGGTCTAGTTTCACACACCCTTCTCTGTCCTCCACCCAGGCAAGTTCAAGGACATATTCCATACCTCCCAATATAAAGCGGCCCCAAACCAGGACACCATCTTCCAGTGCTGTACCCCTGCAAGAGTCATGTGAACCCAAAAAGTTTTTTCCCCTCTCTCATTCTGGCATAGCACTCAAAAACATGTATTTTGGGGTGCTGTGCAAGATCGCTGCCCAGGAAAAACGCTTTTTGTGGAAACGATCTTTTATGGTGCCCCCAAACAATGTGTTTTTGGGTGCCATGCCTGAAAAAATGTTCAGCCCAAAATTACACAAGATAAAGCTGGATGCCCCATTTTTTTTCAGGCCACTGGACGGGTATGATATTCCAGCTAGGCAAACACACTTAAAGAAGGTGCTAAGCAGGGCCCGTGAAAGATTGTGTCTCCTGGAGAAAAGGTTTGGCAGGGAAAGGTTTGTGGTCTGGAAAGAGTCCCAAGAGCTGGGCAGAGAAGTCTGGAGGTCTGCAATAGGCTCCCAGGCCTGAGGTTCTCTGTCCACAAAGCCATTTAAACATTTCTGCCCCCATTGTATGGATCGTTAGCCCCGAGAACAGGTTTGCAAGCCTCAGATGCAAGCATGTAAATCAGTCTCTTCTTTCAAGTGGGTGCGCCTAGGATTGCTGGGCTTAATTGACTTAAAACAAAGCAAAGATCTCTCGAGCTGGTTGACAATCTTGAAATAGAGCATTCCTATTTTAAACCCTTCAAAGACATGCAGATCTCTAAGACAAGCAAAAGAGTCTTACGTTTCTGGAGATCTGCTGGCTCATCGGTTTTGGGAATTTTGCTTTATTTTTTGTGTCACGGCGGTGAATGTGGCTCTGCGTATCTTTGCTTCAAAAGAGATGCTTTAGACGTACACGTCTCGTAAGCTAAAGATGAACGTACTCTTTTGTTTGGTACAGGCCTGACTTTTATTATTTCCATCAATGAATGATCATTAGGGATAACCTCTAACAAGCTCTGGTTTTCTTTCTTCTTTTTAATGCACATCTCTCTCTCTGTATAATATATGAGTCTTCTGAAAGCTTCTTCGTATAAAGAAATAAATAGAGATAGGAGTCAGCATATCCTGGAAACATGTATGTAAATAATTACACTGGGGGTGGGAATGAATTCTTTGGAAAATAACAAAAATAGGCATTGTTGTTGAGTTCTCTCTCTCTTTCACAGGGTGTTAATTTTTAGAGCTGAAACTTCAGATTGCACACCTTCTAAGAGAGAAGCATTCCACTGAAACCAGCATGTGCCACAAGGCCTGAAGGGCCGCCTCGTCCCATATGAACCTACCTGGTCCCTGAGATCATCTTCTGAGGCCCTCCTTTGTGTGCCTCCTCCTTGAGAGGTCCGGAGGTTGGCAACACACGAACAGGGCCTTTTCTGCAGTGGCTCCTCATCCGTGCAATGCTCTCCCCAGGGAAGTTCGCCTAGTGCCTTCATTATACACCTTCAGGCGCCAGGCAAAAACATTCCTTTTTAACCAGCCTTTTGCTTGATCTTATTGACACCCAACACCATTTTAGAATATGGGTGTTTTTTTGGGGGGTGTTACTGGGTGATTGCTTTTGGTTTCATTTTATATGTTGTGGTCTTGTTGTGAACCACCTGAGACCTCTGGGTATAGGGCGGTATATATAAGTTGAATAAAATCATCATCATCATCAGATGAGGCCCATCAGTGAGCTATCTTCATCTGTGTGTATTGGGGCTTCAAAGCCCATCCAGCTTCTGCAACTGGCAGGTCGTGTTAATTCTGTGGATTGTCTTGGCCTGGAATAAATAGTCTTTGTCTGATCAACAGGTGGCACATTGGGTGTTCTTGTACTTTGGGATGTCAGGGCCTGGATTTGGGTGGGGACCACCCATAGACTTGTCCTGTCTGTATGCTGCTGTGTATGTTTTAACATGAACCATGCCTCACTGCTGGGCCAAGCAGAGAGGTTTAACCTTCTCTACCCAGCCCTGCACTTCAATGGATTTACAAACTAACCCACCTGTTTCCTGCTCATCTGATAGAAACTGGGAAGGGGGAGGGAGTCATGCTCTTCTGTTCCCCCCCCCCCCCACACAGACAGACACACAGTCATGTGAAATGACCAATATTCTTGATGAACTGGGAATATGCTGTTGATTTTATTGTCTGAAGCATTAGCAACTCGGTCAGTTTTCCTCGCAAACTTTCTTAGCTTGTTACTTTCAAGTTTTGTTTACACTCAGCATTTCCTCTACTAATTTTCACTTTCCCTTCTGTGGAAACCTTGATAAGAAAAAGCTCCTTGCTGAATATTCAGTCATTCAAATTAATAGCCATTTGCTTGAAATACTATTACGTACATGCTTACTTCCAACCTCTGTGAATCCAGAAGGATCAGAAGTTCTCACATTTATTCTGCTGCAATTTGTCTATCAGCCACAAAGACTGGCACGTCTTGCTTCTCTTCTAATGGGACAACAATTGAAATGATACATTTTCATTTTCGAATGACAATGAAAAACACCGAGTGATATACTAAGGCCAAAAATTATTGCTGGAACTTATGAGCGAGTCATTTCCTAACAGCTTTATTTCTTGCTTGCTGTCTTATCGAAAGTGCCCAGGATTTCACTGAAGTGAATTGTTCTAATGAAAAAAGAACATTTGATGAACAAGCACGACTGCAAATTCGGCTCCAATCCTCATCATTCTAATTGGGCTGCAACAGGAAAATAGCTGTAATCATCTGCATGGGCACTGAAGAAAATGCCCTAGAGAGATCTTCTTGACATGACACCACCATAATCCATTCCAATCCATGGCCCCATGAAAACTCTCATGCACACACAAAAATTCTGTTGTACTTGTTCATTTCGATGAGGCTGAAGCACCACGTATGAAACAGGATATGCAATGTATGTAGGAGGTCTTCATCCGAGTGTCCAGACTGGCAGAGGTCTGTGTCAGCAGAGAGAGGAACCTATTTGGTGGTGGCCCCTCATTTAATGGAATATCCCCCATTTTTACAACAGATTCAATTATCAGCTGGTAAAACAGGATTGGGCCAGGATAGACAGACTGCAGTCACACATGTGTTAGTAACATCCACATTGGACTACTGCAACGTGCTCTCTATGGGCTGCCCTTGAGGCTGGTTTAGAAGCTGCAGTTAGTCCAAAATGCATCAGCTTGACTGCTCACTAGGACAGACTATTGCCCCTGAGTTATGCTGCTGCTGAAAGAATTGCACTCACTGCCAATTAGTTGCTGAGCTAGGTTCGAGGCACTGGTATTACCAAAACCCTATACAGCTTCAGACCAGGATATTATTTATTTATTTATTTATACATACATACCCCGCCCATCTGGCTGGGTTTTCCCCGCCACTCTGGGCGGCTTCCAAAAAATACCAAAATACATTAAAATATCACAGATTAAAAACTTCTCTAAACAGGGCTGCCTTTAGGTGTTTTCTAAATGTCAGGTAGTTGTTTATCTCCTTGACCTCCAATGGGAGGGTATTCCACAGGGCGAGCGCCACTACCGAAAAGGCCCTCTGCCTGGTTCCCTGTAGCTTTGCTTCTCGCAGTGGGGGAACCGCCAGAAGGCCCTCGGCGCTGGATCACAGTGTCCGGGCTGAACAATGGGGATGGAGATGCTCCTTCAGGTATATAGGACCAAGGCCGTTTAGGGCTTTGAAGGTCAGCACCAACACTTTGAATTGTGCTCGGAAACGTACTGGGAGCCAATGTAGGTCTCTTAGGACCGGTGTTATGTGGTCTCAGCGGCTGCTCCCAGTCACCAGTCTAGCTGTCGCATTCTGGATTAATTGCAGTTTCCGGGTCACCTTCAAAGGTAGCCCCACATAGAGCGCATTGCAGTAGTCCAAGCAGGAGATAACTAGAGCATGCACCACTCTGGTGAGACAGTCCATGGGCCGGTAGGGTCTCAGGCTGCATACCAGATGGAGCTGGTAGACAGCCGCCCTGGACACAGAATTAACCTGTTCCTCCATGGACAGCTGTGAGTCCAAAATGACTCCCAGGCTGCGCACCTGGTCCTTCAAGGGCACAATTATCCCATTCAGGACTAGGGAGTCCCCCACACCCGCCCGCCCCCTGTCCCCCCAAAACAGTACTTCTGTCTTGTCAGGATTCAACCTCAATCTGTTAGCCGCCATCCATCCTCCAACCGCCTCCAGGCACTCACACAGGACCTTCACTGCCTTCACTGGTTCTGATTTAAAAGAGAGATAGAGTTGGGTGTCATCCCTTTCAGGATATCTGAAAGATCATCTCATCCCACTCAATCACTGAATTTTTGAGGGCTTCCATCTTAGCAGGAGGTCCATGCTGCATGATAAAGGGATTTTTGTGTGGTGGCAGCTACTCCCATTAAATATTAGACCATCCATTCCTCTGCTGTTTTGTTGTGGGCAGGGAAGGAGGTGATAAGATGCCTTCTTCTCACTGGCTATAGTAGGGGAAATTATTTACACCAACCCTAGACTATGTTTAATGAAGGACTGCATTGTCTCTGTGGGTGTGAAAAGAATGGAAGGATTTGAATACGTGTACCCGTGCCATGCTCCACCTGTGGAACATCAATGGGAGAACATTGCACTGGTGGAGATTTCCTCCAGCCTGCAGAAGGTCTTCTGGCAGCAGACATCTTGTACCATTTCTGCTGGCAGAACAGCACTTAAGCCTCTGCCTTTTGCTCCTCAGCTTGCTTTCCAGTGGCGCTTGGATTGCATCCTAAAGGCTGCACTCCTATAGGCACCTCTTGAGTCCTGTTTAACTCAGTGGGATTTACTTCTGAGCAGGCATGCATAGGATTGCACTGTAAGCATCTTTCATTTAATTTTAGATTAAATTTTAGATTGAGCTTTCCTGTTGTCTGCCGACTGTGAACTGTTGGCTGCCTGCTGTGATTTTACGATAAACTGCTCGTCTTTATTTATTGGGGTATGTGTGTGTGTGTGAAAAATGAAGTGACGGTACTTATTACAGTGGCACCTCGGGTTAAGAACTTAATTCCTTCCGGAGGTCTGTTCTTAACCTGAAACTGTTCTTAACCTGAGGTACCACTTTAGCTAATGTGGCCTCCCGCTGCTGCGCCACCGCCATGCAATTTCTGTTCTCATCCTGAAGCAAAGTTCTTAACCCGAGGTACCGTACTATTTCTGGATTAGCAGAGTCTGTAACCTGAAGCATCTGTAACCTGAAGCGTCTGTAACCTAAGGTACCACTGTATATTGATAAGTGCCAAGGGTGTCAGCCATGGGCAGCAAAAATGATGTCCTATAATGGTGCGTACCATCACAAAAAAGCAACACACACACGTTTTAAACAAAACTTTCTTTCCTTCTGATTGTTTTTGTTTTGTTCTGTTCTCAGTACTCTTTTTTGTATTTTACGGCTGATTATGCAAACTACTCTAGAAAGATTGTGGAAGTAATATATAATAAATATACTGTACATTGTTGTCCCTGTTTATTTCAATGGGAAGTGCACAGTAGAATTGTGGATTGAGGCCCATGTAATAATAATAATAATAATAATAATAATAATAATAATAATAATAATAATAAATTACTTATACCCCACCCATCTGGCCGGGCCTCCCCAGCAACTAACCCCTTTGGGGCAAATTAGATGGGATGCAAATCTAATCAGTTGATTTTTTGTGTTGTAGTGTGTTGTTGTTTTGCACCTAACCACCTTGTGCCCACTGCTGAATGAAAGTGCGTAGCCTACATCTGAGCCAGACAAACTAAAACCCCGCATTAAATATATAAAAAGGGTGATGAAGACAATGCCTCTCCTTCACATTCACAAAGTCAGAACGGAATCACACGTTATGCACAATAGTGTTACCGGTCATGATATCACAACATAGCAGGCCACCCTACACTTTGTGGATGTGATAGGAAGAACTTGACATGATGGTGATGCGTCCGGTGGCAGCCCCATGTTGCTTGTTAAGTGCGGTTCTGCCCTAAAGATTTAATAAATTTAGGGCATATTTCCATGCTACAAAAATTGTTTCAGCCTAGGGGCTGTCAGGGAGAATATTAGGGTGAAACTAATACTAGAGATCTGAATAACATATATGTTGACAATTTTAATTGTGACTTTTTTGGGAGGTAACCTAAATAAATAAGAGGAGCTCTGCTGGCTTTGGCCAGAGTCCCATCTAGTCCAGCATCCTATTCTCACCATGTCCAGCCAGATGTTTGCTGGAAGCCCACAAGAAAAACCATATGATTTCCAGCAATACTGCCATCAGCTGTGGAAGTGGTACATGGTCCTTATATGGCTAGGAGCCATGGATAGCTTTATCCCCTGTAAATTTGTCTCCATCCTCTTTTAAAGCCATCCAGGTTGATGGCCATCCCTGCCCCTTACAGGAGCGAGTTCCATAGTTGAACTATCCGCTGTGTGGTGTACCACTTTCCCTTCTTTTCCTGTCCTGAATTTTACAGCTAGGTATTTGGGTGATTTGTGCAGGAGGTGTGCACCTGTATGTATTCAACAGGCTCCATATACCCTATGTTATCCCAGAACATCCTTTACTGTGGAGGATCGCTTTGGAGTTGCTAGGAAGTCTGGAAGTTCTTGATATTTAACTTCAAGGCACTACTAGTGAATATTAAGGGCATGCATTGGCTCTAAATACTTTCCAGATTACGAGGAGAATCGGGGACATTCTAAAGTCCAGAGTCATGCTTGGGACTTGTGTGCCCCCAAAATAGTGCATTTTAAAAAACCCAAAACTGAGTTTTTGAGTGGGAGGGGTTGGGAAAATGTGGGCATCTTTCATTTTGACTGAGAGGTCTAGGGTTTAATCACAATTAATAATTTTTCTAGGGCACTCCAATCACAGTGATTTGGGGGAGGCATGTTGAAGTAAATACTGTATTAAAAATTGTGTTTGTTTTTCACATGGATGTAAACAGTCTCCTCCCCCCCCCAATTCCCAAATGCAAGTCAATGGAGCTCTCTTTCTCTCCCCCAGGAAGAAAAGGTTATTCCTCAAAAAATCCATGGTGGTCTGCAAAAGGACCCTACTTTGTCCATATTTTATGTTCATTCCAAAATAATCAAGACCATATTCCAATCTACCCCCTATCCATTTACATGAGTAGCAGAAAATTCCAAGTTATCCCTTTCAATATATAGCTTGCACCTAGGTATACGCTTTTCTCACAAACCGCTGATACAGGATTTGTACTTTTGTGGTAGTCATTTCATTTGACGTTAATTAAGACATTATATTTCCATCACAAGGGGAGGTGTACAAATAGCTACACAGTGTGAGGTGTGAATTTTAAAACATGATTTTTCCCAGCCATGTAGATAAATTATGGAAAATAAGGTTTCCCCCCATTAGTTTGCAGATTTTTTTTTCCTGATTGCCGGCACTGCAACACATATTCAGGCATATCATGCCAGCTATGAGGTCCAGAACCTATTTATTATTAAAAGCATGCAAAGAAAAGTTAAAACTCTTGGGATCAGAATTCTATGCCTCCAAACGAAAATCTGCACCCGCATAGGCAACTACAGAACACACAACCCTGTTTAGTTGAAATTATACGGCACACTTAGAAAGTGTATTCATGATTAGCAGATCCTGTTTCTTTTGAAATCTAAGGGAATATGAAGCAGCCATTCTAAAAACCAACAGGTTATACAGTATATGAATGGGAACGGGGGACATTTGCAAAGCAGGCTTTTAAGAAAGGCAACTGAGATTTTCAGGATGCTGAATTCTGCACCTTAGTTCCATAATGTAGTTACAGAATGATTGGGGCGTAGCTGAAAGCCGTGTGTGTGTACACACTATAAATGCTCTGCAGTGCCGCCCCCATTGTGCCAAACCAAAACATAGCTAAACAGTGCGATTCATTTAGGCACACCCACTAACCAAAGCAAGGAACACAAGGAGCACTGAGGCAGTTTACCACGACACTCGATCAAGTTGTTTTTGTTCATAGTCTGCCCGTGGAGTTTCCCAGAGAACACACACACACACACAGAGAGAGAGAGAGAGAGAGAGGAGAGAGAACTGATGAAGTTTGCCTTTCAAAGGATTCACAATAAGATATTTACTGTGTTTATTGCCGAGATCAAGCCCATACATGGATGTCACATTTCTCAAATTCCATCAGAAGATTAGACAAGCAGTCTCTGGAAAGAGGACATTACAGCTAGAAAGTTCAGAGCGTACAGTCTTGGAGGGCCATTCCCCGTCCCATTTTCTGTCATGAACCCTGAGCCTTTGTTGTCTCCGCAATGCTGATAAATCAATCCATCAAAAATCTTTTTTTTCTCCTCAGTGAAACTCAATCAAGAAAGGTCATGTCAGCGGGAGAGGAACAGATTAAATTAGCATCAAATTAGACATGGAAAGTGAGTTCTGTCAAAATCATCACAGCGCTCAGCACAATTAGAATATGTTAATTATGCATTTCATTAAGGTAGTGCTCTTTGAATGTGAGATGAAATGTCAGTGGTGTAGGCATCCGAAAAAAGGAAGATTGCCAGGCACAACTTTCTCTAGACAATGTGTGACACCTTCATTAACATCAAGAATCACAAGTCTGTCTTGACTTCTTCTTCTTCTTCTATTTTTTTTGTAAAGTATTAAACCATTAACCATTTGTTGGCTCCCACCACTTATTCCCCATCTCTCTTGGGTTTTCTCTTTTTTCTCTGAACAATTTCTCTCAGGAAGGCAGTGGCTGTGGCTGTCCGGCAAGTGACCTCCCACCAATGATGGCAATGGGGGGGGGAACCCTCTCTGTAGTTCTTGTGATACTGTGACTGTGCGCAGTGAGCAGGAAGCCCAACATGGGAAATGTTAGCAGCTTTTGAAGAAATGAGTGCCGAGGAAAACAAAGGAGGAGGAGGGAAAAGGGTGGATCAATGTTATTTTGGCTCCAGTTGGTAGGTATAATCAACCTCAGAAGAGGAGGGCGGGAGAGAGAGGAGAGATTTAGAAGCCTACATTTGACAAACCCTAATTTGGGAGAGGGGTATTTTGTATATCAAAGTGCACACCTCGGATGATGCCTTATCACAAGTTGCTTTTCAAAGCATGAGAAGTCGTCCCTTGTGAAGCAGGAGTGGCGGTGGGAGGCAAAAGGGCTTGACACTCTCTTTGCCCACAGCAAAGTACAGTACAAAATAATCAGCTAAAAATTTCAACCAATTATCTTCGTCTCCCTCTCTCCTAGAATCATAGATTTGTAGAGGTGAAAGGGAGCCCAAGGGTCATCTAGTCCAACCCCCTGCAATGCAGGAATCTCAACTAAAGCATCAATGACAGGTGGCCATCCAACCTCTGCTTAAAAACCTCCAAGGAAGCAGAGTCCACCACCTCCCAACGGAGACCGTTCCACCATTCCTAATGTTGTGCTATTACTTTAACACACACACACACACACACACTCACTCTACAGGATTTACATACTTGCTACTTGCTTACTGGGGCAGAGTGAGCAGAGTGTTAAGCATAGACCGCGAAGCTAAGGAGGGGGCAAGTTCTTCATTTGGAAGAAGCACTCTCCCCTATCACGTCAGAAAAAAAGATTACACATTTCAGATGATCCAGACTAGTTTCTGGCTCAGTTCTTGAAAGGGGTCTCAAATGCCCACCTGCCATTTGTCTGTTTTTCCTTCCCCATTGCAAAAACAAAAACAAAACACCACAATGGACCAAAAATATTATCTCTATATGACACCAACCCACACACCACAAAAGGGGGGGGGGCGGGGAAATGGTGACAAATTTGGGGCTGATTCAGATCGTTATTTGGAGAGAGATAATCTGCATGTCCGGGACCCTAGACACACAGGCAGGCATACCAATTTCCTACAGCAGGGATGGGGAAGCTGTGCCTCTCTGTGACCCCACTCCCCAAGTTGCTGCTTTCTAATTCCCACCATCCTCACCCTGATCATGCCAACTGGGGTTGAGGGGAGTTGGAGCTCAACAACATCTGGAGGGCTGCAGTTTCCTCATCTATGTCCTATGGGGGGGAATCATTCATTCAATTTTGAAACCACCTTTCATCAATAAGATCCCAGGACACTTTCCAATATCTAATTAGGGTAATAAAGATTTCAGTAATAGAACCATCAAAATAAAAACCAATTGCATTTAAGAAACGATGTACCCACTATTAAATGAAATAAATGCATTGCAGTAAAATAGCAGGCAGCATAGTTACAGTGGCCTTGAATACCTCCATCTGTCCCAAAGTCCTGGTGAAAAAAAGTGCCTTCAGATACTACCACAAATTCAATCAATGCAGAGGACAGTGGTTATCTCTAAGGCACCAGAAGTTGCTGAATTCCAGTTCCCATCAGACCCAGAGAGAATGGCTAATGGTTAGGGACGTTGGGAGTTGTAGTCCAGCAACAACTGGAGGGCCATATGTTCCCTGTCCCTCAGGGGAGAGAATTCCACAGACAGGGTGGACCCTAGCATGGGATTTCTTGTAGACAAACCTGGCATTATGGTTCCAGACATGCACAGAACATCATCTCAAGATTGGCAATCAAGAAAGATGGTTCCCCTCTCAGATGATGTGAAGGTTAAGGTTTTTGTCAGTTTCTCTAAATGGCGTAGACCATTTAGAGTATTGAGGTCATTCCTAAAAGTGCTTCTTGAATTTTTGCAAGTACTCACAATAAATGATCACAAGCCCCACTGGCTGTTACATTTAACAAGCACAATCAGTTAACTCTGACTTGAACCAGATAATCTCCTGCATACATAACCTTAACTGAGGCATAGGCACCATCTGGGGACTGAGGGGCAGGGGACTGAGGGGACTGAGCCCCCCCAAAAAAAACAAGAAGGGGGGGCTGGCCCTCCCCCAAACCCACAGCAGTCACGCACGCATGCACGCTATGCAACATGCTTACCTTAATTGCTCAGCCCATGCAGCATGCGCGCAACACAGCACGTTACGCAATGTGCATGACTGACACCAGCATGTTGTGTGACATGTGCGCACATCACGAGTATGCCATATGATGCGTATGCATGATGTCACCACATCGCATGTCATGCCAACATTATATCACTATATCATCATGCCGTGTATAGGGCGGTATATAAATTCAAATAATAATAATAATACTTGTACACGTTTCACAGCACCGGCCCCCTCAATTGCGGGGGCAAGGCAACGTGCTTGAACTCTGGTGTTTTCTGATTCAGTGCTTCCAAATGGCTTGCTAGGCCAAAACGGAGAGCGCATTTCAGAAGCGCTTTCGCCCCCTGCAAGGCAAGCACCCATCTCCTTCCTAGCAATTTCCCACAACTCGTTGTCACTGAGTGTTCACACTGGGTGAAGAGGGAGCTCAGTTCCATTGCCAAAGCAACCAGGTCCAAGATCCCTTTCCATCATCAGCAAGTGCATTCAAGAAGCACATCCCATAAAAGGAATGCAGTGCAATGGTTGCAAATTTGGGTGTGTCTCTTATTGTCTGAGAGAGTTTCAGCCTGTATTGGGCTGCCAGCAATGGCAAATTCCTTCCCCCCCAACAAACAATCAGCAGCAAGATCGTGGGAAGATGGGCAGAAAACATATGTGAAAAAATGCATGAGGATAGGGGATTGGCAAGATTGGTGAGGGCACTAGGAGAAGGGGATGACAGAGGACGAGATGGTTAGACAGTGTTCTCGAAGCTATGAACATGAGTTTGACCAAACTGCGGGAGGCAGTGGAAGACAGGAGTGCTTGGCGTGCTCTGGTCCATGGGGTCACGAAGAGTCGGACACGACTAAACGACTAAACAACAACAACAACAACAAGTATTCATGTGCCCCTGGACATGGAAACTTTTAGAGTGAAAAGTAGAACTTCGCAAAAAAATTGGTGCAGCCCTAGTTTCAATGGGAACAGAGAGAGAAATGGCAATAGCTGCTTATTGCATCTATTGATCACTGCCCCACCATATTGAATTAGACTAGCGGCCCATCCAACTCAGCACTTCTAGGTGACAGAACTGCCCCTTTTTACTTGCATGGCCCCTTCATACAATGACTGAGCACCGAACAGCTTTCGAGGGCTTTCCTCCCTAGGCTTGTCTTGCTCAGGAAACAGATTTTTGTTCTGGAGTCCATTACACAAGCAAGCATTGTCCTGCGGTTTTCATCATGCAATCCAGAGACCTGCGCAATGCAAAATCTATGCACACCTCCATTTTCCAGAAATGCAATTTCATACGAAGGCTGCGGGCATGCTGTACCTTTCAAAGCACATTCAAGTTGCAATTCCCAGCAAGCCTTAACAAACTACAGTGCCCATAATTCTTTTAGGGGGAGACATGTGCTTTGAGTGTGCTTTAAAGGGGTCGTGTGCATACAGCCAGGGACTCAGAAACATAGCGTTTAACCTTATCAGTGCCTTTCTTGCTTCCTTCCCTATAACAGAAGCACATCAGTGATATTCGGAGCAACAGCAGGATCAGTTACTATGCAAGGGGAAAACTCCAGTGCCTTCAGAGAGCCTCCCCTTTGTTTATTGTAGCTTTTGTAAATCCATGCTTCAAAACACAGCATAGGCAAATATTTCCCCCTACAGCTGAGCAGCAAAGCTAGCGATGCCCTGAGGATCCCATGCTAATGTAACGAATTCAGCCAGCTAGTAGGAGACAGAGCCGACTTCAGCACACATGGCTAGCCTCACAGCTCTGTGAAATCTCTGCTTCCACTGAAGCCGGAAAAAGAGAGATTTTTATCATCTGGAAGGGAAAAGAAGTGCTGAAGTCACAGAGCAAACAAAAGTTTACCATTCCATTGGTTCTGCTCGCTGTGGCAGAGCCTAGGAGGCTCACCGATAAACCAAAATGATTTTTGTAAAGCTTTGCAAAAGCAAAATATGGAATTCATACAGGCCTAGGGACTAGGAGGATGTCAACAGATATCTGATCTGGAAGGTGCATTCTCTTCAAGGCTTTTCTGATACATACACTTCCCAGTGCTTGCTTTCTAAAAAAAAAATGTTTAGGGGTACTCTCATTTTGACTCAAGAAAACCACCATTTTATAGTTCAAATCAGGGAAAATAAATGCAGTAGATGGACAAAAGGACAATGAGCATGCATTATCTCATATAGCACAGCTGACAGCTCACAGTAACTTCCACATTGGCATGAGGTTGTGTGCACTAACACATTCCTGACTTTCATCAGTAAAACGCCACACATCCACATTCCACACTGCTTCACACATTAAACGCTCGCTTCCGTCTGAGACTCAGGAAACACCCGCCATTGGGGGTAGCAGCGGAACTGACGATTCACTGTGCTAGAGAAGAAACTGAAATTTTCAATTTTTAAAGTTTCTTCTCCTGTTAGATTCACAAAATGTGTACCCCTGCATCCCCCCAGAAAAAAACCACTGCACTTGCCCCATCAATCAACATAAACAAGGAGTAATCCCATGCTTCGTTGGGAGACAAGGAAACCATCGCTCGTCCTTCCTCTTCTCCAACACTTCCCATTCCTTTCACAGAAATAGGAGGCCACACTGCTTTAACAGTCACGGCTTCCCTCAAAGAACCCTGGGAGCTGTAGTTTGTTAAGTTTGCTGAAAGTTGTTAGGAGATCTCTGTTCCCCTTACAGAGCTACAATTCTCTGAGTTCCCTAGGAAGAGGTGCCACTCTAGATTCTCGTGGGAGAGGGGAATAATGGCTGTTAAAAGTGGTCTACAAGTGCTTTAAACATGTGGTGTAGATGTGGTCATAGAATCATAAGAGTTGAAAGGTTTATCAAAACCCATCTGCTCCACCCCCTGCTGACACAGAGTATGTGTTGCTACAGCATCCTTGATAGTTGGGAATCCAGACTCTACTTTAAAACTTCTAAGTTGCTGGAGTTTGTCTGAGAGGGTGGTCACTGAACAACTCCAGGGACGCCAGAAGGATGCGGACCATTTGGATCCCTTCCAATTGGGATTTAGGGCTCATCATGGGACTGAAACTGTCTTGGTTGCGCTGGTCGATGATCTCTGGCAGGCTAGTAACAGGAAGAAAAGCCCAAGGAAACACTCTACATGACAAGCAGCTACTCAGGAAAGGATCAGCACAGGGAGAAAGGTTGCCTTTCTGTCTATCGCTCCTCCCTGGCTAAGGTAACTTATTAAAAGTATTGTTGCTAGGGTTGCCATACAGTGGTACCTCGACTTACGAACAACTCGACAACCGAATTTTCCGACTTACGAATGGGGGTAATGGCCGCGTGCTTACGAATGTCTCGACATCCAGGGAAAAACCGCGGCGGTTTTAGATAGGGATTTTTCGACTTACGAATTTTTAGATAGGGTTGCTTCGACTTACGAATTTTTCCGTTTCCAATGCATTCCTATGGGAAATCGCATTTCCAATGGCGTTTTTCGATTTACGAATGTTTTGACTTATGAAGGTGCCTTCGGAACGGATTAAATTCGTAAGTCGAGTCACCACTGTATTTCAAAAAGTGAAAACCAGGACACTCCGAAATTATTATTTTTTCAAAAATGCCAATTCCGTCTTCGAAATCCCAGTAATGTCTGGGAAAATCCGAACATATGGCAGCCCTAATTGTTGTTTTACTTCCAACATAAGGAAGGAGAGTTTGTCATCTACCAAGACAGTTTGTGTTGGATATAAGCAGTGCTTTTTTTCTGGGGGGTACGCAGGGGTATGCATACCCCTAAACGTTTTGTGAATCTAAGTTTGGCCTCATTGAGGGGCAGTATTTCAATATGAGTAGGAAAATGAGAGTACCCCTAAACATTTTTTTAAAAAAAGAAAAGAAAAGAAAAGCACTGGATATACCGTAAGCAACCTTGCATGGCTGCAGTCAGCAGAGGGCAGGGTTGAGACTAATTGATAGTCAGGGAAAATATGCTTTGTGGTTCCTGTCAAACTCCCAGGCTCTTCCCCTTCTTCTTCCTTGTTCTCGCTCTCTCTTTCCCTCTCTCCTGCATGAAGCAGCCATGAGAAACTAGCACCCACCTTGTAGGTTTGGGATCTGAAACCACTCTTGTAAGTATGAAGAAAATGTAAGGATGTATATATATATATATGGATGTATACACAGTGGTGCCTCGCAAGACGAAAGTAATTCGTTCCGTGAGTCACTTTGCCTTGCTATAATTTCGTCATGCGAAGGGCAGCCTGCCATGGCAAAAAAAACGAACAAAAAAAAAACCCGCCGAGAAACTTCGTCTTATGAAGCGCAGCCATAGAAAACTTCGTCTTGCAAGTCACCAAAAACATCACAAAATGCTTTCGTCTTGCGAGTTTTTCATTGCGCGAGGCATTTGTCTTGCAAGGTACCACTGTGTGTGTGTGTGTGTGTGTGTGTGTGTGTGTGTGTGTGTGTGTGTATATATATATATATATATATATATATATATATATATATATATATATATAACCAATAGGACCTCTGTGTGTTTTAATTGCCATATATTCCGGCGTATAAGACAACCCCCAACTTTCCAGTTAAAATATAGAGTTTGGTATATACTCGCCGTATAAGAAATACGACCCGGCGCATAAGACAACCCCCGGCTTTTGAGAAGTTTTTCCTGGGTTAAAAAGTAGTCTTATACTTTTTCAATGATGTTTGAACACGACAGAGCAGGTGGAGATAGGACTGATTAGCTCAAGTTTCCAAGCTTTTAACTCTACTATAAACCAATTCCTTTAAAAAGAAAGAAAGAAAAAGTCCAAGGGTTTCCTCTACTCTCAAACTGCTTGTAGCACCAGAAACTTCTTACCAACAGTTTGTCTAAATACATTTTTCTTGTGACGTCATTCTTTTATCATTTACTTGTTATTCTTTTACATTTCTAAGCCACATTGCTTCTGTCATGGAGCACAAGGCAGAGCACATCCATCCATCTATTTATTTATCAAAATATTGATCAACTGCACTTTCATTAAACAAAAAATTAATAAATGACAAGGCACCTAATATTACAATAGCACCAATAAAACACATCAATAAGGATGTTCCAAAAAAAAAAAAACACCCGAAAAAACTCCCCAATAACAAACCACAGTCCAAAGTCTAGCCTGAACAGTACTGTCTTCAAAAGATGTCCTAAAAAAAGCCAAGGATCATTCCTGCTAGACCTCTCCTGGCAAGGAGGGTCTACCACACTGAAGGCTCGGTCCTTGAGAAAGGCTAAGAAAACCACAGGGACATGGGGGAAGCACCATAAGGTCTCAGTAATCAAGGTGGTGCATAAAGTGGTGCTTAAGACATCTTGGGTCTAAGGTTCAGCCTTGAATCTGGTTTGGTAGCAAATTGGAAGCACACGGTTTCTGTGCTGACACACATCCAGGCACTCACCAGACTTGGTGGCTTTATGTGTCTCCAGACCATACCTTTTGAACCCATTGGTTTGGGTACTACTCTCTGTAGCAAATTGGAAAAAAATGAAGATGGCTCACATATCACCTCTTATTTGCCTTCTCCCCTACCCCTCTTCACCCCCACAGGCTTGTTTGCTACATCCAGACCATAGCTGCCAAGTACCCCGTTTTCCCCGGGAAACCCCCATTTTTACTTACCTTTTCCCGATGGTCTCCCGTATCACTTCGTCTCCTGTTTTTCTCCGTTATTTTCTCCTGCCGGCGGCCTTTTCCCCCCTGATTTGCCCTTCTATGGGCACAAAAAATGGCCGCCGCCGGCTTCAAAAGTCACATCTACGCATGACCGGAAGTGCATAGACGTGACTTCTGGTGTTGGCGGCGGCCATCTTTGGTGCCCATAGAAGGGCAAAGCGACACTGGAAGTTACGTCGACGCAACTTCCGGTGTCACTCGGCTGCCGGTCCCGGATTCTGCAGTCCGGGACTTGGAAGGTAAGATCCAGACTGATCCCCCCTCATTTTGTTGAGAGAAACAATGAGTTTGGCTCCTACTCCTTCCACCTTTCCTGTGATAATTTCCCTTTTTGTTCCTACCCAAACTTTTGGAGATTTCCACCCCACCTTCTTCTTCTCCTCATTTGGACAAGAGTCATTTCTTTCTTTCTTTCTTTCTTTCTTTCTTTCTTTCTTTCTTTCTTTCTTTCTTTCTTTCTTTCGGAAGCCTTCTAACAGCTTCCTTGACTAGCACTCAACCACGCTGGCATCCTCTAGTCATCTGACTCCCTGGAAAACTGTCACCATCATCATTGGCCTGGACAGTTTGACAAAGAATTCCAAAAAGCTCAACAAAAGCAATGCAACAAAATGGTCAAATCACCACAAAACGCCCTGGCCAAAGGAACAACCCCAAAGTAATCAAACAAAATGTCATTTAGTGTTCCTCTAATGTGGACCTAACAGGATTCTGGATTTCTATGCTTTGATGTGGAAAGGTGGGGCAGGGAGTGGAAGAGAATTTGATAAAATAAAGAATAGAGAGGGTTCTACTTTCCAAGGATGTGCCTATTAGGCTTAATGCACATTGTAGCAAGAGGGGTTCCCCCTCCCTGATGAAAATATTATAGGAATTAAACTCAAACCCACTAATAACCTGATTAGGCACAGCATGTTAATTGCAGATCCTCTCAAGCGACAGAATGGGTCACTTTTTGCCTAATGTGATAGTGTCTAAGAGATGTGGCATTTAAAAACAGAGAACATTTGCAGGGTTGTAAAGAACAAGGGAGGGGTTTGGGCAGGCAGTGATTAATCCACCATTAGCAACCATCACTAATGTACAAGTAGTTCTTTTTCCATATGGTGATTGCCTCTGAAAATTCATGTGTTCAGAACTACATAAAGTTGCCTGTTTGGAACCCAGGCACAAGTCTAGGAATGGGGGATAAATTCAATTCAGCTTGCATTTTAATCACCTATTTGTACTCCCCGAACAAATACGCGAAATGAAACACAGTTACCGTATTCCCTGGAATGTGTCCTCCAACCAGTGTGTACAAAGATGCATTTATTAGGGGAAAGTATGTGTAAGAGTCCATGCATCAGTAAAAAACAACAACACACACACAACAGTGCATTTCACTAATGGAAACTGCTTGCAAAAATGTGTATGTTAGTCAAAGCTACGTACAAAAAAAAAAATTACTAGGGAAAAATTGTGCTAAAATGCTGGTGAATTTTCATGAGGACTAAAAAAAAGAATCAAAAACTGCTGTAGAAATGTGGAGAACTGACTTGGAGAGTGAAGGGGGGGGAAAGGAAACTGAGGCAACCCTAGAGTGCCAGTTGCCAATCCCTATACTAAACATTCTTAAGGAACAGGTAGGTAGCCGTGTTGGTCTGAGTCGAAGCAAAATAAAAAAATTCCATGAGCCTGCAATAAACCCAGATGCCAACTTTGCTGCCACATACACCCGGACAACATCATTACTGGCCCCAACAACATCCAACATACCATCTCAGGACTATTTAATTGCTCATCTTCTAACATTGTGTATGCCATCAAATGCCAACGGTGCCCTTCAGCTCTCTATATTGGACAAACAGGCCAAACCCTACGCCAAAGGATAAATGGACATAAATCTGACATCAGGAACCATAAGACTGAAAAACCAGTAGGAGAACACTTCAATCTCCCAGGACATTCTATACAAGATCTCAAAGCAGCTGTTTTATTACAGAGAAATTTCAGGAACAGACTGGAAAGGGAAGTTGCTGAATTGGAAATCATTACCAAGCTTAAAACCATGGAAGCACCTGGGATGAATAGAGACATCGGATTCTTATCTCATTATGCATGATAAAGCTTTCTTTAGCACCTCAGCCCAGGACTAATTGCAGCCATCAGCAGCCATTAACAGCCATCCACAGGTTTACCACTCCCATCAGCCCATCTCCCATTCCCACCCACCCCCACCACCCTCTGTATATATATAGGGTCTGACACTTCTGTTTCTAGTGTATCTGAAGAAGTGTGCATGCACACGAAAGCTCATACCAAAATATAAACTTAGTTGGTCTTTAAGGTGCTACTGAAGGAATTTTTTTATTCTTAAGGAAATCAGCCCTGAGTGCTCACTGGAAGAACAGATCCTGAAGCTGAGGCTCCAATACTTGAGTCTGAGCTGGACCATAAAGAAGGCTGATCGCCGAAGAATTGATGCTTTTGAATTATGGTGCTGGAGGAGACTCTTGAGAGTCCCATGGACCGCAAGAAGATCAAACCTATCCATTCTTAAGGAAATCAGCCCTGAGTGCTCACTGGAAGGACAGATCGTGAAGCTGAGGCTCCAATACTTTGGCCACCTCATGAGAAGAGAAGAATCCTTGGAAAAGACCTTGATGTTGGGAAAGATGGAGGGCACAAGGAGAAGGGCACGGCAGAGGACGAGATGGTTGGACAGTGTTCTCGAAGCCACGAACATGAGTCTGACCATACTGCCGGAGGCAGTGGAAGACAGGAGTGCCTGGCGTGCTATGGTCCATGGGGTCACGAAGAGTTGGACACGACTAAACGACTAAACAACAACAACAACATACTAAACATAGATCACAGGCAAAGGCAGCTACAACTCTGAATAGACTGAATACAACCAATAATGAGCATAGGAGCCAACTAGAAGGAGCTGAGGGGTCTTTGCTGTCCCATAATAAAATAAAATAGAGGGGGGTCAAGCTTCCCTTGAAAGTTGATGGGCATTGCCATTCAAATGGTGTGTGTTTGCACCACATCTTGTGATCGATTATGCAGGGTAGGGCTTACCATAATAATAATAATAATAATAATAATAATAATAATAATAATAATAATATTTTATTTATACCCCACCCTCCCAAACCGGGCTCAGGGCGGCTGACACCAGTAAAATACAAGAAGACGTAAAAGAAAGGAAAACAATTAATTAAAATACGGGTTAAGATGCAGTTTAAATTTTAAATATTAAATATTTTAAAATTCCCCCCGCAAAATTTTATTCTAAGTTGGCACCCCGGTCTGAAGCAGCCCTAAAAAAGCAGAAGAAAGTCAAAAGGATAATGAAAACAGAGCCCTTGCTTCTGACTTTTTGACACCCACTTGCGGGGTATGTAAGCTGTGCTGAGCCTTCTCTAACCTACTCGGAGTCCTCTGGCATGGCCCAGCCTTCTCATATTATTTGAATGGGCATAGCACGCACTAGGATGCATCAGGCTCTCCTCCTCCTCCTCCTCCTCCTCCTCCTCCTCCTCCTCCTCCTCCTCCTCCTCCTCCTCCTCCCCTTGACCCCTTGCACCCCAGCTGGTCACTGGTCACATTCACACCATGCATTTAAGATCCAGGATTCCACCTTAAACAACCATGGCTTCTCCCAAAGACTTATGGGAGCTTGTTGTTTGTTAAGGATGTGAAGAGGTTTTTTTAGGGGACCTGTAGTCCCTATTAGGGATGCAGGTGGCGCTGTGGTCTAAATCTCAGTTTGCTTTACAGTATTCCGTTCTCCTTCCCTCTTGTGTTGTGTCTTTCAGATTGGAGGCTATCTTGTTTTTGTTGTTGATCTGTGAGCCTTTTTTTGCCTGAAGAGGGGGGTGAAAATACCTCCACTAAACCAACAAATACATAATGAGAAACATAGTGCCCGCGTTTCCCAGCAAACCAAATTTTTCAATGGGTAATCATGCAGCAGAGGAAAGTGCAAGGTCATGTAGCAACCACTTCTCTCCAGCTGCTACACCTAGATACTGCACCGACAGGAACATTAGAAATTTGATTTGGGAAGGAAAAAGAGAGGAGGATGGGATTAATCCATTTGTTAATTGGATGCTGCTTTCGCCGAGGAGCGGGGAAAAAATAGAAATGTAGAAAACAAGAGCAGAATTAACAAGAGCATTGCAGTATTGTGTATTGTGCCACACACCATCCTTGTACTGTCAGTCCAACAGGTACTGTCCCCACGCGTCTACATGAATACTCAATAATAATATATGTTCCAATGGTAGTTTCGTTTTGGGGGTTGCCCTCATGCAACAATAAACAGAATATTTGCTCCGCAAGCATATTGTTGAAAAATGGTGACTGGCCCAAGATTATTGTGTACTACCCTCTACCCACAGGTCTCAGGGCAGTTCGCAAAATAAAAATACAAAATACATAATAAAAATAAAAAACAAGAACTACACCACACTGGTTTCAATGGGGAATCTGGTGTTCACACTCTGGGGTCCACACATACTATTCCCATTACTGCTGTGAGGAGCATTGCAGATGGGGAACTATTTTGGAAGAATAGATGCATATCCTGCTGGATCAGAACAAAGGCTAATCTAGTCTGGCATCCAGTTCCCTAAAGTGGCCAACTAGATGCCAATGGGAAGCCCATGAGCAGGATATGGGGGCAACACTCCCATGGCCCTTCTCCGGTTACTGGTGTTAACCTCCTGTAGGAAGTGTCAGTGCTGGCTGAGATATTTGTCTTAGGTGGCAAATCGGGTCCTCCCTGCAAGAGAGGGCACGTGTTGTGGTGGGTCCCGCCAACGAGGTCTAGGTGTTGGGGAGGGACAATTGGAGCGGCCACAACACCCTATTGGTGTTCCCTCTGACAGGGTGCAATTGGACTGAGGGCATGCCAATCAAAGAGTCAGAGGGAACACTATTTAACCGCTGCACTTGACTTTCAAGACAGTCTTCTCAGGCACAGTGCATCAGAACACCCGCCCACATCTCCATATTTTAGGGCCTTCGCTTGACCTTGCTATGCCGTTGTGTGTCGTCTGCCATTGTTGCAGGGGCATGGCAGGAATTTTCCCCATTTGGCTGATTGGCTGTTGCCACTTGGGTTTCGCCTGCCGTGTAGCAATTCATCACAACTTGTAAGGTTGGTGGATAGGCTCTGGTTCATGCTGATAGGGGTGACATGATCCCTTGCCACCCTATCCACAGGTATTATTCTTAAAGGAATCCCATTGGACTTCTGGTTGGTATTCCCCCAAGCGAGGTTGTGCCCTCTCCAGAGTTCGGGGCACACATGGGGGAATCAGGGCCTGGCGGTAGTCAGGACTCCCGTCCCAGGTGTTGACCTGGCTGCTGACTCAAGGTGCGCCCAGAGTCAGCGCTACCCTACCGTGTTTCTCATATTATAAGACATGTCTTATATTTATTTTTTCCTCAAAAAAACACACTATGGCTTATTTTCAAGGGATGTCTTATTTTTTCCTCCTCCTCCTGCCGCAGCCGACATTGCTACTGCGCCTATCACTATGTCTTATTTTCGGGGTATGGCTTATATTCCTTGAATGCTTAAAAATCCTGCTATGGCTTATTTTATGGGTATGTCTTAAAATATGAGAAACAGGGTAGGTAGCTTTGGGAACCAGAGCCTATGCAACCACTCACTTGATTTGTAATCAGTAAAGTTGTGGCCTAAATTATGCCAAAACCCAAACCAAAAATATGAGTCATGTCTGAATTTATTTTTAGGCCTAGATTATAGGGTCTCCACATGCAAGTGGACTAAAATGGGTTCTGCCATCTCATCACAGCAGAGTGTTGGACATGATGTGTTTCTGGTCCCATCCAATTCCATGGCTCCCATTTCTTTCTTCCCAGGAAATGTGTTAGAATTAGTCCATTTTTTGCGTGGAGTTCACACTTTTAATTCAATTTCAGCTGCTAATCTTCACCCCATCTTTACCGTCAAAGACCACAAAGCCTATGTTTCTTTTTTTTAAAAGGGGTGTGTGTGGCATATTTGATACTGGTTCAGGCCTATTCAAAGAGGCAACCATCGCATATTGTTCTATCAGAACTGTGGGCTTTTATGAGCCTCCACCTTTAAACCTTAAGCACTCAAAGGTCAATGCAGATTGCAATTGTATTAAGGAGCACAATGGCTTTTTGGAAGGTTTCCAGCCTCATTTATTGCAAGTCTTTCTGGCCCACAAAAGCATCCATTTGCTACAAGGCGAGCAAATTGCTATGCCATTGTTACCATGCAGGCTCTCCCTGCTCCTTCCATTCTCCTAAAGGGTAATCTTTGGATATTTTACAAGGTACTATTAAAGCAACACTGATGCCTGCAAAAGAAAATGTCCAACCAGTCCATAGACAGAGGAGACATGAGGCTTCCTGATTGACATTCAGAGAGCAGGAAGGGGGGGGGGGCGAATCTGGAGAAATGCAAAAGGACTTTGCATTTCCAAGTGCTGCTTCAGAGCATTCCTTCAGGTTGAAACTATTCCTCTAAATGAATTTTGCTGCCCATTGGCATTGCCTTCAGAATCAGAGAGTCTCGCTATGTGTCAGCATTGCCATTACTTATGTCATTATGTGGAATGCATAATGTGGCAATGTTTGTATACCCCAACTCTGACAAACACCATGGAAACCTGTAAATCTTATCAGACTATGGATGCTGAAGCTCAGTTCGCCATAACGGCAAACCATAAACTGCTTCTATGTGAATGCATCTACAGTGAACCTCAGGTGTGTACACTGCCTTCTCCATCACCCATACATGTGCTGAACCCCCACTTCCTTGTTTTGCAATGTAATACATCTGCATAAATTTGCATATGACTGAAATGGCACTTTCAAAGACATGAAGACCAGGGTATTTGAAAGACTTCCTTCAACTATTGGAACATGTGCAGGCTCAAAGATTGGCTCGCTTGCAGGCTCGCTATTAAGATCTATCAGATTTGCAGTTCCAAGAGGCAGGGACTTTTCAGTGGTAGCCCCTTCCCTGTGGAATTCCCTTGCCCGGGATGTGAGTCCAGCACCCTCTCTGGCAGCTTCAACTTGTCTCTTTTAACTGAGTGTGGTTGCTCATTTATAATTCCAACTGCTGCTGTTTTAGCTATGTATTTTGCCCAGCAGCTACTGTTTTATGTTTATGGCATAGCTGCTGGTTCTTGCAGTGCTCTGCTAGGCTCATGCAAGCCACCCAGGGCAGGGTTTGATGGGCATTTGGAGGGGAAATAAGCACAGCCGCTCCAGGGCTTCCTTACATACTGAGTTCATGGAGCTGACTTCCGTTACATTCCAAGCCACGAAAAATCTACGCAGTCCGGGCGATGCAGGAGCTCCCCTGCAACATGTGTTTTTTTTGGGAGTGTGTATGTGTACATCTTTGGGAAATGCTTTCTCCTTGGGAGTCGAGCTCCTCGGCGGTGTGCCCCCCGCCTGGTTCTCCCCTGCTACGCTACCAGCAGATTAGTGCTCGTTCGCCTCTTTTTCCTTGCTTCTCTTCAGATCGTTACACATGACAAAACAACTGTCCTAATTACAGCAAGTGTTCCCAGCTCTGTCACCGTGACAATTACTGCGATGCGAGGGCTCAATATCTGCAGCAGACAGTAAAGTATTACTGCAGTTGGGGCTTGATAGTGCTCAGTCGTCCCCAGGAGGATTTTTTCCTCCCAGCTCTCCATTTTTAAATTTTGGTTTTGCTTTTTTTTTTTTGGTGGTGGTGAAAGGGGCACAACACTTTCTTCACCACTCCTGTTCACTAAACTCTCTCTCTCTCTTCCTCTCTTCCTCTCTCCCTCTCTCCCTCTCTCTTCCTTCTCTCGCCCGGTCCTCCATAGCCACAGACTCACTTGCTGACAGGGTTCAAAAGTTTAAGGCAGCCGTGGTGATGACAGAGGAAGTGCCACTTGAAATGTGGAGCTCATTTTTTAAAAGGGAAGGCCATTTGTTGACATTAGGCGAGACATTTTTCTGTCTGAAGAGTGCTCTGGCTTTCCTCCCTCCCTCTCTCCCTCTCTCTTCCTCACAGAGAATGAAGAAACGGAGATCAGCTGCAGTGGTTATAAACTGACCATTTGTTTCCTTGGAAAAGGGTGGGTGGGAAATGAAGAAGCAATGCGGGATTAAAATCTCTGGTGACTATTAGGGCTGCCGAATGCTAGTACTACCGCCACCAAGAAATCCAGCCCCCATCCTCCTTTAATATCCCGATCATATATAGGCACAGGTGTGATGAAGCATACAGTGGCCGGGTAAAAACGCAGCTAGCAGGTGAGGGAGGAAGAGAGTGTTTTAGCTTTGCTGTTCTGCATGCAGGGTTCTTGGGCACCCAGATGGAGACTGGGGGTTCTCATTTCAGTGCAAACATAGCTGATTTGCGATTCCTAAACTGATAAGTGAACCCAAAAAACAGCTATCCTTTCAAATTCTCACTCCTCCAAATTTTGTGATACAGTTCTCCAACCCCCAGCTGCATTTTGGCTCAGTTCTTCATTCTGAATCATTATTGAATTCCGATTCTGCCTTCTACAGCAAACTTTGTCAACAGGGAGCCAGTCCACTGTCCCTCAGACCTTGTGGGGGGCTGGACTACCAGAATTTTTTTTGGGGGGGGAATGAACAAATTCATATGCCCCACAAATAACCCAGATATGCATTTTAAATAAAAGCACACATTCTACTCATGTAAAAACACCAGGCAGGCCCCACAAATAACCCAGAGATGCATTTTTTTAAAAAAAGGACACATTCTACTCATGTAAAAACGCACTGATACCTGGACCGTCCACGGGCCAGATTTAGAAGGTGATTGGGCCGGATCCAGCCCCCAGGCCTTAGTTTGCCTATCCATGTTCTACAGCAGGGATCGGTAAGGTTTACCTTACCTGGGCCAGTTCACTCCAGCGGAGATCCCTCCATGGGCCGGATCCCATGCGTGCGTGAGTGCGCCTGCCCACGATTTTCGGCATCTGCGTCTGCACAGACATGATGTCTGCTGCTGCAGAAGTGAGGCGCCGCACTGCGCTGGTTTAGCACAGCGCACGGGGACTTGCCAAGTGGTTGGCTCGGTTTGTGGCCCATGAGCCTTGGGTTGCTGACCCCTTTCCTAAAGCATTAGCTATTCCTCCCAGTTTACCATGGCATTTCCTGACTGTTAATATGGAGTTCTCTCTCTCTCTCTCTCTCTCGGTTCTGTGGTGTAGTTGCTGAAACTGTATGGCGATATAAACATTTTAACTCAGGGGCAGGGGATCTTTTTCAGTCCAGGGGTCACATTTGCTTCAGGACAACACTCTGAGGACCACATGCCAGTGTTGGACAGGGCCAGAAGCAAAAGTTTTTAAATAGATTATATATGCTGGAGTGACCAGTGCTGATTCCATTTCAGCTGACGAGTGTCTGGGGTTTGGATGTCTGTTTCCCAGACCTTACCCAACTTTATGTAAATATTGCCACATTATGCAGTCCACACAATAGTATTTTGAATTATAAGCCTTTGTTTCAGTTTAACTTTCTCTCTCTTTTTTTGTCTTTGTTTCAGTTTAACTTTCTCTCTCTTTTTCAGTTGTTCTGCTCCTTGATTTTTGTCAGTATTTAGTACCTTTTGGGATAGTTTAAGTACTAAAATTCCCTGCGTCGGTGACACAATACCTCTATCAGGACTTCTCCCATGCTGACCAAAAGAACTCTGCTAAAATAACATTTATCCAGCCAAACCAGTAAGTGGTGCTGTAATGATACAGCAAGTGCAACAACAGTTTTTGTTTTTTTCTGGAGATGTTTGAGTGCCTGTATGTATGTTTGCAAAAACAAACAAACAAAGGGACCCTGGTCCCTTTGCTGGCCTACCACCTTTGCAAAATATAAGTGATTTTTTCATAAAAGAAAACAGCACCTACAGATTGCATTCTTCCCATTTCACATACAGGGAGAATGAGGCACATAACAATGAAAAGAACAGTGAAGGGGGAGTGGAGAAGATGTCTCCTGCTTTTTGAATCCCAGTTTTATGACCCCTTCTCCCATTACATTTTCTCAAATGACGGGAATCATTTGTGCCTCAGCACAGATAGCAGCAGCACTCCCTTGAAGACGCATGAATTCAGCCTTTACAACAGAGCCAGGAGGAATGGGAAGAGGAGACACAACTAGTGTTCACATCTATCTCCTTTCTATGCTTCTCTGCATTTGTAAAATTCAACGACAATTTTGGCTGTAAGGGCAGAGAAAGCTGGAGATCCCAGAGAAATGGGGGCAGAGATGGGTCCAATGGGAGCCACCTTGATGAGTTCAGAACTGCATCTAAATACAAATTCTTATTCGGATGCAAACAAGCTCCTTTTCCTTGCTTTCCTCGTTTAGGAGCACTTGCCAAAAATAATAGTGTGAAGAAGAAGTAGCTGGATTGGCTACTTGCACACTGCTAGCTCAACCAGTAATCAGGCTGCAGCTTTTGATGCTTATAAGGCTCAGAGGGACTCATGGAAAGAAGCCTGAGGAAAGCAGAGCGTAGCTCTTGAATAGGGATGGGCAATAGCGTCTGTCTCAGTTTTTCCTTTTTCCAATCTTAAATTCACTTCTCCACATTTCTGCATCAATTTGCATTTTTTTACCTCCCCCCCCCAACATCAGCATTTCAGTTGAATTTCTCCTAATATTTTTGTATGCAATTTTCTGTATGCGTAATATACAGAGTTTTTGCAAGCAATGTTCTCCAATAGAATGCCTTTTTGTATGTTATTTTCACTAATATATGCATTTTAATGCACGCCTTATCCATTTCTTCTGCACATGGCTTGGTCGGAAAACTGCATTGCAATATTCAGAGAAGTGCGAATTTCAAAGGGTTGCCGTGTTTCCGTTCATGTATCATTTCGGGAAGTGCAGGATTGAATAGGTTTGCTTTTAAATGTGAACTGAAGCAAATTTCTCCCCTGTTTTGACTCTTGAGGGAGGCTAAGGGGAATGAGCAATTGTGGTATTGATGGTGATAGGACTATCTACTTTCTTCCATATTGCACTGCATGGCATTGCATTATATTATAATAATTTGCCTTGTAAACCACTGTCTCAAGGCAATTTAAATTTAAAAAATGGTTAACCAAATACAACAAATATGTTTTAAACAAGACTAAAACCCTAAGGAGTGATGAGCAAGGTTTTTTCTTGGCCTGACAGGAACACAGAGGGGAAAAAACCCTGCCCCTTCTGTCCCTGAGAGAAGCAAAGAGCAGCCGCCCAAAATCCTGATGGGTTTGAGGCCCTGGAAACTGATGGAATTCTCCCTCCCTCTCTCGAAAGCAAACTATTAACATAGAATGATGTGTTGACTTTGAAATACAACAAAATTGTCAATATGAATAATATATGTGGAACAAACTGTACAAATGATCCAGAAGGTATTGACACGATAAAAAGGCTTTCTGAATGCCCCGGAGCTGGGAATATATGATATTTTCAAGCCAGTAGATTTTAAGTGCTTTCGTTGTTTTAAAATGACATCTCTCTATAACCTTAAGGCTACTGGACACATCTAACACATAGATCATTTCTGAAGAGTTGCTGGCCTTTTTGCTAGTAAAAACATCCATTCATCTCTTCATTTTCCGCCACCTTTCCACCCTCCCACCCTCTGCATGCACAGGTGCGAAATTCTGATAATAATAAATAATTCTAATAATTATTTATTATTATAATTCTAATAATGATGATGCTGATAATAATAATAATAATAATAATAATAATAATAATAATAATAATAATAAATTTATTATTTATACCCCACCCATCTGGCTGGGTTTCCCCAACCACTCTGGGTGGCTTCCAACAGAAAAATAAAATACAGTACCGTGTTTCTCATATTATAAGACATGTCTTATATTTATTTTTTCCTCAAAAAAACACACTATGGCTTATTTTCAAGGGATGTCTTATTTTTTTCCTCCTCCTGCCGCGGCCGGCATTGCTGCTGCTCCTATCACTATGTCTTATTTTCGGGGTATGGCTTATATTCCTTGAATGCTTAAAAATCCTGCTATGGCTTATTTTATGGGGATGCCTTAAAATATGAGAAACAGGGTAATCTATTAAACATTAAAAGCCTCCCTAAACAGGGCTGCCTTCAGATGTCTTCTAAAAGTCTGGTAGCAGTTTTTTCCCTTGACATCTGATGGGAGGGCGTTCCACAGGGCGGGTGCAACCACCGAGAAGGCCCTCTGCCTGGTTCCCTGCAACATGGCTTCTCGCAACGAGGAAACTGCCAGAAAGCCCTCGGTGCTGGACCTCAGTGTCCGGGCAGAATGATGGGGGTGGAGACGCTCCTTCAGGTATACTGGACCGAGGCCATTTAGGGCTTTAAAGGTCAGCACCATGCTTTCTTCTGACTAGGTCTCCATTGTGAGTGCAGGGCGAGACATTGGACAGAACCCTGTTTAGGAGTTTGCTTGAAGATTAAAATTGTGTAGAAGGACAGTGGCATGCACACAAGCTAAACCTAATGTCCCTATGTCAGATGTTTGTGGCCTGAGTGCAAATGACATAACGGGGTTATCTTAAAAGCCTATGCGTGGCCAATCCTGGCTTTCTTGGGGTTCCTGATTGTGCAGAAGCTTCTAAGCATGTTCAGCAGATTGCATGTAGGAGCCCCCTTTGGACCTTTGAGCTAAACATGCTCCATACATCTGGGAGGATGTATGGAGAACATTGGTGTGGGTGGGTGGGTGTGCGCGCGTGTGCGTGTGCATGCTCCTGTCACCTCCAGACCAGTGGGGTTTTTTTTTTTTATCTTGTTGAATATGTTGTGTTCAGTAACTTTTCCACAGTTTGTTTTTTGGTTTGTTTGTTGCAGTTAGCACTGATTGAAAGAGTTTCTGGCTTTATGGGGGGGGGGGCTTTTTTTAAAGCCCCATTGAAGCTGATTGAGATTCAAATGCAAGAAAATAAGAGAGGCACAATTAAAAGAGTAGGATTTTTTACATGTTTGTCTAACTGAAAAAAACGGTCCTCTAATTAGGCAATTAAGACTCAACAAGGTAGACATTATTATCCTGTAAAGGTCATTTCAAATGAGGAAAGGATGCACAACACTGTTGTTAGGGCTTACAAATTATCTTATGAGGGCTGACGGAGGCATATTCGGAATGATCTGTGAGAGTTGCTAGGATGGGGTTACCATAAGAATGTCTTAAAGGAGAAGAAGGCTTAAGAAAGGAGCAAATCCTGTTCTCTAGCGCCCAGAAGAGAGAGAAAATTATCTTTATTTTGATGTCAAAATTGTGCCTTGAATGTAACCCAGTTGTCTAGCAAAAGATGAACACCATTCCCACAGAGGAGGATTATTTGTGCATAGAGTTTCGTAAAATTAGGATTTAAGACCAGTCTTGTTACCAGGGAGTAACTAGTAAGCGGAATGTGTGGACGTACACATGATATGAGTTTGCATTGAAGGGCAATCCACCTGATTCACATCCAAAACAATATGGAAGCCAAAACGCAGTCATCCTCTGAAAGTCACATTTTTCTGATTCTTTTCTGAATGCCGATCTCTAGCAAAATAAAATAATAATAATAATAATAATAATAATAATAATAATAATAATGCACATACAAGGCTAAAGTGAATATAAAATGCATATATTGCTGAAAAGAGCAAACATTTGGAAGAATTGATTAGCAAAAGTGTGCATACTAGGCCAAATTGCATTAAATTGTGTATACTGGGGAAAAAATTGCACCAAGATGCTGATGAATTTTCATGACAATTGATAAAGAAATCACAAACTGATGTGGAAATCTGGATGAGACCTGAACTTAAGATTGGAAGAATGAGAAATTGAGAGAAGTCAAAATCAGTAGATTCACCCCTTCCTAGAACTGGCTTATTTCAATTTGAAGTGAGTAAAGAAACTCATATCTAAAGAGAGAGATCCTTCTAAGACTCTTAAGTCCAGAGTCTAAAACAATGTTTCCCAAACTTGGGGCTCCAACTGTTTTTGAACTACAATTCCCATCATCCCTGACCACTGATCCTGCTAGCTAGGGATGATGGGAGTTGTAGTCCAAAATAGCGGGAAACCCAAGTTTGAGAAACACTGGACTGCACCGCAGTGAGAAGAGATGAACTTCAATGTCTGTCTGTCTGTCTGTCTGTCTGTCTGTCTGTCTGTCTGTCTGTCTGTCTCTCCCTCCCTTCTTGGGTCACTCAGTAGAGCTGATTGGCAGTAGATTGCGGACAGACACAAGGACATGGGGAATTTGCTGCCCACAAATGCGGGGGTTGAGGCCAATTTTTTTTACATCAACATTTAATGTGGAAGGAACAATGAGCGAAATCCGAAAGCATGCAAGTGGGCTTAAATAGGCCCAATGTGATAATTAATGTCTGCTGAGGAACTATGGGAAGCAAGGGGAACACGTAGGGAACTGTTTCCACCTTTGTTTTAAGCTCCTTTGACAGCAAATATTTTATATTGTGCTTCTTGTGGTTTCAGTAATGAGTTTGGGCCCTGCATAGCAGGAAGTGGAATTAACTTTGTTTACATAAAGTGACACTATCAACTTGAAAAATCACATTTCCATTTGAAAACGCAGGATCTGCTGCTGTTGCAAGCAACTCCCTAAGGCTACCATCAGTAAAAAATAATAATACTGTAAAGCAGAAGTCCTCGTTCTCACTTGCGCTTGATTGCTTCCCATCTTGCTTATCATACGTATGAAAATCAGTGTGGAACAGAGTACACAAACCTGGAGTTGAGAGTGAGTGATCTGGGTACAAGTCTCACTTCTGCTATGGACTCATAAAGGAAGTTGTGTATAGATAATCACCACATCATACATTACATTTCTACATGAGTGCAGGTAAAAATGCACCCTAAAAGGTAAAGGTAAAGGTACCCCTGACCATGAGGTCCAGTCGCGGACGACTCTGGGGTTGCACCATTCATCTCGCTCTATAGGCCGAAGGAGCTGGCGTTTGTCCGCAGACAGCTTCCAGGTCATGTGGCCAGCATGAGAAAGCCGCTTCTGGCGAACTAGAGCAGCACACGGAAACGCCATTTACCTTCCCGCTGTAGCGGTACCTATTTATCTACTTGCACTTTGACGTGCTTTCAAACTGCTAGGTGGGCAGGAGCTGGGACTGAGCAACGGGAGCTCACCCCGTCGCGGGGATTCGAACCGCTAACCTTCTGATCGGCAAGCCCTCGGCTCAGTGGTTTAGACCACAGAGTCACCCTGTTAAAAATGGAGCATAATATACATAATTATATGTTGGGGCTAAGTGTCATACTGGTTGGACACATTGCAATTTCAGTTTCTGAACTTATACATGTATACTATAGTAAATATGGTAGATAGATGCATGACCATCACATGATGGTTGACATTGGTGTACTTCCCCCCCCCCCCATCCCCAAGACAGTTAAATTTAGGACAGTCATGGATTCTAGTTAACAGAGAAATTACTTGTTTTTAAGGGCAGTCCGCTTAAAACGAAAGAACCCTGAGACAAATTCTCTAGGAAGAGGGATTGACTGTTAAACCACCCTGGGAACTGTAGCTTTGTAAGAGAGATACGGGGTCTCCCAACAACTCTCAGCACCCTTAACAAACTACAGTTCCCAGTTCTTTGGAGAATGCCATGACCATGGGTGTAGCCGGGGGGGAGCAGGGGGGCAACTGTCCCCCCAAATCAGTAAAATTCAATACAAATCAATACAAATATGAGGTTCTGCCCCCCTAACAAAAGCCTGCCTCCCTAGCAAAAATCCTGGCTACGCCCATGACGATGACTGTTTAAAGTAGCAAGCTCGGCTTGCAGGTGGGGCCACAGTGAAAGAAAAATGGGATAAAGAGAGAAGTTGAAATCTACTTTCATTTTCGTTCTGCAGTTGCCACATTTGCAAACCTGCTTGATGAACGGCTATTCCCGTGATAGAAGCACAACTTTTAACTTGGAAACCAAGAAGTACCAAAATTCCCCACTCAGTTGGCCACAGAGTTCTTCAGTCTGGCAAGCGGAAAGGAGGCTGTTTTCCATAGCAATGCCTTTCCTGTTGAATTTAGTTTGTGGGGAGGTCTTCCATAGAAAACTGCTCTAAACTTTTGGAAAGATGGCAACACACACCTCTTGGAAGGCAAAAAAAAGGTTGTAGATCTGTTATGGTACTGGTGCTTAAGACTATATTGCTGTTTTAGTTGTTTCAAAATTTGAATTTTGCCCTTCTCCAATTCATGCATATTGTGTTTATGTGGCTTGTGGTTTAATAGTGATTTTATTCAGGTTTTGTGCTTTCCATTTTAATGGTTTCCAAAAGCCATTAGAAGCAGTTTGAAGCAAAACTCTGAAGACAAGTGAATGCACTGTGAAAACCAGTGATATGTCAGGCCTAACAAGGGACACAACTTAAAAATTGGTTCAGATCAGGAACATTTAGAAGATATGCACACAGGTTTGTTTTAGACTGGCATCTTCCAGAGAGGGGAAACATCAAATTGTGTGTTCATTGGTAGGCTTTGCATAAAGAGGAAAGAGAGCCTGGGGATGTTTTAAGAACTGACTGAGGGTGTAAGTGTGTTTCTATTAGAAGTTTCCTTCTTTACCCCTTTCCTTACACGTGAATTCTATGGGGACATAAGGTCCTTGTTAAAAAATGGCAATCATTTCTGCTTTATGTCACACAAAAGTAGAGCAGGTGAATCTGGCCATGCCTCATAATCATCCATGCCTCATTCAGTTCAAATGAAGGAGGAAATTAATCATATTCCAAGGGTGTCCAATCGGCCAATGAGCAATGATTGTCACCATGGTCGCTGAACTCCCTTTGGCCAGGTTCCATGCTGAATTCTGACCTCCATTTTCTCAAACGTTTTCTTTCCGAAAGGGGATTCCATTTTTCTTTCTCCTTCTCAGGAAACATCAGTATTTCACCTAGCGTGAGAGTAACAATGAGCTAAGCCAGTCAGCTGCCATTTTTGGAATTGCAGGACCACCGAGGAAGGTGGGCCTCACTGCTCCAATGCCGTCATTGGTCCTGAAATCCCCCAACATTATGTCTGATTGGCTCATTTTGCTGCCACTCTTGCCTTGGGAGACATTATTTAAATTTGATCATAGAATCATAGAGTTGGCAGAGACCACAAGGGCCATCCAGTCCAACCCCCTGCCAAGCAGGAAACACCATCAAAGCATTCCTGACATATGGCCGTCAAGCCTCCGCTTAAAGACCTCCAAAGAAGGAGACTCCACCACACTCCTTGGCAGCAAATTCCACTGCCGAACAGCTCTTACTGTCAGGAAGTTCTTCCTGATGTTTAGGTGGAATCCTCTTTCTTGTAGTTTGAATCCATTGCTCCGTGTCCGCTTCTCTGGAGCAGCAGAAAACAACCTTTCTCCCTCCTCTATATGACATCCTTTCATATATTTGAACATGGCTATCATATCACCCCTTAACCTTCTCTTCTCCATGCTAAGTATACCCAGCTCCCTAAGCCGTTCCTCATAAGGCATCATTTCCAGGCCTTTGACTATTTTGGTTGCCTTCTTCTGGACACGTTCCAGCTTGTCAGTATCCTTCTTGAACTGTGGTGCCCAGAACTGGACACAGTACTCCAGGTGAGGTCTGACCAGAGCAGAATACAGTGGTACTATTACTTCCTTTGATTCTAGATGCTATACTCCTACCGAGTGCCAGAGCACTGCTACCCTTCCTAGGATGAACTGGCAGGCAATCTTTCCTGCTCATTCACTTCCCCACTACTTTACACAGCCTTCCACCCAACTCGCTGGGATGGAGAAAAACATTAGCTCCTCTGCTGACTACAAAAGGCGGGGAAAGGTGGGCTAGCAACAGCGGCTGCAGGGAGAATGGGTAGTGCAGGACAAGTAACCCAGTGTATGTGTAGGGGGCTGGACAGCAGCCGAAAACCAGACTGAATCTCTGGACAACAGATGGATGAATGAGAGCTTTAGGCATGTTTAACCAGGGGTGAGCTGTGCTGGTACTTGAGGTTCTCCAAAATCCTTGGTAATGTGGGCAGCAAGTATGATCCCATTTTCTAAAATCCTGGAGGTCACACATTATCATATTCCATGCAACTCTTAATGGATTATTAGGCAAATTCGATTTATTTCAGCCTGGAACTTGCCCTGGGAATATGGGTGTGGGTTTTGGGGATGGAGTTTCTTATTCAGATTCATCTCAGGATTTTGAATCCTTTGCTTGGGCCCACAACATTTGTCTCTTGTATATTTGGTAACGTGTGGGAAACGCTTCTGTGACATGCCTGCCTGCAGGCAAAGTGAGTAATTATAAACCCGAAGCAGATCTCACACTTGCTGGGAGAAAGAAAGAACACAAGCCAACAGCACAATGGAAAATTGAGTTTGAGGCAAAGTCTGATCTTTATATATCTTATTCATTAAGCAGAACATCATATGCATCGGGTGACTGTAGAAAAGGAATGCCAACCATTTTTAAGCATTCGGGTTTTTTGGGCTGTTGGAAAAGCACCATCAATTCCATAAAAAACATCATTCCACAGGGCACCCACCCTGTGGAATGCCCTCCCACTAGAGGTCAAAGAGAACAATTACCAGACCTTTAGAAGGCATCTCAAGGCAGCCCTGTTTAGGGAAGCTTTTAATGTTTGATGGATTTCTGTATTTTAGAATTTCTGTTTTTTTGGAAGCCGCCCAGAGTGGCTGGGGGAACCCGGCCAGATGGGCGGGGTATAAATAATAAATTATTATTATTATTATTATTATCATTGCTCGAGGGCTTCCTTTGTCTCACCCCTTAAAACAAGGCCTGTCTTGCCTCTAATTTACCATCTCATGACCTCTATAGTGTGGGAGGATCTGCAGCCAAATCACAGATTGCATGATGGCTAGATAGTCACAAACTGGGGACTCAGTGATGTCATATCCTCTAAACTTTTGCGTCAGGATGGAGAATAATAGAAACTTAATCTCTACTTCTTCCTGTCACTACACACTCCTTTTCTTACCTGCAATAGGATATTTCTTTGCTCACCTCCAGAGAGTAATATCCCTTTTGAACCAGACAATGGATATTCGTAATGTTTAAGGATTCTTGCCGGTCTGATTTTCATCACTGCAACTGTTGAGCCCAGGCAAGACTTTGATGTGAGAAAAAATGATTTCTTTGTTAAGAGGGAAACATAAACAAGTGAAGATAATCCAAGTCTTTCTAAAGCATCCTTGGGTATCATAATTGTTCTAGAAGATTATGCAACCTTGCCCTAATAGCTTTTAGAGCAGGTTTCCTCAGCCTTGGCCCTCCAGATGTTTTGAGGCTACAGTTCCCATCAGCCCTGACCGCTGGTCCTGCTAGCTAGGGATCATGGGAGTTGTAGGCCAAAAACATCTGGAGGGCCAAGGTTGAGGAAGCCTGTTTCAGAGATAAGCTACACACAGATGGTGAGTTTTATTCTGCTGAAATATATATTTGCATTCTCACACAAGTGAGAAAGGGGAAGGGTTATTACTACTTATTATCTCTCCTATTCATCTAAATCCATCCAACATTTAGGAGGCTCACTTGTCCTCCCAATGGGGAAAGGCAACATCATAGGCCAGTGTTGGCATGTTTCTTTCCACTTCCTTAAGCATCAACCATACAATATAGACCAGGGATGGGCAACCTGAGGTCCTTGAGATGCTGAATCCCAACGTCCATATTGTCCATGCTGGTTGGGGCTGATGGGAGTCCATCAGCAACTCGAGGCTCATAGATTGCACACCCCTGATATAGACCTATTGGGGTGGAATCAGGGGGAAGACCTGAGAGAGGGGGAGCTGCCAGATGGAAGGAAAAGGTCCTACTTACAATGGGTTGGAGAATGGGTTGGAGCTCTACCTATAGCCGAATCTCACGAGACAAGGTTGGTGTCAAACAGGGCTGCAGCCTTTCCTGGAATGCCTTTCCTTGGAATGCCTTGCTGAACGAGGTCCATCACTAGACAGTCTCAGGCTGTTGGCACTGCCAGTCAGTTTAGACCAGGGGTCAGCATACTTTTTCAGCGGGGGCGGGGGGGCGGTCCACTGTCCCTCAGACCTTTATGCCCCACAAATAACCCAGAGATGCATTTTAAATAAAAGGACACATTCTACTCATGTAAAAACACACTGATTCCTGGACCATCCGTGGGCCAGATTTAGAAGGTGATTGGACTGGATCCGGCCCCCGGGCCTTAGTTTGCCTACCCATGGTTTAGACAATGGTGAGTTAGATAGCCCCATGGTTTGGCTTGGTATAAGACTGCTTCCTGAGTTCCTATATCTAATTCACTTTTCCCATTCCTTCTGCTACATGTGCAGACATGTTTCTACATCTCCTGTACTGATTCTTCCTGGGCCTCATGGCCTTGATCTGATTTCACTCCTTGCTTGCGATTTGGATAGCTTACTTACCCTCAGCTGGATCCTGTAGACACGGCTTACGCCACAGCAACAACTGGCTACATTCTGTCTCGGATATGTATGGAATCACATGTTCCCTCAGTATTGGTCAGGGGTGAGAATAGGTGTGGTTGTTTTTGTCCCCCCCCCCCCCCCAGTAACCAAGCCAGTAGTTCATCACCAAGGAATAGAAATCAAGAGACAGGTGTGGTCTGCTTATGTGTGTGTGGTCTCGTGTCTGAGCTGTGTGGCACAAGGGTGTTGTTGTTTAGTCGTTTAGTCGTGTCCGACTCTTCGTGACCCCATGGACCATAGCACGCCATGCACTCCTGTCTTCCACTGCCTCCCGCAGTTTGGTCAAACTCATGTTCGTAGCTTCGAGAACACTGTCCAACCATCTTGTCCTCTGTCGTCCCCTTCTCCTAGTGCCCTCAATCTTTCCCAACATCAGGGTTTTTTCCAAGGATTCTTCTCTTCTCATGAGGTGGCCAAAGTATTGGAGCCTCAGCTTCACGATCTGTCCTTCCAGGGAGCACTCAGGGCTGATTTCCTTAAGAATGGATAGGTTTGATCTTCTTGCAGTCCATGGGACTCTCAAGAGTCTCCTCCAGCACCATAATTCAAAAGCATCAATTCTTCGGCGATCAGCCTTCTTTATGGTCCAGCTCTCACTTCCATACATCACTACTAGGAAAACCATAGCTTTAACTATACGAACCTTTGTCGGCAAGGTGATGTCTCTGCTTTTTAAGATGCTGTCTAGGTTTGTCATTGCTTTTCTCCCAAGGGTATGTATGTAATATGACCACAGCCCAAGCTTATATAGTACAAGAAGCACTTAAAAAAAATGGTTGGCCCCCATCAATGGGGGCTCAAACGTGCTGAGAAAACACATACAAAATGCTTACTGTGTGCCATTACAAGGCCTGTTGGTTGTCATTTTTTTAAATAAAAAAATCAAGCTGAATACATATGGTGAAAACATATTGACAAATTACTTGCCATTTCCAAAATCTGAAAGCGCTCCAAAGCTATGCTAAAGGCAGCTTGAAATATGGTCACAGGAATCACTCTCCAGAGAGCCGGGAGTGAGAGGAACAACAGCATAAGCTCCCCACGCCAAATCCCACGGCTCCCCCACCTCCCTTTCCACCTCCCTGCTGCTAATCAGTATAACAGCACTTAATGATCACATAGCAGGAAAGTGTATCGAAATTTCCAAGGACTATTAAATAACTGCTCTGTCTATGGCCCAAACTAACATTTGCCATATCCCCTCTCCCCCTCTGTCTTATGATAACCAACACACCTGCAGAGCTCAGACCATTTCTGACCTTCCCGGTGGAGTAGCTTGATGTCACCACACTAACACATTTCATCCATGTCCCAGGAGGATGCTCAGGGCATTCTGGGATATCATAAAGTGCATGTGGAGGCAAAAATAACGCAGGTGCCATGTTAAAGGGCACATGCACCTCTATAATACAATAAGGACCAACTGTATGATTGTAAAGAAGATAGTGACATTCTCACCGGAACATAAAACAAGTATGGATTTTTTTTTTAGGTATACTGCACAAGTTGTTACAAGTGTAGATTTTCTGTACCCACACCGATCCATCGGCTCTTTTTTTTTTTTTTGGTCCCTACAAAGGTACCACCAGCAGGGTTGCAAGCAGGTGAGAATGGTAAAGAAAACACACAAAGCTTACTCAGAGATGTTTTTAGACCCACAGTCTTGAACAGGGCTTTTTTTTTTTTAGCCAGAGCTCAGCTCCAGCACCTCTCAGGTGGGTGCCATAAGAGAACAAGGGACGAGTTAATAGTGAGCTCCAGCACCTCTTTGTCTAGAAAAAAAGCACTGGTCTTGAACTTTTTCAAACCTTGGTTCAAATGTGCATTTGGAGACCCACTTCTTAACATTCCCTTATTATATATTTCAATGGCAGTAGTGTTGCTGTTGCAACCTCTCTTAGGCTACACTGTGACCCAGCAACAGATCCCGATCCGCCAGTGGAAGACCAACAAGTTAGACCCCCTGGGAGAAAGCCTCTGCTGAAACTTTGAACAGTGGCTTCTGTAGCTGTTAAATCAAAACATACACGATTCGCCTCCTGGATATCTAAGACTACTAGCCAAAGCCTGCCACACAACAGACTCTCATAGCCCAAGATTGTTTCCTCTCCTGCCTTTCATATCATTGAACTGAAACCATCACTCCTGTCAAAAAGTCAGGCTTGCAGATGAAAGGCCAGTGCATTAAGACAGCACGTAATTGTCAGCCTCTGAGTTTCTGACATTAATCGTTTTACTCAAAGAAAGACAGTGGAATGATTTTCAGACAAACCCCCCCCCCCCCAACAACCATTTCTATAAATGCATTGCCAATGTGCCACAGTTAGCCTGGATTAAAGTAAAATGAATGAAATACTACTAATAATAACTCACGGTTTGCTAATTAAAAGTAATATGTTTTCCCATTTTTTGGCAATTTGATAACATAAAACACTTAGCTGGGGGGCCACAGGGGGAAACAAGCTAAGATGGATAAAAAATGTTTTGTGTTCACCCAAGCAAGACTATGTTAATGCACATTATCCCATTAATGCACATCAACATCGGGAATAAGCGTACCAATGCAAGCAAGAAGCATACACTTATCATCATTTGATAACATGTTTAATGACAGATTGACGGTTGATTTGCAAATGTGAACTGGCATCAATGTTGCTAACTTCAGCTTCTGCCGCCTCCTCTGCTATGCCAGCATATTTATGTGCATAATTTGATTTTGCAGCCGCACTGTTAGTACATTTTTAATATTAACTATGCAAGAACAGACAGCCGAACTTAAGTTGCACTGATGGTTTGAGTTCATTAGATTGAAAAAGATGGGCCGGCGATGACAAAGATGGAGATGGCAGGGAAACATCAAAGAGGCAACACTTAAACGCACTCCATTGCGAACAAACCGAATGAACACATTTCACATTGTCGGTTTCAACTGGGGCCTTACATGCGAGAGCAGGGAATGTTATATACCATATATATATATATATATATATATATATATATATATATATATATAGTGTTTATGCCCTGGGCATATCGAAAGCAGCTCTTAAAAGAGCAAACTCTTGGCCACATAACGATAAGGTACCTATTTCTACTGGGGGCTCAAAGTGGGTCATATATCCAAGCTACAAAACACAGAACACTAGAATGGAATGGCTATATTTTTTTGTACACCGTAGTGTGCTAGATTTACATAGGTTAAATGGTACCCGACTCTCTAAATCTGTTCTCTGGGTGTTCTTTCAACTGTCTGGAGCACAATTGGGGAAGGTGCAGGATGCACACAGGTGTGTGTGTGGGAAGTCCCGTTGCACAAATGAAATTACTTGCGCCGACAAGATGGTTACTTAGAGCTACATTGGGCACAAGCCACAATCTCCAATTCACAGACTTAGGCTGGTTTCATAAACTGTGAAAGGTTCCGGAGTCGAATTCTGAAAGGTTGAATGAGCTAAGTATGTTTAGCTCGCGGAAGAAGGAAGAGGTGAGATGACTGCCATCTTCAGATATTGGAAGGACTGTCACTGCACCTCTCTTCAGCTGTGTTGACACATGAAGGGGGATCCTGAGGAGGAGCTTGCTAGTTCTGCCCCATCACTGATCCCGTGACCCTTAAACTTGTGAAGATTTTTGAAGTGGGGAACCCTCTCTACCCATGGAGGTTCCTCACATGATTTAGAACCCTTGATTTACAATGGGGGGGGGTTACCTGCCTGAAAAGAGCATTAGTAAATGTGCTGTATTAATCATATTCACAAATAAAAGAAAACAAAGCTTTAGAGACAAGAAGACAAACTTAGCATTTTCTTCAGTCTTCTTCCCCATCCAGCCTTCATGCAATGGAGATATATCTGCTCACCCTTTTGTGTCCTGTTTTTTATTTCTGTGGTGGCCATTATTCTCTCTCCTGTTTAGTTTTTAAATGCTGGATAAGATCAGTTTGTTTCCAGCCTGGAAGCCTACATTCATTTACCTGGGAGAAACCCCACTGAACTTAATGGGACTTACTTCTGAGTAGATATGTACAGGATTGGACTTTACTTGTATGCATTGATAGTCTTAAAATGTATATACTTATTGACTCAATGGTTTATTTGCAATTCTAATGGTTCATAAATATTAGTTTCCTCTGAATTGCTATATTTACAGCTATTCATTTGGTGTGTTATGAGCCACTTTGGGCACAATTTTGTGGGAAAGCGGCATATAAACAAACGGATTAATGATATCCTGGATTTGACAGCTCTTAGCTGCCCAGATTAAGCCTGTAAAATTGTCCAGCTGCTACTAACACTGTGGTATTTAGTGGTGTTTGTCTCATGACAAAATGTCTGCCCCTACTTGAGTGCTTCCGAGCAACTTCTTGGTTTATTGAAAGGCAGCTTGTAATGATTAATTGTTGGAGAGAATACTTTATTCTGGGCTGTTATTAATGTTGAGGCATTTGTTGCATCCTGCATTAATTTTCCTGTGGCGTGGTGTGATAAATCTGAAGCAGTAGTTTCAGTATAAAATAGTAATTTTAAACGCTGTGTACATATTTGCCGTGTCCAAATCTTTGGCAAACTGAAGCAAACATTAATTTGGGGGCAGGAGGTACACGGCGTCATATCGCGGTGGGAATATTTTCAAGGGCATGGTGAGCTGAGATTTAGAGCTGGATCATAGCATCCCACTACACAACTAGTTCAGCAGGACAAGTTGAAATTAATCCCCCAGGTCTGTTTCTGAGCATTTGGTGCTGATGTATATTCTGCTATTTTTCGTGACGTGAAAAGAAAAGTAGCAGGGAACAGTTGAGTGATCCAAACCTCATTCAAGAGCCATTATGTTTACGTTAAATCGAGGGAAGTCTCTTTTTCCTTCTTGTGGTCCGTTTTCACCCTCCCTTCCCCAGTTTCAGGTGTGGATTCAGCTTCCAACAGCCACAAACAAGCTTCACTGTGCTGTGCAGTGGCAAAGTGGTAGTCTGAGCTAAGACTGAAGAGCTCCCAGGAACAGGCTGCTGACCACTCTCTGTACTGCCCCGCAATTGTCATAGAATTATAGAATTGTAGAGTTGGAAGGGACCCCCGAGGGTCATCTAGTCCAATCGCCTGCAATGCAGGAATCGATGGAAGACTGTCTAGAAACGATGATGATACTGATAGTAACAATGATAGAGGGACAGATGCATCTCTGATCAGATGCAAGATTATTTTCTGAGTCATTTCGTAGTCAAATTCTAACCTACAGTGATCTTATGGAGGTTGTCTATTGAGCATTCAATAGCAATTGTGATCCCCGGTGCCGTTTCCCATTGCTTTCCATATCACACACATACAAAAAGCAGGTTTTGTTGTGCACAAAGGCCAAATCTACTTTAACTGTGCAACCTGAATTTGCCAGCATGTCTGTGACCAAATCCCACCCACAAAACAGGGAGTCTGAAAGTGAGACCCTAACCACGCCTATGTTTATTGAGTTATACATATGGGCATATGCAGTGTTCCCCACCCCCCAAAAATGAGTACTCTCATTTTGACAAAAAAATAATCACCATTTTTATTGTTCAGATTGGGAAAAATAAATCCAGTAAATGGACAAATGGACAAAGATTCACAAAATGTTTGGGTGTATGTGTACCCCTGCCCCCCCAAAAGCACTGGGCATATGGTGGAAGTTTTACAAACTTAACCTCATAAGTTTTCAAAGAAATTATTTCTTGTGATTTCCGCGTTTATTGCCATTGATACAGAGTTGGGCCCGGTCCATGATTTACAGTACGTATACATTGCTGCACTCTGTTTAACCCCAGATTACTCTGGCACCGAGCTGTTATGTTTATGGATTTCAAATTTATTGACATTTGACATCTGCATGGGCTTTCACCTGACCAACAGGAGCCTCTGCCGCCAGTGGGAATAATTGCAGAGGATTTCAACAGCCATGGGAACAGGGGGGGAAAGTCATTAAATCATATTGGAAAAACAATGTGCTCATACATTCTAGTCTTGCCAGTAAATCTCCCAGTTGAGGTCTGGACCACCTAGCGGGGATATTCAAAGGCGGCTGGGGGTGGAGTTGGGGGGGGGGACAGAGAGAATTAGAGATATGAATTAAAGTTAAAGTGAGCAACACAAACTCAGCACGGTGGGATCTTTGCTCTTCGAGTCCAAAAAAGACAAAACATGATGGGTCGACTTTATGGGAGCTAAATCCCCCACCAGATACACATGGCTTGATTTATAAGCACCATGAGGACAGGAACGTGAGTAGCACCAGATTATTCCATACAATTTGTATGTGGGAGGTGAAAGATACAGAAAACATATGGAACCTTTTTTAATTTCTTTTTTTCTTTTTATGCAGGCTGTGCTTTTACCCAAATTTTCACTATGCTAATTAATCGTGTTGAGACTCTCCCCCCCCCCCCGCTTTTATTCAGGCATGAAATACAGATTTGCAAACCTTTCACCCTAATCTTTTCTGGAATGTTCTGGGTTTATTTTAGCTTCTTTTGTTTAGATAATGAAACCGTAGACCCTGGAAGTATAGACAAGGTTTTGAAGAGAGCATTGGTCTCTCAGGCTGATGTGTCAGATCCTAACTAAAACAGAAACAATGCTTTCTGCACAATCTTCCCTCAGAAGCGAAATCCCGAGGAACGAGATGTTCCTTTCACTATACACGCTGAACTACAGGAGATCTGGGCTCTTTTGATGCTACGGACTTTGTTCATGAGCAGGTTCCCGAACGTTGCACACCATAGGAGCGACCATAGAGTCTTACAAGAAAAGCTACCATACCAAGCAAGCAAAGACATAATTTTCTAGCAGGCTGCTACAGTCTGAGGAAATATCATAAATAACAGAAAACAGTGAAAGAAACAGCAGCTCAACTAAAGCCTCTGAAAGACTAGAATTCCATAGATGGCATAGGCCCTCAAATATTGTCCCATCCCAAGGTCGCCCCTCTCACTTCTTCCATACTCTAACATCCTGCACTGAAAGAGAAGAATTGAAGGGGACTTGTGAAAGCACATTTGTATGTTCAGCCAAATGAGGTCCAGCGGTTCCCTCGCTGCGAGAAGTGAGGTTACGGGGAACCAGGCAGAGGGCCTTCTCGGTAGTGGCACCTGCCCTGTGGAATGCCCTCCCATCAGATGTCAAGGCAATAAGCAACTATCTTACTTTTAAAAGACACCTGAAAGCGGCCCTGTTTAGGGAAGTTTTTAATATTTGATGCTGTATTGTGTTTTTAATATTCGATTAATCCCTATCTATGCCATAGGTATGGGACCCAGGTGGCGCTGTGGGTTAAACTACAGAGTCTAGGGCTTGCTGATCAAAAGGTTGGCGGTTCGAATCCCTGCAACGGGGTGAGCTCCTGTTATTCGGTCCCAGCTCCTGCCAACCTAGCAGTTCGAAAGCACATCAAAGTGCAAGTAGATAAATAGGGACCGCTCCGGCGGGAAGGTAAACGGCGTTTCTGTGCGCTGCTCTGGTTCTCCAGAAGCAGCTTTGTCATGCTGGCCACATGACCCGGAAGTTGTCTGCGGACAAACACCGGCTCCCTTGGCCTATAGAGCGAGATGAGCGCCGCAACCCCAGAGTTGGACACGACTGGACCTGATGGTCAGGGGCCCCTTTACCTTTACCTTTATGGCATAGGAAAAGGTAAAGGGACCCCTGACCATTAGGTCCAGTCATGACTGACTCTGGGGTTGCGGCGCTCATCTCGCATTATTGGCCGAGGGAGCCGGCGTACAGCTCCGGGTCATGTGGCCAGCATGACAAAACCGCTTCTGGTGAACCAGAGCAGCGCACGGAAACGCTATTTACCTTCCCGCTGTAGTGGTACCTATTTATCTACTTGCACTTTGACATGCTTTCGAACTGCTAGGTGGGCAGGAGCTGGGACCGAGCAACGGGAGCTCAGATGGGCGGGGTATAAATAATAAATTATTATTATTATTGCAACCCCCCTTCAGACTTTCTCTGAATCAGGGGTGGAGCTGGTGAGGGTCCAAGCAGAGGGGTCACATTCCCTACTATGCATTTGTTGCAATGCCTGAATGGGACTTTATTTATATGAAAATGTACCATCGGCCTTCCGAGGAAGGGCCTCCACAAAGCAGTTTACAAAGTCTTCAGTGTTGTGGAAACTAAATCTTTCAGTGTGTGCATGTTGGGGAGGGGACCCCAAATGCTCTATCAAATAGGCTTCTTTTAAAAATGGTATGTGACCGGAGGAACCAGCATGATGTTCTTTTCGTACAATGTGGTGTACTAAAATGTGGTGCTCGACAAATACTGATGGACTCCAACTCCCATCAGCCCCAACCTGCATGGCCAGTGATGAGGGATGAAAGGAACTGTAGGCTAACTTCTGGAGGTTGGTGGTGCCTGCTTTAATAAGTGCACGAAATAAATCATGGACACTCACCAGCATTTTAGTGCAAATACCTCTTAATATGCATAGTTTTGTATGCAGTTTTGCCTAATACACACCTCTTCACAAGCCATTTCCTCTAATTTAATGCATTTGTATATGCTATTTTCACCAATGCATGCATTTTTTCTGCACGCTTTCCGTCAACATATGCATTTTTGTACATATAATTTGGCTGGACAACTACATTCCAAAATTGGGAGAAGTGCAACTGTGTTTCGGTTTGCATATTGGTTGGAAAAAATGTGGATTGGGTAGTTTCTCATGAAAATAGAAACAAAACTGAATTTGTTCCCCAGTGCTATATAGGGCAGAAGCCATCAGTTGTGATAAGAGGTGTCCAGCATTGTCTGTTTCACTCTTCAGTATCTTGTGATACCATTTTAGAAAGTTTGCAGCAAACCTTTGGAAATGTCAGGTGAACATCTTCCAGTTTTTCGCCCTTTAATGGTCTTCTTCATCATTACTCCTCAAAGACTGAGAACAACTGGTTGGAAATCAGCACATACCAAATTGGAAATTTCTGTCAGTCCCTTCCCCCGCCCCAGGATTGTCATTAATACCGGTATGTACAAATTCATATTAATAATGAAGAGTATTTCTTCGCAGAAGATGCTCTGTATCTCGGGGTGAGCAGCATAGCTGCCAAGTTTTCCCTTTTCTCGCGAGGAAGCCTATTCAGCATAAGGGAATTTCCCTTTAAAAAAGGGAGAACTTGGCAGCTATGGTAAGCAGGCAAGACAGCAGCTGCTACAGTTTCCTATTTCTTCTCATAAATCCATAGTAAGGCCACTTTCTCTCATAATGGAAACTTTTTTTCCGAAATGAAATGTGCATAAGCTCAACCCATCATTTTATTTTAATTGATTAACTCTCCGGCTTTTAAGTGATAAAACAATTAATTCCATAAGTACCTTCAAAATAGAGGAAACAAATAACGATAAGGACAATTTGCATCTATTTGCATAGGTACTAATGTATATGTATAGATGCAAATTTTTAATAGAAATAAATTTCACCCTAGTGGAGAAGACTATAACCAGGTATGTCTGCTCAGCTCAGATGCTAATTATAGATGGGCAACTTCAAAGGTTTCTCTTTTCATGGTCCAGTCTCTAAACAAGACTTGGACTGGATTGCTCATCAAACAGAGGATGTCTTCAAATGCACAGGGCAGGATTCAACTCAGCTGTTGCACAGGTGGAACGAGGTCTGCTTGCCAGGACTTTACGGAAAATTCACTGGGGGAGAATGAACTCCAAAGGGCATTTTTAAATTATGCAAAAATACCTGTCTAATCTTCATCTCAAATAATTAAATAAATGCCGCGAAACATGCATTTTAAGAGTTAATTATTGTCATTCAAAATCTAAATAAAAATGTCCAGAGCTGCAAAATATTTATTTTACAAAATCTGACTTGGGATAAATCTCTAGAACAGGCTGACGCCGTTTCCTGTCTCTGGTTGAGAGAATGTTGACAATGGCAGGCCGGTGATCATTCCATGGGAATTGCTCCCTGATAAGTATATGTAAAGGATTGCAGCCTGAATTTAAAATGTGCCCACTGGTCCAAAAAGATTGGTGACCCCCCTGTCTTAGCAGGACGTGGTTCTGCAGCTCTGTGGCAGCTAAGCTTTTGGGCATGCTGAGAAACTGAGGAATACGGTAATTCCGATTTGGCTTACCAGGGCATCGAAGCCAATCTCCAGTCTCCCCTCTTCCCCACACATGAGAGCCTGAAGCCTTGAACCTTCTTAAAGTGAGATATTTCTTTAAGTGACAAGGGTTACATGGGCACCAGTTTTGCTTAAAAAAGTGGTGGCAAATAACAGACCATAGAGCAAAGCACAAGCAGCATCTAAAGCTGGATTTAGTTTTTCCCAAATGAAAACCAGGGCCAATTCAATGGGCATGACCGGGATTAGGGGGGTTTCCCCTGGGGGAGAATGCATGAGGATGAGGGGGGGGTTTCCCCCTACACCCCTAAGTCTGCTCTGGAGGGTTAGTGGAAGATGAGGGGAAGTCCTTTTGCATGAGCAGAACTCATTCCATTTGCACACCCCACCGCAGAATTGTACCCCAACAGTCTTCCCCACTATGGAGAGAAGCACTATATTTCTCTTGAATTGATAGTAATTATTTCTAAATTTGCATATACAGTCATACCTTGGGTTACAGACGCTTCAGCTTGCGTCTTTTCAGGTTGCGTCCCGCGCTGAACCCGGAAGTATCTGAATGGGTTACTGCCGGGTTTCGGCACTCGTGCATGCACAGAATCACTAAATTCCGCTTTGCGCATGCGCAGAAGTGCCGAATCGCGACCCGTGCGTGCGCAGACGGGTTGCAAACGTGCCTCCTGCACGGATCACGTTCGCAGCCCGAGCGTCCACTGTATACCTATAAATTAACACCTGTAAATTTTATGCCATCCTAGTTAAGATTTTCATTATGCATTTACCTATTGACCCTGTGCTTAGTTGTGACTGCTTCCATAATCTTTTTTAAGCAGATGTTTATTGCTGCTAATGTCATATTTTGTGAGCTACTTTGGATGGAATCTCACGGGAATGCAGCATAAGAAGAAACAGATGATGCTAATGAGAAAGAAAAGCTATCTTTAAGGTTATTCCCCCCCCCCATAATTGTTTGGCACAGGTAGGATGGAAGCAAAACAAACAAACAAACAAACCCAACAACCACAAGCAAAAAACAAAATAAAACACAAGCAAGCATCCACATCACCATTCCCCAAGTAACTCAAAGTACAAGATGCTTTGGGTGGGTTCTGGAATGCGGATGTTTATCATTAGCCTGTGCTAGGAAGATGGCGTTTTAAAATGGTTATGACAAATGAGACCTGCACCATGATTTTGCAGCATGGAGTGCTTCCAGCCAACTCATGACACCCCCCCCCCCCCGGGGATGCTCCATTTCATTCCAATTTCCCCCTTTCCTAGATTTCTGCTTTATCTCCCCGGCCAGCCAGTATTCTGTACCTGCTGAGCAGAAGGCAGTCCTTATTGCTTGGACGTCATCCATCAGAATTGGGAGCCAAGGATTAAAGCAGCATCTACCCTGATATCAACCACATTACAACATACAGGTGAGGCCTTGTTGCTGCTGCCACGTCACTAAGGGAAACCTGGTTGGCATTGACCCGTGACAGGGTCTTTTCAGTGGTGGCTCCCCATTTGTCAAATGCCTTCCCTAGAGAGGTCTCCATCACTATTAATTTTTACGAGGACTCTCCAGTTACTGTCAAGTAAAAATGGGTACGGGGTTGCAGCATTAATGACCTTGTTAACTGATCAGAGCGCTGACCAGTTCATGATGTCTGCCCCAACTCACACAGATCATATTCCTGATCAAAATGGTCCCCTACCAATCTGCAATTTGTTGGGGGATATATGTGCTTGCATTTAAAATATACTAAACCCCTCTGCTCCACTTCTATCCTCCTCCACATAGGTCCTTCTGAAAAATGGACCACAGTAAATCATAAGAAATAATCTTATCAGCATCACACAAAAGAGCGGGGGGGAAATGCACATATATCTCTAATGCACTTGAAAGAAAAACATTAAAGCATATTTTTTTGCTCAATTAAAACGTTGTCCGGTTAAATATACGATTTCATACATTTCATACTTCACTCAAGGAGCTTTTGCATTCTGGGGAATGTCACTTGATCCTGAGCATGGTGTTTGTTGGCAGAAGTAATATGGGAAATGAAAGCTTGGGAGCTAGGCGGATGCCGCAGCCCTAGTGCTTTGCAATAACTGATGTAACTTGGACCTTACCTTTCAACTTCCTTCATTTTGTTACATCTGCCCAGCTGCTGCGGACCATCTGGAGGTGTAGTGTTTCACTTCCTTATCCCCCAGAGTCCCCCAGCCCTCTGCCAGCAGCGTCAGGGTTCAGGCAGAAAGCAAGCAGGGAACAGAAGCGTGCAAAGCTTAGAGCCAAGAACACACCCACACATCAGAGGGAGGGCTATGACATCAGCAGGTGGTGACAACATTTGCCAAGAGAAGTCAGCTCAGTGCTGTATCTTACAAGTGTATAGCCATGGGGGGTGGGGAGAGTTGTTGGGTTTGTTTTCCCAGGGGAGGCAAAAAAACCCCAAACCCGCTGGATTTATGTATCCTGGAAGCGATGTTTAGGTAACCATCCATTTTATATCTGGGTTTTTGTGTATTTTGCACTAAAGTCAGAGAAGGCGAAGACAATTTTGCAACGTGTTGTGTCTTAGAGTCGATCTGAACTGCCCTCAGCAGTGTGCAAAGTAGGATATAAATCTTTGTGCAAATAAATAATATGTTAAATATCGTCAAAGTTATGCAACCACAGTGAGATTTCCAGGTTTAAACGCTCCTTTTCGGCGTATAAAATCAAAACGGTTGGCCATGCGTAGTGCTCACTGAAGGAGAAGGTTGTGGTGTTTACTTATTTAAAAGGTTTTACTGAAATGGATCTCAGAAGAGCTTACGGATCAGTTAAAAATTCCCTGACTTAAGGTTTTCAGTTTAAAAGCCACAACACAAAAGGAAAAAAGGGGACAGGAAGGGGAGAAAGGGAAAAAAAAACTCAGGCAATTGCAGTGCTTGTTCCAACCACCTGGAATAGAAAACAGTTCAGGTTGCTTGGCCAGGGATCAAGGGTTAAGGGGAGTTGTATTCCAACAACCTGTGGGGGGCCACAGCTTTCATTCCCCACATTAAAGTGGGGATGCCTGTGAATCTTGTGATCCTTTAGAAACCACTGAACTAAGTTTCCCAGGTTCCACGCTACACTAGGCCTACCTTTTTCATGTTTAGAGGAAAACCATAGGTAGTGATCGGATAGCTGAATGAAACTTCTATGTTTTGATGCCCTGGTAAACCATGCTGATGCCATTCGGCGGAAGAATGACAAATTCAGAACCTGCTTGTAACTTTTCCGAAGACACCTGGCTAGCTGTTGTGGGAAGCAGAGAAGCCTGAAATCCATAGCTCCTTGTTCCAATCCAGGAGGGCTCTTACCTATTCCAAACGGCTGCATGCTCATTTCCTAGGAGGTTGGCAGGACGCAAGGACACATATTTTCCCTGGAGTGCCGAAAGCACCAAAGTCCATCTCTTCATAGGAGTGTTTTGGGAGCCATGACCATTTCTGAATTTGTGCATAAACTTATAACAGCGGAACTAGAATATTTTCATCTGACTAAACCTGTAGCCCTCCAGATGTTGCAGACCTCCAGCTACCATCATCCCCAGCCAACAGGGCCAACGGTTGGGGCTGTTGGGAGTCCAACAACAGACATTGGAAAAAGATTCTTGCATTGTAGGGGGTTGGACTAGATGACCCCCGTGGCCCCTTCCTCCTCTACAAGTCTGTGCATCTATGGTTCTAGCACCTGCAAGGCCATAGATTCTCCATCCCTGGTCCAAAGAAACGAGTATGGACTATTTTCTAAGGGTTATGGCCACCAGGTGGATGATACAAGGAAATGTGTCCAGATGGTCATAGCGCCACATAGTGAGGAAAGAACATTTGAGATGTACAAACCGTTTATGTCCCAGCCTAGATATGAAAAAAGTTCTCATAGCCCTATTGGTGACCATTATTGGCCCAAGCACTTTCCATGCATGTGATAACTGAATGTTATGCTACTGCATGAAAAACCAACATAAGGAGGTGATTTTTTGCCAGCCCCTATCAAGGGTCTGATGTAAGATTAGATGACAAAAGACAAGTGTGGAGTTCAAGTGTCTATTTTCTGAAGCATATGTCCGTCTTAAGGCTTTATAGACAGGCTCTCGTTCTCTAGTCTGCTGTTCACAGTCTTTTTCCTCCGTTTTTAAAAAAGTGATTTATTTTACAGTGTTAGTTATTGCCAAGGGCCCTGAGAACATCAGGGTTTCCCCAACTTGGGTCGCTGGCTGTTTCTAGACTACAGTTCCCATCATCCCTAACCACAGGTCCTGCTACCTAGGGATGATGGGAGTTGTAGTCCAACAACAGCTGGAAACCCAATTTTGAGAAAGATGGACAGTAATTTTCTTCTATTAAAAAACACTTTAAAAATAAATACATAAAGGCAGGAAGGGATTGAATGATCACAAGCTAAAGAGCAAGCGTGTCGTGCGTGGTGGTCATGGAGTTGTCAGGCTTGGATTGGAGACCCAGGTTCAAATCATCCCACAGCACTTTGACCCATTTACCAGTCAGTAGTAGTAGTAGTAGTAATAATAATAATAATAATAATTTATTATTTATACCCCGCCCATTTGGCTGGGTCTCCCCAGCCACTCTGGGCGGCTTACAACAGAAAAATGAAATAAAACAATTAAACATTAAAAGCCTCCCTAAACACGGCTGCCTTCAGATGTCTTCTAAAAATCTGGTAGCTGTTTTTCTCTTTGACATCTGATGGGAGGACGTTCCACAGGACAGGCGCCACCACCGAGAAGGCCCTCTGCCTGGTTCCCATCAACTTGGCTTCTTGTAACGAGGGAACCGTCAGAAGGCCCTCGGTACTGGACCTCAGTGTCCGGGCAGAACGATGGGGGTGGAGACGCTCCTTCAGGTATACTGGACCTACTTCATTGTTCCTGCAAGGGGACAATGACAATAAATATCTATTCTATTCTATTCTATTCTATTCTATTCTATTCTATTCTACTTCACAGAGTTGTTGTGACGGTAATATTGTTGGTGGTGGGTAAACATCTTTGGAGGAAAGGTGGGGTATAAGTGAAATGAATGAATGAATGAATGAATGGGGATTCTGCTTGTGTTCTATCCCTTCTCTCAGCTATGGGCAAGTTCTCAGCTTAATTTCAAACGGGGCTTGATTTGCAAACAGGCCACTGAGATATCACAAGTAGGTCAGTGGCAACAGGGTTTTTGTTGGTTGGTTTACTTATCAGATTTACATGGAAAGGGCAAATCTGAAATTGGGGCTGTCATGTGGATGCTGCATCTATTCCACAAGAAACACCTGCCCGGAAACACAAATTGTCCACTTTTAAAAACTGTTTGGGAAAAAAAATATATATGGAAAAGCAGGATAAATAATTTAATTCTCTGAGTGGGTGATCTAACTTGGGTTTTCCCCGACCTCCTATGGTCAGGAAACAATAACCCATGGACTTTCTTCTCCCTCATTGGACCATCCAGTCCAAATAGCTAAGCATCCTGTCTTCATTATACTGGGCATTTTCTGGTCCTTGTCAACAAATGACACTTTGTCATCACCCCTCAAGTTTGCACTGTCCAGTTCTGCCCTCACAATCAGCCTCAACACACACATGCTCTCCCAAAGGCGAGAGCGACACATTGAAGAACCCTGCCCGCCACAGCAAGAAATCCAACCAACCGAGAAGGGCCTACCTTTAAAAAAATAATATATATTTGGGTATACTTAACACACACGGTTATCTGCGCGTCCTATAGATCATTTAACAAATTGCTTTGCAATCCTTCCAGGGCGTGGTATAAATGACTGATTTAAAACCTCTGCATTGTTCAGGCCGCATTGTTCTTCATCAGGTTGAGTCATTTTTATGTGAAGTGTCAAGCTCTCCTAACAAATAACTGCTGCCAGACAAATCAAGTTCCTCATCTTAAAGCTATGGCTAAATAGTTTATAGCTTTAATCTGCTCACTGAGGTGTGCAGTCTATGACAGTAATTATAAATGCAAGGAGAAATTATAGCTGAATACTTTAACTGCATTAGGAGCCATTTGATGAACATTCATGATTGCCTGCTCATTTTCAACAATAGAGGGCACGTTAGTGTCAATGCATTAGAGATTTCCAGCACTGTTCGCCTCTTTCTTCCATTTACCACCGAATTGTCAGTTGTCTCCTATAAAGGGGGGGGGAGAGAAGCACCATAGAATCTTTAAACTTGATGGGTTTTAAAAAAGAGAAAAAGACAAAGGAGGAAACAGAAGGAAAAAACACCCCTGTTTATCATTATGCATCTCCCCCTCTTTTTCCTTTGTAGTATCCTTATTTTCAAAATTGATTCGTTTCAGAGAGCTGCCTGTTTACTTACCAAAGGCTTCAGGGGAAACGAAAACCACCACTCTGCTTCAAACAGTGCAGAACCTGAGCCAGGATTCAGTTTTGGAACCCCCCCCTCTTTTTTTTAACACTCTGGGCTGAGCTCCAGAATGTGTAGCAAGAGTGCATTGGAGCATGTGCAAAATGTTTTCCCTCTCCGCCAAGTCCGAGCTCATCTTCCCACCCACCCCCAACAACATAACACGGCGGGAATTTACTAGGACTGAGGGTTGTCTTGGTTGGAATCTCTCGCTCTGCGGCAGGCTCTAATATATTTCTTCTGCAAAAGTGAGCTCCCGGCCTCTTCTAAACTGACCATGTTGCAAATGAAAGAATGACAAAGAGATCTGGCAAATCAAATTAAGGATCTATCTAGGTCGGTATGCTTATTTCAACAGTGGCTGGCCAGATGTTTACAGAAGTGCTGTGCTGAAACTTCTTCTCCAATCTCTCAGAAGTTTTTCTTCTCCCATAAAAGTGTCCCCCCTCCCCCCACCTTTTCTTCTCTGGTTTAGCATTCCTTGATAATTTCAGTGGGTATTTTGTTGAGCTTACCCTATGTATCGTCAAGGGTGGTGTGTGTTTTCAGTACATCTCTCTCCAGCACTCTACAGTCTCCCCTGCTACCCATGTTTCCTCATCTGCAACCCCCCCCCCCAAAAAAACAGAACACCATGAGAGAATTTAACTCATGGCCATGGCATCTTCCTCTGGGCTTTACCTGAAGTGTCAGAAACCAGGAAGGCTGGCTACTGGTTCTCAGAAATGAGACTGCTTGCCCATTTTGTTTCAGAGGAAAGCCCTTTCTTTGACTTAAAAAAAAAAAGTTTGTACTGATTTCTTTAACAGTAAAAAAATACAGTCGTACCTTGGTTGCCGAACGCCTTGGAACTCGTACGTTTCGGCTCCCGAATGATCGAAAAATGGAAATGAGCTTCCTGCAGCCAATCAGAAGCTGTGCTTTGGTTTCCGAACGTTTTGGAAGTTGAACAGACTTCCAGAATGGATTCCGTTCGACTTCCAAGGTACGACTGTACTTCACAGGGCCGTCTTGAGCATATCTGGTGCCCTGGTGCGAAGATCCCTCCAGCGCCCCCCCCCGTTTTGCAGCGCAGCTGTCTGGCAGGCGCAGTGCGGTGCCCCCCTGGCGGCCCGGCACCCTGCACCACCCAGCCTTGCCGTAGGGCCGGCCCTGGTACTTCACTTTAAATAATAACAATGGACAGCTGTTAGGACTATGGAAGGCAGCCTCCCTGGTTCTCCACATTTCCAGGAAAAGCCCAGCCAAGAATGGCATGGGGTATTCTTGAAATGTGGGCAGCTGGGGAGGCTGGTGTTATTTGTGGAATGGAAGGTCACTGAAAACCTCTAAGGCAAGCACGCCAGAACTCTCTCGCCCAGCCCTTGAGAAATTCACCGGAAATTACTCTTCTCTTTCAATACTTTCTGATTGAAATGTATTTCCTCATTTGTTCGTTCATTCAGTTATCAAAGTATTTCTATACCACCATGTCTGAAAATATTAGGGCTGTGTACAATGCATGTATATACATACACACACCTGACCGCTTGGAGGAGCGCAGAGAGAAGAAAAGCCATGGTGCATCTGCAGCAACACAAATGGACACCTTCATCTGCCCCAGCTGCAACAAAACATGTCTCTCACGCAGTGGTCTCTACAGCCACAGCAGGTGCAGTAACTCTCCAACTGTTTGACTTTAGACCGGAAGGCACGCTCTTCTATTGTCTCCTGAAACAGATGGGTGCCAAAAAACAACTCTCTCTGTGTGTCTCTCTTTCATCTCTCTCTCTCTCACACACACACACCACACCACACCACTGTAAAACAGGCATTAAAATGAGTGGCTTCTGCATAGACCTGTGGCATGTTTGTTTTTTTAGTCCCAGAGATGCCTGAAAGGCAGGAGTGAAGATGATGGCCGAATCTCTGCTGGAAAAGTGTTCCATAGTATGGGACCAGTGACTCTAAATGCTCAGTTCCTAGCGGAGGTCAATCAGGCCTCTGTAATGTGGGGGACAAGAGAACTGGTAGAGAATGGTTGGGGGGCAAAAGCACAATAAATTTGTGGCCCAGCACTGGCTTCCAAGGAACAGGGAACAAAGGAGCAGCTCCCCCTAAGTTTTTGCTCTGCAAAACTGGAATTCAGAATTAAACTGCTCTGGAACCTGCACAAGATTCCACAACGTTTTCAAATAGCATCCTTCCCACCTACTAGCTGGCATTTGTCAGCCTCCATTTAATTCATCTGAAAACGTGGTTGTGTGCATGGTTCTGTTCTCCCTCATTTCATTCTCACAACAACCCTGTGAGGTAGGTTAGGCAGAGAAAAAAGTGACTGGCCCAAGGTCACCCAGAGAGCTTCGTGGCTGAGAGGCAGTTAGGAACCCTTGCATCCCAGGCCCTAGTCCAACACTTATCGCTACCTCTGAAATCTTTCCCCTGTCTAGAGAAGTGCCATGTTCCACAAACAGCAAAGCTATCTTTATTTGAATGTGTGCAGATGAATATCAGATTTCCAAATCCTTCCCTCCCACCTTGCAAAAACACTGTCTCCATGATACCTGATGTGTGGGAGTGTGTGTGTGTGTGCGCGCGCGCATAACTGCAAATTTACGTGATTTGAATAACAGGCCTTTCTGGTTTATACATAGTTTTCTCACAAGGTTGAAGCAAGGATTTTTCTATTAATGTAGAATTAGAAAAATAGATATTTAAAGCTAAGAATCTGAATGCTAAAAGGAACTCATTATACCAAACTTCTTTCCGATGTTTTATGGATGCGGGGAATAACATGACAAATTTGCAGATGGTTGAAATGAAAAGGGTGAGTTTTGGAAAGATTGTCTTAAATCCTTAAATCCAAGATAATGTTCTGTTATATTGCAAAATGCAAATACCACAGGAAGTGCAGGGAAAAGACAAAAGGAAGAAGGATATACAAGGGAAACACACACACGCACACATCCCTACATCAGATATTTTTTTCAATAATTAAGGGAATTTAGTAAAATCGCTATTCTACTATCTAGCAAAATATCTTTCACCACACACAGAGAAGCACTGGATTGTGTTTGTGAGGGGGGTAGGGGAAAATTGACAGTTTATATTATGAGATTTGCAAAATCTTTCAAACACAGGTTCAATCTGTTATTTTCATTTTCTGAAACAAAAATTTATGGGTGTAGCTTCAAAGTTTTTAAAGAACAGGTAATAGAAGAGCCTTCCCCAATTGTTAAAACCTTTTAAAAAGTCCTTAAAATTAACTTGCTATTTCTAAATATGTCAATATTCTAAAATGTTTGTATGTATAAATAAATAAATATGTGAGGCTTGTTACTGGTATTTTTGCTAGCATATTTAGCAAGAAAACTTAATTTTGCTATGGGATAGCAATAGTGCACACTCTCTTTTTAACAAACAAGCAAGATGTTCCGAATGACATCGGATTTACTTCCAGCTTTCAAGAAAAGATCAGGATCAAACTTTGCAGGGTTTTCCTTTAAGCACAGCTCTAAAAGGTTTAGTCAAGCTTTAGAGCTTAAAATAATACAGTAATAATAAAAAACATAATCTGTACAGTGTTAGTCAAAACAGCCCATCATTTCACACAATTTGTGCTTTCATGGCATACCAACTAAAATAGCAGTTCCATATAACCATTTGTTCATACTTTTACAGCCATTTAAATATTTCCTTCTAAAGTACCAAGGCACAGACTTCAAGAAGATATAAATACAAGTGTATCTGAAAAAAGTGTGCATGCACACGAAAGCTCATACCAATAACAAACTTAGTTGGTCTCTAAGGTGCTACTGGAAGGATTTTTTTTTTATAAATACAAATAGTTACCAATTTTTTAAAAAATAGCTAACTAACATCTGCCTGACTGCCTCCTTCCCCCACACTCATAAGTAGCAAAATTAGCTGGACTTGATAAAAAGCCTGATAAATTGTAGCATTTAAAATTAAAAATCCAGTCTTTTCCTATGCAGTTTCTCCAGAAATGTTATTCTGTATCTCTTAATCCAAAATGTTGACGAATATAACCTCTGTATAAAGTCTGAATGTTTGTTTTATGCACTAACCGCTGCATAAATTTAAGAGCAGAGGTGGAGGAGAAATTTGATTCGGTTCTCTTTTTAATAATGGTCCAAACGGCTTTGCATTCTCCAGAACAATACCAAGTGAACCGAGATGCTGTTATCCTTTGCCATTTGCACATACCTGGGTTTTGTGATGGCGTTCTCCAAACAAAAAATGCCTATGTAAGGGGAAACGTTATTGAAAACAATGTACAAAAATGCACTCTGTTAAAATGCTTAACAGTGAAGATATTTATATTAGGCAAAAACTGCGGGCGAATTTTCATGAAGACATATATGCTGCTGGAAATGTGACAAAATGAGACAAGCTGCAACTGTTTGTCCTTACTTGGGAGTAATCCATTGAATTCTGTGTGGCTTAATTCTGGAGTAAACAGACAGAGGGGCCAGACTGCTAGGCTTCCGTGTAAAGTGCACTTCTCAGGAGTTACCATCAAACAGAAATTAATATATCTCTAACACCCCCATACCCACACACTGAGCACATTACTCTATTTAGGATTGGTTGCAGTTGTGTTACTTAGCTGCTAAATTCCCGCATCAGAACCATGTTTTGCTGGTTATTTCCCTATATTCAAGCAGACGTCTTTTTTTTTTTTGCGGCAGAACCCGAATTATTTGCCAATGGGCAGGGCTTTTTTCCAACCAAAACTCAGTTTCGGCTCCTCTCAGGTAGATTCTATTGCCATTAGAAGAGAACAAGGGAGGCGTTCGTGGTGAGTTCCAGCACCTCTTTTTCTAGAAAAATAGCTCTGCCAATGTTCATAACACTAATAAACACAAACACTGTAAAAATAAAATAAATGAAATCTACCCTTGGGGAATGGGGAGAATACAGAAATATTTCCCCCATACTTTTCCATTTTTTTTAAAAAAAAAAATTATTATAAATTATGTGGAATTTCAAATTATGGACTAACAATAGGTACATATCAGTCCCTGTGAGTTGAAATAACAGGCCCAGATATCCTATTGCAGCAGCAGCAAGGTCTGCCAAACGACATGTCCGGAAATCTACTACAGTATTTAAAATGAATTCAATCAGAGTGTGTTTTCATTGCTTTTTTCATTGGCTTTTTTAATGACAGTGTTTTACAGGATAAGTGTCCAAAGCCAGCGTCATTACCTTTGTACTAAGGGGCCCTTGTGCATCTGTGCGCTGCAATTTGGATATTCTCAATAGCACTAGAACTGTAATCGTTCCACTTAGCCAAATCCTGAAGTCAGTTCCTTATTAAAAATGCTACACATTTATAGCATTGGAGCATGCCATTGCAATGGGGGAGCAGTTAGCATGCTTCTGTTTCTCGGTGAGTTGCCAGCTTATCGGCCCTGGCTCCTGTGCTTGTAATTGCAGGCAGGAAGAGTCTCACACCCCTGCTGTGACTTCTGCAAGGTCAAGCTGTTATTAAAGGGAAGAGGAGCAGGCCAGGGCATTTCGGAGCTGGTCAGCTGGCAACCCTGCAGATCAATGCCTACACAGTATGCATCACTGGCTGTGATTCTCGTGCCAACAGCTGTGAGTCTGAACAGACTTATCAAGGTCAGCTTGGGAAGCTGTGTTATCCTTGTGCTAAAATAGTGATACAGTCCACCATGGCAAGAAGCACTTCTTTAACGCTTTATTCTTTGCACCTCGTTTCCATGCAGATGTCTAAGTACTGTCATTCAGGAGCCTATTGCTCTTTCACTGTTGTAGGCCTGGGCTTGTATCCAGTGCCGGATTTACATACAGTGGCACCTCGTGTTGCGAAACTTCCAGGTTATGGAATCTTCGGGTTACGGCGGCGGCAAACCCGGAAGTGTATACTTCCGGGTTTCGCCGCTCGAGCATGCACAGAAAGGCTCTATTGTGCTGTGCGCTTGCGCAGAAACGGCGCCTCTAGTTACAAATTTTTCGGGGTGTGCACGGCACCCCAAAACGAATTAAATCCATAGCCAGAGGTACCACTGTATAAGCTAAACAAGCTATAGCTTAGGGTCCCACTCTCTTGGCCCCCCCCCCAAAAATAAAAGGAACAACTGGGTGTACATTTCCAAAATATAAATTAAAAAACAAATAAAATAAAACCTACATACAGCAGCAGTGTTTTGTGTTGTGTTGGCTCCTATGATGTAAGCAATGGGCCTCGCCTGCTAGCCTGCTCCCTAAAATATCACTGGTTTGCTCATTTCTATATATAGGGTGCCTACATTCTGCATGTGCAAATGGTTTTAGATACCTATTAGGTTCATAAATCACCATATTGCATATATCCAACACACACAAAACAGCGACAATTTGTTGTTGACAAAGGACAGCTGGGCATATAAAGGCCCCCGTTACCTTCAGTAGCTTAGGGCTTTGTCAAACCTAAATCCGGCCCTGCTTGTATCAGAACTCTAATTCACAGATGAGTGAAGCACATCTTTGGGGCAAATGGTTCTCCCATCAAGGATGTTTCCAGACAGGTAAATATTGAGGGATTGGTGCTCCTCGTGCAAACAAGCTCTTTTTTTTGCAGCATCCATATGACGACATCACCATCAAAATACTACCCCCTTTCTGGAGGAAATCTGGTTTGTAAGAAGACTCCCTATTGCCCGCAACCATTTGCAGTATCTGAACGACCAATTTGCAAATTAAACACCTCAACAGTATCCCCCCACATTGATTCCAGTGTAAGAATAAGCCTACTTCATGTGCATATCTTTCTTTGCAGATATGAATCGGATTGCTCATTGAAATGAAGAGAGAGCCCCTGAACCACAGAAGCGCCTTCTTCTCATAAGAATATGCCTCAATCTTGGGGTTGGGATGATTGCACCATGAATTCCATTCAAAAGATGTAATACATACAGACGTTGTGCTGGCTTTTATACCGTTGACGTGTTACCTCTGTAAGGCAAGTTTCACAACTAATTGCATATATGTAGCAGGGCAAAAACTCATTCAAAATATCCAAATATCTATATACGTATTTGTTCCCAGACGACAGAAATTCTTCGTAGAGCACTCACCCAGTCCTGCTGAATGCAAGTCCTTCAGAGTTTAGGCTGCAATCCTATACTCCTAGGATTGTGCTGTTAGAGTTGCAATCTTCAGCACACCTAAAGGTAAAGGTACCCCTGACCGTTAGGTCCAGTCGCGGACGATTCTGGGGTTGTGAGCTCATCTCGCTCTATAGGCCGAGGGAGCTTCCAGGTCATGCGGCCAGCAGGACTAAGCCGCTTCTGGCGAACCAGCAGTGCACGGAAATGCTGTTTACCTTCCTGCCGGAGCGGCACCTGTTTATCTACTTGCACTTTGACGTGCTTTCGAACTGCTAGGTGGGCAGGAGCTGGGAACCGAGCAACGGGAGCTCACCCTGTCTCGGGGATTCGAACCGCCGACCTTCTGATTGGCAAGCCTTAGGCTCTGTGGTTTAGACCACAGCACCACCCGTGTCCCTTTCAGCATACCTGCTAGGAAGTAAATCCCCCTTCATCTCAATGAAATGTTCCTCTGCCGCAACAGTTTATTTGGGCTATCAGATGCTCGTTACTAATTTAAAAATGTAAGATGTCAGGTTTTGGAGTGAAGCAGGCTTTATTTATTATGCATCAGACTAATAGTATATTCATAAATGCTAGATGTAAGTGTATTCTTGAATTATTTGCCCCCTGTTTAGGGATTGAAAACGAGCAGCTCGCTACAAATGGGTCTGTGTCTTTTCTCTCTCCTTCTTAAAAAGAAAAGACAACTATAAAACGGTTCTAGAAACAACGGGAGCTGTGTGGTGCTTCAATTCATGCATGACGTGGGGTTCTAACAGCAGCTCCTTGAAAGGAAGGGAGACTGCATTGCAAGCATATGAGACCACAGCAGTATAAGCAGGGCATGTTCAATTCAAGTCAATATGGGGCTCTGTTCGTTTCTCTAATATAGTGTGCACTATATTGAGCAGGGTGTGCGTAATGCTATGCGCTAAGCAACCTGTATCTGATTACAAAGGAAAGGACTGCGTAAATATTCAAAAGGGCAGTTAAGACTAGCCAGAATAATTAAAGAGTGAGACTTCTACATACGTTTATATGTGACAAAAGGAATTTATTGTTACACAAATGAATCTATGATGCCATATGTTTATCTAGAATAATGACTACATAACCAATGTTATCTCCCCGCCGCCGCCCCATTTTTTTCTTTTGGAATACAGGATTTCAGTGTATTGTATAGACTTTGGTCTACTCAACCGTTGAGTGTTACCTTCTGGCTGCAGAGCATTCACGTTTTGAACAGGAAGAGGAACATAGAAGACAAATAGCCAGTACACATGGGGTTGGCAGAGGGTGGGCCCGCAACTGCACCTTGGGGTCTAGGCAACCCTTACTTGCATCTAGGGTGATCAGATGCAAAAAAGGGACAAGGTTCTTGCACCTTTAATAGTAGAGAAGGAGGAGGAGGAATTTCAGCAGGTATGTAAGTTGCACGACAAATTAAACCTGTTGCCATTCTCTCCCTTACACAACCATTAAGAAAGCAGAGTTCCTGTCCCCTTTTGCATCTTCCCCGGGGTTCTCAGGCTCTTAATCAGCACACAGATTCGGCATGCAGGAGCTATTATAGCAAGGTAAGCTTGGACACTGACACCTAAGTAAAGCCCCATGGGATGCTCCATAGAAGTGGTGAGAGGGCAAGTGTGACATGCATCTCCTCTCCCTGTGCTTCCTGGTGCTGGGCAAAGAAAGGGGATGGAATGCACGTCTCCCTTTAGAACAGAGGGGCCCCTCTAGATGTTGCTGGACTACAACTCTATCATCGCTGGCCATTGGCTATGCATAAGCGGGAGGATGAGAGCTGGAGCCCAGCAATCCTGAAGGGCTGCAGGTTCCCCATCCTCGCTTCAGGATGACCCCAGAAGTGTGGGGAGATGAAATGCAAGTGTCTCGTTTTTACCATTTTTAAATTTTAACTTCAGACATAGAAAAGTAGTATAAAACTTTATAAATAGGATAAGGAACTCCTGCTTCCCATCTCTCATGCCTCTTTGGACTATCTGATGTGGATTTCAAGCCTACCTTGCCTTTCTGCCTGCTTGTTGTGGTGTTGGGAATCCTCACTGAGCTCCTTTCCCCCAAATAAGGCTGCTTGGATGTAGGTCGATTTTTTTTTGTATCTTTACAACCTTTGGGAGCTCACTTGCAGAGAGTCCCTTTACAAGAGAGTATGATCCCTTGGCGTCTGGTAAGCCATAGGACCACGTGAAGCTGCCTTGTGATGAATTGGACCATTGTTCCATCTAACCCCAGTACTCATGGAGACTATACAGTGATTGAACATGGTATGCACCCAACGACTGTGCTTTGGACATTCCTCCTTACATTGCATCAGAACAAATAAGGAGGTTGTTGGAGGTCTTACTGGGCAGAAGGTTTACAGACTGGGATTGCTAGCCTGTTGTCCCCCAGATGTTGTTGGACTCCAGCTCCCATCAGTCTCAGCAGGCACGGTCAATGGTTGGGGTGATGGGAGTTGACGTTGAGCGACATCTTGGGGGGGGGGTGTCACAGGTTAGCTTCCTCTGATTTAGACACTGTTTTCAAAAAAAACCCAGCCTGATGCACAATCAAATGGGCAGTGTAGGGAGAAGCAGTGAAAGAGGTCCTTGAAACCATAAGGAAATAATAATCAAATGTGGCAACCCATGTCTGAAACGACACTGAAAACACATGACAACGCCATCCTAGTTGCTGTGACTCCCACTCCTCTTTGCAGATTATGGGACAAAAGGGTGACACAGATGCTTAAAATATTACAAGCAAATACAATTTCAATAGAAGCCATTAGAGTGAAGTGTTCGTCATGCTTTGCTTTTCAAATGCAAGATTAATGGACTGGATAGCTAAGTGGGAACATAGTGTCAACAGCAAATGAGGTTGCCAGTTTTTTTCTTGGCAGAGGTTCCTGTGCCTTTAACAACAACATGGCTGAGCAAAATGCAAAAAAGCAAAGTTTTCCCCAACATGGAAGCAGCTGCACCTCTTAAATTTATCCCATCATGCAGCAGTTACAGGCAGAGGAGCCAACGTCCAGAAAGAAATGGGCATCCTGGAAAACACAATTGTTTTAAGAAAGCAGAAGTGCTTTGAGAGCCTTTTTTGATAAACATAATATTAAAACTCATTTTGCAGTTAAGGCGTGCATACCTTAGGAGTTATTCTTCATCCACTTCCGCTACAAACTGTGAATGGTGTTCTGGCGACTTGCTGTGTGTTTTGCTTAGATGAAGTTTTACTGCGTGTTTGCTCACAAATGTCCGAGAGCACAACTTACATTTGAACTTAGAGTCTGTGTCCTCTTCTCCAGCTATTGTTTCAGGAGACCTTTGAACTGAAATTCTGGAGATTTCTTGTTCTACCTTGGTTTGCTGCTCCACAGCCAGCTTGTTCATGTCTTTCATTTGGAAACCTAGATGGGATTCTAAATGGTTGATGTACGTTGACGGGGTTCTAAACTGAGATGCACAGTCACTGCAATAAAAGATGGGGTGCCCTTTATCCATGTTTTTCAGAAATTTTGTCCCTCCAGTTTTTCTGAGTTGGTACTTGACATTTGCCAACCAATGGCTGATCGTAGTCATGGACAGTCCAGTAAATTTGGAAATCTGCATGCGTTCTTGGGGACCCAAGTCTGACAATAAATATTTACCTTCGGAAGTTTGGAAAAGGCTGGAAGCAAACTGAGCTTGCAAAATGAGGAGATGCTGAGGATTCCAGTTGGATTGCCTTCCCTTTCTTTTGTGCAACGTGGAGACTTCTGTTGAGACATCTTCAAAACGTCGGACATCCATTTCCAGTTTCATCGATGGTATTCTGGACGAGGCAGCAGGTTTTGGCGTCGTAGCTTTGGGGAGAACTTTGACCATGTCCGCAATGTCAGACAGGGCGTGTTTCTGAGGTGGGGAAGTGCAAGATTGTGCTTGGACAGACTCTCCCTTCTTGCTTTTAGATTTGGTCAGGTCTATTGGCTGATCGCTGTTTTCGAACACATAATGCCTGGATGTAACGGTTGCAGGTTTCGTTGGCGCTGGGGTGGGAGACAGAACTGGCTTCTCCATCATGTTTAAATTAGGTTTGTGGAACATAGAGGCTGAACTTGAACTGGGGCTGGTGTTGGACTGAGGTCTCAAAGGCTCATTGGCTTTGCCCAAGTGGTTATTCAGCACAGACTGCAGAGCGCTCAGAGGGTTTAGACAAGGCAGCTCAGAGGAGTGGTTGGAAGTAGTGCAGCCATTGGTAAGAGCTGGTGGCGCTGAATCCTTTGCATTTGCTTTGTCTTTCTCCTCCTCTTCTTTGGCCTTGTCCTCTTCTTTCGAAGGACTTGGCTCTGGCTTTTTAGGCTCTACATACACTTCAACCTGAGGGGGAGAGTGACCTTCATTTTGACAGGCAGGGGGCGCATCCACAGCTTTGTTGCCCTCTTTAACATGGTCCTTTTGTGCTTCCTTTTTGATGTCTCCTTCCTTCTTCACTTGAGGGCATTGGGCCATGTTAGTTGAGATAGGAACCAGAGGCATTACTTTCCATTTTGGAGCAATAGGCCTCAGCTTATTCGTGACCGTTGGCCTAACTTGCAACACCTGGGACCCCACTGGTAAGGAAGGCTTTGCTCCTTCTGAAAGCTGATAAGCTGCATGGATACTAGGATACGCACTCCAGCTGGGTGCTCCGTTTTGAGCTTTATTGATGGCAGTGGTGACCGTGTTTTCCAAAGACTTCAAAATGTCTCCACCACCTTTGGAAGCATCTTCCAGATCTTCCTCCCGAAGATACTGGTATTTTATCGTAGGATCCAGCGGTTTCTGAAGAGTATCTTCATAGTCTTCGTTCTTCACCGCTTTCTCGTCTTTGATCACTTCCTCCGATTTATTTTGCTTCCTTTCTTTCTTCAGCTCCGAAGCAGGAGCTGCGGAATCCGTCGATGCATTACTGGAGGGCTTCACGTGCAGACCATCGCCACCAGCCGGTGCTTCGGAAAGCGACTGCATCTTCTCCACAGCCAGCGGATCCAAAACAAGCTGCTTTCCTTTCTTAGAGGCCGAGCTTGTGACTTTCAAGAAGTGGCCCGTCACCATCATGTGTGTGGTGAGCTGCTGCAATGTGTCGTGCGAGCTCCCGCATTCCATGCACTTGAGGATCTGTGATTTGCACGCCTCGAACTGCCACGTGTAGCTGGCTCCGTTTTGGTAGCCATAGCGGTTGTTCGAGGACAGCTGCAGGTTCGCATTCTTCTGGGAAGAAAAGGTGTCTGCAAACGACCCCGTGGTTGAGTCTGGAGAACAAGGCCTGTTGACATCGAACACACGTTTTTTAGCTGGAGTTACCATTTTGGAAGAAATGGTAGGCACCGGCTCCTTCAAAGGCACTTTTTGGTAGTGTTTTGTTTTTATCATATGGACGCTTAGATCTTGAAGGGAATCGAAGGAGTCGCCGCAGAACATGCATTTCAGGACTTTCTGGGCATCTTCCTTATCCATGTCCTGAAAGGCCCTTTTCCGGGGCTTGGAGTAGCTGGCAGGCCTGTGCTTGTCTTTTTTATGGTTGTCATCTTGATAATGACCACTTTCGTTCATGTGGACAGTCAGCTCCACCAGGGTGTCGTAGGCAGCGCTACATTGCCTGCACCGAAACCTACTGGCGCCGGTGAATACGGTCCCGCACATTTTGCTGCTTTGCCTGTAGAGCTGGACGGAGCTGAAAAGGTTTGGTTTGGAGACAGGCCGCGCTGGTAAGCTCTGCTGCAGGCTCTTGGTCAGTGCGTCTTGGTGCCAATCAAAGTCACTTTTGCTTGCCCCGTTCCTGTTGTCGCAGCCCCTCTTATCTGAGCTGGACAGCTTGAGTCCGAGTCCTAGACCTGTCCAGTAAGAATCTGAAAGGATGTTGGCGTATACCGCTGTCATTTTATCCATGCAGCTGTGTGCTTCGCTGGGAGGTTTGGGGTGGACATTGGCTTTGGGGTCTTGCGGCTCTCTAGAACAAAGGCTTTTAATATCCGCCACCTGGTCGCTCGCATCACTTAACAGGGATTCGTTTTCAACATCCTGATTAGAGATATGACTTACTGGAGAGTTCTGGTAGCTAAAGCCACCTTTTGGATCGGGGCCTGCATCATGCTCTTCATCTGTGCCAGGGTCATTGCTGCCCTGAAGACGAGCTGTCGAGTTGCTCTCGTCATCATCCTCTTCCTCCTCTTTTACGTCTTCCTCCTCTTTTGAATCATCATCTTGGACGTAACCTGAAAAGGAACGTCGATACATGAAACATCAGCTTAAGCAAGAACACTGCAGAAAATCAGGACATGGGAAGTCACCCAAAAATGTTTAATTTGAAATGGAATAATTGTCTCTTTTAATTGTATTATGATTTGGTATTGTATTAATGTGGCTCATATTGGATTATTATTAATGAAAAATTAATAAAAATTATTATTAAAAAAAGAACACTGCGTATTCATTTCTCTAGTTCTGGCATTTGCTTTTCCCTACTGGATTTGGGTTTAACCTTCTGCTTTATGGACTGTTAGCGCAAGGAGTGAAAAAGCTGGCAAAGCTTGTTGGTTTTTATTGGCAGATGATCATAATTCTTTGTAACTTCTAGAGATTTTGAGTTAATAATTTTCCTGTTGCAACAGTATAGCTCTAACCACCCCTTAATGGAACAGTTAGAAAATTAATATGTGAGATCATTTTAAGACCCATTAAAATGATGTCCTCAAGTGGCTATCAACCCGCTCCAGAAAATGACAACTGGCCAAGGAAAAGAGGTAGTCTCTGATTTTCTTGTTTCTATGGGTTATGTAAAGGTAAAACAATGTTATGCCATTTGATGATCTTAATAAAACATTTCAAGATGCTCAGAAAAAACTTACTGAGGAGGAAGTCTACCTATATTTGTGTTACTAAATGTACATAACATAGAAACATGTGTGACATGCATTATCTATTAATCCTTATTAAAATATGTTGAAAACATTCCCAAATGGGTAAACTAGAATAATATTTTCTATGCCAGTGTACAGATTTTCTTATTCTCTCTTTTTTAAAACCTTGTACCGCCAATAATCTATTTTAACATCACAGCCCATAATCCAAATAAAGGGATTCTGACATTTTTATGCAGACAGCGTAAAGTTTCTGATCAATTCATAGAGATAAAAATTTACAACTCCACACCTCCTGCTGAATGGAGAAGACGGGTTCTCCATTACAGAGAGCACGATTTGCGGTGGGGGCTGAAAACCACGCCTATGGCAAAGGTGGGGGCATGAGTGGCCACCGTTTGATTGGTTAAGGGCTGTTGTTGGGCAAATTGGTATGTATCATTTTGTGAATCAAACCTTGGGGTGTATTTAAGCTTAACGTTGGTTTTTTCTGGACCCTTCTCTTTGGCTGCGTTTCTGATCACTCGAAGCACTTCTGGAGGACAGCGGAGCAATCTTCTCATTGTCTGGTTACATTTCTTTATTTTCCCCTTTGTTCTAATCCTCTCCAGTCCCTTAATTAATTTAACTCCCCTTCCCCCCCTTTTTTCTGCTTGATTTCCCACCCCTCCCCTGGTGGGGTCTTTGTCACCCCAGGAGGCTGTTTGGCCTCTTACCTGGCCTTTGGGAAGATTCTCCCTGTACCTCTGAGCACTACCCATGCGTTACCCTCCTTGGCTTGCCTTTCCTGATAGGGGCTTTCTTGCAAAAAGGTGCCCCCCCATTTTGCCCGTTTTATAATTGTAGGCTAGTCAGGGCTGTTCCAAGCCTGGCTGGAATCTCTTTTGTTTATAGTATTCCTAAGGTTGGCTTTATTTTGGGTGTGTGCAGCATTTGTTGGCTGAATTTTAATTTTGCCTTGGGGCTTGAGTACCATTTTGGGCTGCTTCTTTTCGCAGCCATCGCCATTGGGTGTGAGGCTTGTCATGAGACAAAGATTCTTAAGAGCAGAAGCAGTGAGGCCTACACGGCCCATACAGATCATTCAAGCCTAAGCCTGCTACTGTGCTCTCTCTAAAATGTATCTGTTTGCTTGCAGGCTCAGTGTGTGTGTGTAACTGCCTGTATGTGCTGTTGTTGCTAATGCATATCTGTGGCAGACAGAGTGGAGCCAGTGACTCTCTGTGCCTTCAATGACTATGAGCACTCTGTGTATGCTCTTTAACTATGCTATTTCTGAACCAGTTTATTTTCTTAAAGTATGTTTTGCCCTGATGATAATGGTAGTAGTGGTGGTAGTAATAATAATGATAATAATTGTTATGGTTATTATTATTATCATTTATTTGTATCCCGCCCATCCGGTTGGGTTTCCCCAGCCACTTTGGGCGGCTTCCAACAAAGATTAAAATACATTGAAGGTGCATTGAAGGGTTGGTGTCGCTGGTTCCTCACATGTTTTTAGTTCTTTGCAGATTATGGCGGGGCCTTTTCAGATGCTTCCAGAGGTTGCCTCTCCCAAAGGAAGGAAGGAAGCGTCATCGGAGGCAGTGATCCAGAAGGAGGCAAAGAGGAGCGTGGACGATGATTCCACTTCATCGTCAGTCTGTGCCAGTCTCTCCCAGGTCTCTAGAGGTTGCATCTCATGCAGAGGATGACTTGCTGGTCCGCCGGGCACCATCTTCTGGAGGGAAGTGGCATCAGCGTCATCTTGCCCTGGCATGTTGAAACAGGATCAAGGATCTGGGTCTTTGGCGGAAGACACTCTGCCAGGGCCAGCCAGAACATTTTCGGGCAGCAAATGCAACTCTCGCCCAGTCCTTATTCATCCCTGCGACCTTGAAAGTGTATAGCATCAAAGTGTTGGCCACAATGGCCTTTGCTGCACCTTTATGGGCGGCCTTTGCAAATCTCTCACCTTTAGAGTCGCTTCGAAGCCAATTCTTACGCCGACTTCTAAAATTACCAACATGCTCTTGCCCAGGCACCTCCAGACAGGATCCTGTATATGAGTCTTTGGCAGTTGACAGTCTCCAAGTCCCGGCTAGAATGTATCCAGGTGGAAACTACTGACATCTCCAGAGGTTGCATCCCAGAAGAGGATGCTTGCTGGTTCACCGGGTGCCATCTTCGGGAAGGAAGCGGCAGTGGTGTCGGTGATCCAAGATGAGTATATTGAGGGGTGGGGATGGCGATTCCACTACCTTGGCATGTATATCCCTCATGGGCTATGATGCGATTCAGTTGGTACCTTGGACCTCTACAGGGGTCTGGGGGGGCCATCCCCTCCCTTCAGGCCCATCGCAGGTGGGGAAATCTTTAAAGTCTTGGCTTAATGGCTTTCAAATATTACAGGGTTACGCTTACTTTCCCCAAAACGCGCCCTGCAGGGGTCTTGGGGACAAGGTTGGGTGGACTTCCGATGGGGCTCCACCTCTTGAATGGCTTCCCCTGAGCATTATGAGTGAGGCAGACGTGCTGGAAGCCGGTTTAGCAGCAGAATTTGGGTCTGCAATAGCGGTTCTTGTTAGCCATGGCCCTGTGTGTGTGTGTGTGTGTGTGTGTATATATATATATGTATATGTATATATATGTATATATATATATTTATACATACGCAGCTGTGTGGGAGGTGCCCTTGGGTATCAGTCATACACTGCTTGCCCTATCAGCAGGGCCCCCACCATGCTTTTGATAGAGTGCCCCCCCCTGCAGCAACCCAAATCACCTCCTCCCCAGGCTGATCCGAGGTTGATAAACATGTGTTAATATCCCTTGCCCTTGGTGGCACCCCACTGATTTTATTCATCTTTGATTTTATTTGTCCCCTTTGGGATTATACCTAGTATATCCCTTCTGCCTTCTGCCTGATCCATTATTGATTGCATCGCACAGGCCCCCCCCCCCCCCCAACCGACTCCATTCCAGTGGAAGTCCTCAAATATACATCCTTGGATCAGGTGGTTGAGCACATTTAAGGCAACACGGCACTCTCAGTGGGACATAGCTTTTCTATTGTAAGGTGATGCCAATCGCTTGTGCAGTATTCTAGTCCTTTTGGGACTTTCCTTCATAGGGCCTCTCAAGTTTGGCATGGTTCACTGGGGTGACCCATTATAGCGTTTGTTTGCTTTCTGGGCTAGATCAGGTGTCACCTGCATCGGCACAGCCTCCCTGGTCGCCTCTTCTTCCCCACTGAGGAGTCGGGGGTTCTGTGGGCGGCGGTTAGACAGAGGGCCCGATGACCTTCCTTTTAATTAGGAAACCAATGGGTCATCAATGCTTGAATATTCCATTTGCCTTTGGAGGAGCTGTCTGCCCTGGAGGAAGTTATTTTGTAATACTTCCTCTGTAGCGAGTGATGCTTGTCAGATCTGCTCTGGCTGGGTGGTCTGTATCTTGCAATGAGTGTGGTTGCCCCTGGTTGCCACTTCTGTTCTACAGGGAACGTCGAGGTGGAACCCATGCCCAGGTTGCAATTCCTATGTTAATGCTATGGTAGTTCACCATGGCATTATGCCTTGAACCGGCTCAGTGCTTCAGGTTCACTATGATGCTAAGTTCTTGACTTTTGGTCCTATTTCAGGGGGGATGCAGGTATGGCTTCGCCCTTGGGGTGGTGACATAATCGTTTGTCATAACTTTCCTTAATCCCCCCATTGTAGTAGCAGTGCACATTTGGACCCAGGGAGCCCAGTGATTGGCAGTCCGCTTTTGGTGCGATACCTGGTAGTGGTGAGCATTTTGGCTTAACAGCCCTCACGCTACAGCGAATATCACTGCCTTTCATATACTTCTTGTGCTGCTGCTCGCTTTATTCCAGGATCCTCTAATGATATGGCTGGTATTCCTTTCAGCCTGCTTAGGAAGCGCCTTGGATCCTGGGCTCAGGTCCCTCAGTTATTGCTGTAATTTCCAACCTACCTGTGTCACTTTGATAATAATTACTAATTACAAGGTATAGCTTCCATTTTCCCTTCAGCTTAAGGTCTTAATGAAGGCCTGGACTGCTCTTATGGCATTTAGCTGGCAGTCCACGGACATTCGGAGGTACTTGTCCTCTCCTTCTGAGCAGGTCCTGCAAGTCATGGCTTACTTGCTGCAGAATGGCGGTGATCAGGAGACTACCCATATTCAGCCCTGCTATGTCTGTTATCGTGCGGCTTTTATTCAGAGACCCTTGCAAATGGTTTGTCATGCGCAGGGCTTTGGAGGGTTGGGATAGGTTCCAACCTCACTAGACGTCAGATGGGAAGCCAGTCATTTTGTCCTCTTTATAGTATCCCACAGCTATAGCTAAGATTGTCTGTGGGTTAAGTATCTAGGCGGACCCCCCCCCTTCTCATGACATTGCATTTTGGAGCATTAAGGGTTGGGGTAAGTGTGTCGGAGCCTGCACGGGGTTGAGAGTCTGGAGGCTTATTGCTTCAGGACTTTCCTTCACAGCCTTGGAGCTTGCCGTTAAGAGTCAGGAGCTCTAAGACGGACCTAGCGGGCAGGGGTACCATCATCAGGCTTCTTGTCACAGGTGGAGTGGGCCCTTGCCCAGTTAGGGATACCTGAAATATCGCGCTCTTCATCCTCTTGGGGGGACTGGCCTCCTCCCAGTGCAAAGATTAAAAGGTTTCCCGTTAACCAGGCATTATTGCTCACCTAGTGTGGCAGTTATTCTGCTTTCTGCTTGCCCTTCGCTGAACGTGCCTCATTCCTTCCAAGCAGGGCTGCTACAAAGGTTGGGCACTGGGGACCTGTCAGGGGACAGGATTGTGCATACGGTTCATTGGAAGGGTGACACGGATAAAGGTTTAAGTTGGGAAGTGTCGTAGTAATGCCTGAGCTAATGCCTGTCTGTTATTTTCCTTGTGTTTTCATAGGACCATCGCTGTGAACTGGATTGTCTGCCGCAGCTTCTTGCACTGGGGCTGGCAAGCCCGCTGACAAGTCTGGACTGGGGTGCCGTCTCGGCCGCTTGCCTTTGCAAGTGTATCTTGGATGTCCAGATTGGGAATGCTTTAGGAGGATTTCATTCCTTTGGTGCAGTCGAGTGTGACCTGCGAGGGTCCTCCTGCAGCGGTGATGGGCAGCTGGGCGGTTGAGTGGCCTGTAACGGTCCTCCCGTAGCGCTAGTGATGATCTGGGTGGGAATGTTTTGCCGTCTTCGCCCGGAGTAAGTTTGCGTCCTGCAGCAAGCGGACTTGGATGAGCTGTTGGCAGTGCCCCCGGGATAAAGAAAATTTAATTTTAATTTGGGCGACCAAATGTGCGGCAAGGTACCCGCTGCCCAGCTGCCACTAAAGAAGTGAATACGACAGCCCAGGAACTTTGCGGGGGGGGGGGGTCATAGCTCCTCCAGTAATTTATTTCCAGAGCTCAGGAGTTGGGCCTTGGTTCCAGTCTCGGACGACCGTTGCACATGCATGTGTCTTGGCTGGCCAGGAGAGGGATGTTGTGAGGCGAATTTCTCCCATTGATGCACAAGCAGTTGCACGCTGATGGACTCCCCTCGGCAATTGTGGTGCAGTTTGGTGAAAATGATTTGCCTACCATGGACTGTCGCACATTGCGGTTTTCAATTTGTGATGACATCCATGAATTGAGTGCCCTGCTGCCAGCTACACGATTAATTTGGTCCCGTCTATTCCAGAGAAGAGAGTGGCGGGGGAGTCGATCCCTCGCTGCCACCGGACGGGCTAGGAGACGGGTGGATTGGGCGGTAGTTAACTTAATCAGGGAATTGGGAGGGCTGATCATTGCTCATCCCCATATTTCGTTTGACGCTGCCCAGGTTTATCGTCTCGATGGGGTTCATCTTTCCACAATGGGTAATGTTTTATGGTTGGAATCAATCAGAGGCTGTTTGCAGTCTTGGTTGGGTCTGTGAGTGGTTTTGGCGGTCGAGTCTTCGGCTCTGGTGGCGGTTAGGCATTGGTTATGATGTTTGTATTAAGGGTCTTAAAGATTAGTTGGCCCCAAGTTTATGCCTGAGTGGTGGGGAAATCCTGGTCAGGTATACAGTGGCTCTATGCTGTGTCCGTAACCCCTAGGTAGGGGCCAGGACGGCATATTGAAGCCTCTGGGAGCCTGAAGGGAGAGGGGAGAGTTCTGTACACCCGGTCCCCGTCTCTCCCTGTGGGGATTTCCCCGTGTTGACAAGGCAAGTTTATCTTATTGTGGTGGGGAAATCCTGGTCAGGTATACAGTGGCTCTATGCTGTGTCCGTAACCCCGAGGTAGGGGCCAGGACGGCATATTGAAGCCTCTGGGAGCCTGAAGGGAGAGGGGAGAGTTCTGTACACCCGGTCCCCGTCTCTCCCTGTGGGGATTTCCCCGTGTTGACAAGGCAAGTTTATCTTATTATCAGTTCTGTCCTTAGGTGACAGTTGGGAACCAATGCCTACGCAACCACTCACACATTGTTTTGGATTTTAATAAAGTTGTGGCCAAATTCATGCCAAAAACCATTAAACTTAATTCTGTGTACGTTGTGATTTATTTAGGGGTGGTTTGGGGACCTCCACACGCAAGACGGGTTCTCCATTACAGAGAGCACGATTTGCGGTGGGGGCTGAAAACCACGCCTATGGCAAAGGTGGGGGCATGAGTGGCCACCGTTTGATTGGTTAAGGGCTGTTGTTGGGCAAATTGGTATGTATCATTTTGTGAATCAAACCTTGGGGTGTATTTAAGCTTAACGTTGGTTTTTTCTGGACCCTTCTCTTTGGCTGCGTTTCTGATCCCTACCCTCCCTCCCTGTTTTTTAGGCCTCTGTGTTGACATTGCTATGACTTTTCTTGGTCGCCTGTATTCAGGGGCCGGTAGGAATTTTTCCCATCTGGCTGATTGGCTGGTGCCATTTGGGTTTTCGCCTACTGCATAGCAAATAGTCACAACTTGTAAGGTTGGCTGTTAGGCATTGGTTATGATGTTTGTATTAAGGGTCTTAAAGATTAGTTGGCCCCAAGTTTATGCCTGAGTGGTGGGAAAATCCTGGTCAGGTATACAGTGGCTCTATGCTGTGTCCGTAACCCCTAGGTAGGGGCCAGGACGGCATATTGAAGCCTCTGGGAGCCTGAAGGGAGAGGGGAGAGTTCTGTACACCCGGTCCCCGTCTCTCCCTGTGGGGATTTCCCCGTGTTGACAAGGCAAGTTTATCTTATTGTGGTGGGGAAATCCTGGTCAGGTATACAGTGGCTCTATGCTGTGTCCGTAACCCCGAGGTAGGGGCCAGGACGGCATATTGAAGCCTCTGGGAGCCTGAAGGGAGAGGGGAGAGTTCTGTACACCCGGTCCCCGTCTCTCCCTGTGGGGATTTCCCCGTGTTGACAAGGCAAGTTTATCTTATTATCAGTTCTGTCCTTAGGTGACAGTTGGGAACCAATGCCTACGCAACCACTCACACATTGTTTTGGATTTTAATAAAGTTGTGGCCAAATTCATGCCAAAAACCATTAAACTTAATTCTGTGTACGTTGTGATTTATTTAGGGGTGGTTTGGGGACCTCCACACGCAATAATTTTGGTTACGCAAATGGCCTTGGGTACATCCAGTTGACATGGCATTTGAATAAATGGCAGTGCTTGGTATTGTATTGAGATGGAGAATCTTTGGAGACACATAGCGAATGTGGACAGCTCAGCCATCTATTAGACATGGACATATACTGATCTACCTTATATGATGTTAGAACTAGACTAGGTTAGTTGTCTTTAGCTCCTATTTATTTCAATGGGAGCTAAGTTAAGTCATGGCTAAGTCAAATCACTGGTGTGTTAAGCACACTACTCTAAAGTTGTGTACACCTTACTAGCTTAAAATGCTCCAAGGCCATTCCTTTTCTTGATTTGGATTGAAGCTGCTTTAGGGAAAAGCACATCAAAATGCAGTATTTCATAGGACCTAACAGGACAGATATGGACTGTAACAAATATTTGTGTGTACACTACCTCCCAAACCAACAATGAGAGCACACTGGATGCTGTGTACACTATGGGAGTGTGTACACAGCCTATCTAGCAGTGGTGTTCTAAGGCGGGGGAGGGCAGATGTCAGGCTTGTGGGATCAACTTTTTTTGTACTTAGAACTGGAGCCAGGTGCGAAAGATATACAGTAAGAACATAATAGCTCTGAACGGCTGCTGCCTGAACACAACGATTCTTTTTGAGCACCAGAACCAAACCAAGCTCACAGTCCTTTGGCCCAAAAATCTGTTCCTGATGACCCCAAGATTTCTTCAACAGTCTAATTTTGGGGGAGATCATTGTGTTGTTGCCATTGTTAAGACAGTTTCCAGATCTACTGAAAATCACCCCGATGTCTATCCAGCTTCCAGCTTCTTCCCACCCCTGTTTAGAATAGTCTTAGTCTTATGCAGCGCTCTCTCCCCGTCTTTGTACAGCAGGCCCAACTTAAACGATACTTTAGTTCAGGGGTAACTATTCCAGCTGTTGTGGGCGACAACGGCCGTTAGCCACAATTGCCATGTTCAGCGGTAAAGGGACTGGTGGAAGTTGCTGTAGATGATCGATGGAGGGCACCATCTTGACTACCCTTGACTTAATGAGGCTGAAGCTGTGGCTACTACCATGCTAAAGTTACTTATGGAAGTCACGCTCCATGTGGTTCTTTCGGGCAGCAAGTTTCAGAACCTCACCCATAGCAACGCCCCATATCTGTCGGTCATCAGAACCAGGCAAGATGGCGGCATCACATTGGCAGGATGCAGTGGCCCTTCCTCAGGCTGTCTTCTGGATTTAGAATTGCACCCTGATTTCTATCTTTGAGGCCATACTGATTTTACTTTTGTGGGGGGAAATAAAAGCCATTTCCCCCTCCAGTTTGCATGGTATTTATTGCATATCCTCTTAACGGCCTGACTGATAGAAGTAAGTTACAACCCCCCCCCCCCACAACACAGACAACATTTTCTACTTAATTAGGCTTTGACATGTTTACTATAACCTTTACAGAAGAAGAACTCATGCTGAGAGGTCCTTCCCTCTTTTGAGACTGCTTGCTTGTTGGCATCGAAATTGGGAAGGCAGCGGATTGGAAAGCACCATCAAAGTTCAACCATCAGATGGTGGAGCCCATTTGAATAATGCTTAAAAATGCCAATAACCTTTAACCAGCGACAGCGACAAAAAAAGGAAGGGAAAAGAAAAGGCAAAAAGAGAAGTGTGCTATTTAATAACATGCATTTAAAAGCACTCACGTTTTCCTAAACCAATCATTTGTTTTGGGCATTTTCTTTAAGACACCCAAAGCCCTTTAAAATGCAGATGCTCAGGGTGCCTTAATGAATGCGCGTCGCATCCTCCCTGCGATTTCCATAAGAAGGTTTCACCATATGTAAATCTTCATATAAATTGAAACGCGGGAGATTAATTCATCAAAACGCTTGATTAGCAGGAGAGATTCTGGTAGAGCAACATACATATTTTTTATTATTTTTATTTTTTTTAAATCTACATATGTCAGCCACATGGTGGCAACCCTAAGTAACAAATTAAGGCCATTATGCGCAATCAGTTTATTGCCCCCAAATGTCTTGATCAGGCAAGGGCAATCTGGGTGTAGAAATCAGATTCCAGATGTGTTTCGTTCCTCTGAGCGAAAAGGCACTGTGCCCAGTGGGGCAGATGCAAGATGCAAATTACAAACCACCAATAAACTGGAAAAACCCCTAACGAAATAGGGGCGGCATGGGCGAGGAGACAGCAAGATACTCTTTACAAAAAAATATAAAACCTAAGAGTTCTAGGCTGAATGAAAAATTCAGAGAAATCTAAGCAGAATGGGCATCAAAGGTTCTCAAATGATGGTGGGACAATAGCAAGGAAGGAGACAATCTACATCAAGCACCAGTACAGAAAAGTCCTTCTTATGCATTACTCCCAGCTGTGATGGCATGCACAGGTAGGTTTCATCTTAGAGTGCTGCCAGACCCATGCATTCCTTTAGGTAATTTGGCCTCCTGCCATTTAGGGCTTCGAAAGTAATGGCCAGCTGTTTGAATTTCGCTCAGACCAGCAACCCTAACGTAGCTAATATCGCAAGGGGTCATTTGACACCAAGATTTTAACAGCAGCATTCTGCGTGACTTGAAATTTAGGAACAGTCTTCAAGGGCAGCCTGGTGTGGAATGTGCTACAGTAATCCAGTTTAGCTGCAACGAATACATGTGTGACCATGGCCAGGTCTCATGTGCTTGGATTGCATCTGGGCTGGGCAGGTCCGTCTTAAGCATAGCTGGCGCCCTGGCACGAACTATCCCTCCGGCGCTCCCCCTCCCGTTTCCGAGCGCGGCTGCCACGTGGGCAGAGCAGCCCGGTGCCCCCCTGGCGGCCCGGCACCCTGGAGCCTTGCGCCACCCAGCCTTGCCTTAGGGGCGGCCCTGGGCTACTGTGATGGGCTCTTTCTGGTGCTACAGAACCACCTTTCCTGAAGCCATGCAGTGTGTTCAGTGTGTCACACAGTCCATGCTGTTCTTTCACCCTCGGGTCTTTGTGCCACATGTGAGCCACTGGTCGTGACAAAACAGCTCGTAGGCTCAAGCTGCTAATCAGTTAAAATCATAGTACTTCAGCTGAATTAGTTTACAGTTTGAGCATATAACGTTTCATTTCTGAATTTTAATGAGCAGGGCCTAATTTTTCTTCTTTGTTTTTAAAACGTACACTTTTTCTGTTGGGTTAAAAAGAAAAAAAGGAAACACTAGCAACTGCTATTTTCAGTCATATAGACTCTCTTTTTCCACATATAGCAAGATTTCTTAAAATATATGCATACATGGCTCTTTCCAAGTCTGGAAAATTTCGTTTTGGCCAAGAAATGGGACAGTGAATCATTGTCCTCCAAAATAACGCCGCTAATCCATACAAAGCCCATATGCCATCTGCATTTTTTCATTCATATATCCCAATTCCTCTTAAAATACCATTGCGACGAAAGCAATCTCACAGCGCTTGGAGGTGATCTTGTTTCCTTTGCTTCTGGAAGGAATATCTTTTTGTTGTTGTTTTTTTTCCTCCCTCTTTTTGGCATGAGACTGTTTTCTTTCTTTAAAATATTTCATGCAGATAATGGATAATGACCACTTCTCTTGAAAATGTCTAACTACATTAGCTATCCAAAGGCAAATCCCAACCTAGTTCATTGTTGTAGTTCATGGTTGCAGATCCATCATGTTCGTTTGCTTTTTTGTTTTTTTGGAAGAGGAGGAGTAAAGATAAACTACCTCTGGTGGAAAGTCCAATTTTAACTCTTTCGTGGCTGCAATCCTGTTCACATTAACCTGGGAGTAAGAAACCACTGAGCAGCAAAACTTCCCCACTTCTATTTCAATGTGGTGTATGTAAAATGGGATTTTTGTGGGGGGGGGGCATTGCAGAGGTGTCCTAATTTTTTCCATGTATAGAGCAGTGTTTCTCAACCAGTGTGCCTCCAGATGTTTTGGGACTACAACTCCCATCATTCCTGACCACTGGTCTTGCTAGCTAGGGATGATGGGAGTTGTAGTCCCAAAACATCTGGAGGCACACTGGTTGAGAAACACTGGTATAGAGGGAAGCTTTTCCCTCCCTGTCTCATTATACTGTGCACTACAGTCATTCAATGATGCTCAATGTTGGGGAATTAAGGACAGATCCAAGGAATGATGTTTTTCATGCAGTTCGGTAGCAGTCATGGAGCAGAGGGTTTTTTTGGCCGGGGGGGGGCATTGCTTACCTGGCTTCCCAAGTTCACTGCTGGTAACAGAGTGGGGGACAGGCAAGGCGGCAGCACAGATCCCCACACCCTCAGCCCCCTTGCCCCTCCTGCTCCCAGTTCCCAGTAATCTCTGCTTTAGGAAGCCAGATAAGCAATGGCGCCTCACTGCACTGGCTGCTACCAGCACTGTTGAAGAGTGGAACAAGACGTGATGATGGCCACCAATTCAGACAACTATAAAGAGGGACCAGGCCAATTTCGGGAGGATAAGACTATCCATGGTCCCTAGTATAGGCTTAGGCTATACATATACTACCTCCCTGAGTATCCAGTCACTAGGAAGAACAGCAAGAGAGGGCCATTGTGCTCATGCCCCAATTGTAGACTTTCCCAGGAGCCTCTGTTTGGGCACGATGGGAAACAGTATACGGGACTAGAGAGGCACCTGGTCTGATCTGCCAGGTTTCTTCATATGTTCTCATGAACACGGCATTGGCGCTCATGAGGCTGCGCTGCAACCCCAGTTAGAAATTGTTTTGTGGCATGAAAACTGCTTCATGAATATCTGTGTTGAAAAAATGGTCCAGAAATGTTGCCAATGAATAGCAAGAACAAAAATAAGGTGTGAAATTCACCCTTAGGAAGCTCTAAATCAGGGGTCCCCAGACTACGGCCCGGGGGCCGGATGCGGCCCAATTGGCCTGCCAATCCGGCCCACGACGACCCCCGCCGCCCGCTCTTACGGCGCTTGGCGCGGCAGCGCTCTTCCGGGTCGGGAAAAAAGCGCCGAAAATCCTTTGTGCGCATGCGTATGGGCCTCTCCCGACCCGGAAGAGGTCATTTCTGGTGCACTTCCGGGTCGGGGGAGGCCCATACGCATGCGCACAACGGATTTTCGGCGCTTTTTCCACCCTGGAAGCGCGCCGCTGCGCCAGTAAGCGTCCGTGCGCATGCGCGCGGGCGCGCACTCCCCCCCGCAGGCGCGCGCTCCCCCATCCTCCGGCCCGCCGCGCGATTGGCGCGGTGGGAACTGGCCCAAACACCGGTAAGTCTGGGGACCCCTGCTCTAAATGGTCGGGAGCCAGAGTATTTCTACAGTCGCTTCCTTCTATATTACCCGACTTGGAAAATAACATCATTTTTCTTGTATGGTGTAATGATTAGAGTGTCAGACTAAGGCCACATTCACACCATGCATGCCACATTAAACAGTCATGACTTTCCCCCAAAGAATTCTGGGAGTGGTTTAACAACCAACCCCTCTTCATGGGAGAACTCTGGGGATTGTAGCTCTTTTAGGCATCTCCTAACAGCTCTCGGCCCCCTTAGCAAACTACAGCTCCCAGAATTCTTTGGGGGAAGCCATGACTGTTTCAAGAGGTATCACAGTCCTTTAAATGCATGGTGTGAAAGCGGCCCTGAACTCAGGTTAGCCAAAACCGTATTGAGCCATGAAGCTCATTGGATGTCCTTGGGCCAAGTCACTGTCTAGCAGCCTAATCTACCTCACAGGGTTGTTGTAAGGATGAAGTTGCAGTACACTTACTGGGTGAATGGTGGCTGAAGGAAATAAAACGCACCAGAGCCATTTTTTTCTGCCCTTTCGACAATGGAGGTATAGCAGATAGGTACAATTGTTCTGGCTGTGGTGGTCAAAATGTGGAATGACTTCATTGTGAAGGAATTTCTGGCTCCTTTATTGCCTGCGTTTAGGTTGGCTTTGAAAACAGATTTCTTACAGCGGATGTTTTAAAGATTTGTCTCTTTACGCTGCAATCCCAGACGTGTCTCTTTTAAGTCCCATTCTGTTCAATAAGGCTTACCCCCAGGTAAGTGGGTATATAGAATTGTGCTGTGTGTCTATTTTATGGATGACTGCTACTTTCTGTCATTTTTTTTGTTTTGTTGGTGAGGCAAGACAGACCACTTGTTAACAGTTGCTATAGTCAAGGTACAGGTAGGTAGCCGTGTTGGTCTGGATCGAAGTAAAATAAAAAAATTCCTTCAGTAGCACCTTAAAGACCAACTAAGTTTTTATTTTGGTATGAGCTTTCGTGTGCATGCACACTTCTTCAGATATAGTCAAGGTACTTACCAGAGCTCCAGTGGGCCATTAAGTATGTCTGCCATTTGCATTACAAAGCTGGGCTCACCCCATGAATTTGGGGAAAGAAGGGCTGCAATCTCATTTCAATTAATTAAAAAGCTTTTTAACAGACTGATTAATCAGGCAACATGTTTTAGGGTTGTTGTTGTTGTTTTTTAAAAAAGAATGCTAAGTATTTTTAAATATAGGTACTTAGAAAAATTTCTGCCTGCAGGCATCATTTTGAAAGAGGCGTTGCTTTCCTTCTGACACAGAATGGAAAGCCTCCTCTAAACTCACACATGCACCATCTAAAACAGTGGTTGGGGACCTGGGGCTCTCCAGATGTTGCTCATAGTCTCTGGCCATTGGCCATGATGACTGGGATTGATGGAATCCCACAAGATCTGAAAAGACATAAGGTTCCCAGGTGGGAGATGCAAGAGTTTACCTTTCTGTGTGTGAATGACAGGATATATATGATACAAATATGGTAAAGGGCCTTACAAGTATTTCTCTCTCCCTCTCCCTCTCTTCTGTTGCCTTTTATTTTTGTGGTTTTTTAAAATATTCTTTTTCTGTAGGCTAGTTTGATTCTTACTGCATTTTACCATAGATAGATACAGTGGCATCTCGGGTTAAGAACTTATTTCGTTCTGGAGGTCCGTTCTTAACCGGAGACTGTTCTTAACCTGAGGTACCATTTTAGCTAATGGGGCCTCCCGCCACTGCCGAGCCGCTGCTGCGTGATTTCTGTTCTCATCCTGAAGCAAAGTTCTTAACCCACTATTTCTGGATTAGCAGAGTCTGTAACCTGAAGCATCTTTAATCTGAAGCACCTGTAACCAGAGGTACCATTATAGATAGACAGATGATAGATGATAGATAGATAGATAGATAGATAGATAGATAGATACCAGTAGATAGTTCCCTAACACTGATTTTTTAAATTAAAAAACCCCATGAAGATTACTTTTCTTTCAAACTGTTTGATCATTATTGATAGTATTACCACTTTAAACACCGTACTTCAGCCGAGAATCACAGGGCAGTTTACAGTGTAAAAAAAAAAAAAAAACTGCACACATCGTACTAACAAACGAAAACAACAAGTCTCCCCATTCACAGTTTCAATGGCCACAGATTGCATAATTAGCCAAAGGCCTCGGAGAAGAGGAACGTTTGACTAAAGATAGGTAATGAAGGGGCCAGGCAAGCCTCCCTAGGGAGAGCGTTCCACAAGCAGGGAGTCACCACAGAAAAGGCCCGTCCCTGTGTTGCCACCCTCCGGAGCTCTTGTGGGGGAGGCACATGAGGAAGGATCTCAGGTTATGATTGCAGGATCTGGGTCAGTTCAGATGGGGAGAGGTGGTCTTTGAGGTATTGTGGTCCTATGCCATTTAAGGCTTTATAGGTCAAAACCAGCACTTTGAATTTGGCCCAGAAACTCATTAGCAGCCAGTGCAGTCGGGCCAGGATTGGTGTTGCATGCTTAAACCATCTTGCCCTGGTGACTATCCTGGCCACTGAATTCTGCATCCGCTGAAGCTTCTGAACTGTCTTCAGGGGCAGCCCCCTGTACAATGTGCTGCAGTAATCTAAGCTAGAGAGGTTACCCAGAGCACAGACACCAGAAATTAGGCTAACCCTTTCCAGAGAGGGCTACAGCTGGGTGAGCAGCCAAAGTTGATGGAAGACATCACTGAGCTTCAAGCTAAAACAATGCATCCAACTTAATGTATTAAGACTTACTTGATCAACTGATTAAGTTTATTATAACTGGGTGAAAACTGAAGCCCCTTAAGCAAACCAACTCCCATCCATTCCCATGTCCAGGTATGTTTGTACACACTCCTAAGCTATTCATTTCCAGAACTAACTCTTGCACACACTTACTGGGAAAGTAAGCTCCACTGAATTCAATGGGACTTACTTCTGAGTAGGCATGTGTGCAGCTGCATTTCTGCATTTCCAACCCTCGTTAACTTGTCCTTCCCCATTATTGTCTTCCCCCACAGTCAGTGTTTAAACTGTAAGCTCTTCAGGGGCAGGGATCTTTTTGCTGTTGCTGTTCATGAAGTGCCCCGTACACTGATTCTGCAATATCAATGAATCCCAAGAGCGGCTATTGATGTGCAAGCGCCGCAGTTATACTCTAGTCTGTTTTGAACCTGGTTGCACAAAGAGGTAAGGGTTTCCAGTGATTGCTGCCTCTGCCTTTTCCCTTCCTGTTGTAGCAACTCACACCTTCCTGCTCCCCGGGTTGTGCCGTGCAAAACATTCCGGAGTCTGTTCATGCTCCACAGACAACTTATTATCCACAAGGGGGAGCCTCCAGGCAGAAGGAGAGAGAGAGAGAGAGAGAGAGAGCCACAACCGGGAGGCCATTCTTAATTATTATGTCCACAGAAAAACACGACAGCTGCATGCCAGAGTCAAAGCTACAACACAGGAAAGCGGAAAGCCGGCTCATACTGAACCAGACCATTGGTCCATCTAGCTCAGTATCGTCTGCACGGACGGCTCTCCAGGACTTTAGAAAAAAAAATCTCCCAGTCCTACCTGGAGATGCTGGGAATTGAACCCGGGCCTTCTGCATCCAAAACAGATGCTCTGCTACTGGGCTACAGCCCTTCCTCAAAGACTTGACCAACAATAGGGTTTGCCAATGGGAATTTTGGCAATGCTGTTCTTGAGCTGAGCCACGATTTTGTAAACCACAGGTCAATCAGGTCTTCGCATGAGTAAAATCTACACCTGTATTTATTTGGGGTTCTTTCTGCATGCAACAGACCAGCTATCCTCTTTTTTTTTTTAAAGGCATATAAATCCAAGAGTAATTTTGGGTGGTTGTTTTTTTAAAAGTGAAATTGCTTGCATGAGCAAGCTTCAGGAGGAGATACTTTCAGAAAAGCCAACGCCGTAACTAACCATAACTGCTCCAGTTGCAAAGTGTATATTGTGCCCCCTCCTGTATTGCTCTCTACTGCTATCGATAGCAATTTACATTAGAACAATAGATTTAGAATGGAATAAGAATAGTTATCATTAGTGGCAGCTGATAACATTTTGACCGGGTAGGGCCGCAATTTTTAACCTTGCTGTTTTCATCACAATCTAGGGCTTGTACAGCACTTATTTTGGAAAGTGTACCATTGCTCATGTGCAGAGTGTCACTCACTAAAAAAGAAGAAGAATCCATTATTCTCTGCATATCTGCAGACAGGGAAACATTTTCCAAGTGAGAGAGTCCAAGTAGATTGACTCCGTGCCTCTTATTTAGAAATTAAGGCATACCGCATGACATACACTTTAGTATCCATGTGTTGGCGATACCTACACATGCACTGTCAAAAAGTAAACACACACAACAACAACTTTCAAAATGTGAGAAGCACTTGCTTCCAGTTGCATGCAGTTGTCTTAACAGACAGAAAAATCAGTTTAACTTTTCATTGCCCCAAACACTCCCCCCCCACTCTAAACTAAAAGAACAATGTATTCCAACCAATAAGACTCCCCCCCCCCCACACACCTTTTCATTTGATCCAAGGCACAGCAGAACATATTGGCAATGCAGAGCTCAACCCTAAAAATGTGAAGTGGTAATTTCTGCTCATGTGCAGAATATATCATACCAGAATAAACGTAATCAGCCTCTTACATCTGAGATTAAGGAGAATCTCTTCCAAGTTTTGGAAAGGGTGAGGAATCTGTTAGTGACATCCAGACAGGCACAGAGCCCAAACATTTAATTTTAGAATTTTTTTTATTTTTTAAAAAAACCTCCACAAAATGTAAGCAAGCAAGAATAGCAGCTTCATTTTCCTCCTTCATTCACAATTTTCTGAACTAATGACAGGGGGCAGGGCAGTGGGGCTTCTTCGAAGCCACACACCTTTTCTGCAGTGGTTTCTGGAATCGTCTCCCTGGGAGTCTCGCCTGGCACCTTCATTACATATTTTTAGGTGGCAGGTGAAAACATTCCTCTTCAAGCCAGGCCTTTGGCTGTGAAACCATATTTAGCCTTTGAAATGTGGGTGCGTGGTTGTTGGGTGGGGGGCAGTTATGGCGTGTGTGTGTGTGTGTGTGTGCGTGTGTGTGTGTATGCATGCGTTTTGTGTTTTTGTAAACTGCCCTGTGATCTTTGAATGAGGTATGTAAATTTAATAAGGGATAAAAACAACAACCGTAAGCCAGGCAGCCTCTTCAGCTAGCTAGTCTTAAGGTTTCACAAATATGCAGCAAATTGTTAGAGCAATTGGGCTGGAAAGAATGGAAGCATCCTTCTACCCAGGCGTCTAGTGGGAGGGTCACTAGTGGGAACAACCCAATATGGGGTGTTCTGAGAGTTGGAAGGGCCTGAGCTGTCCCAGGATCCTGAACCAGTTTTGCTGTCAGTGAGTGATGGCCTGTGGCCCATGCAGTGATCTTTCTGCCCGCCACCTGACCATTCAGAGTGAGATTTTCTGCCCCAGCTGCTACCAAACAACGATGTCCACTTTGACTTAGGGTCTCTCTCTATGTGTGTTTAGGGATTATTTACTGCTCCCCCTCAAGCAGCAAAATGTCTTGAGCCAGCCCTATTTACAGGGCCGGTTCTACGGCCAGGCTGGGTGGCACAGGGTGCCACGGCGCCGGCCTGCCAGGGGGGGCGCCACGCAGCCGCGCCTGCCCGCCCGCCGCTCCGCCGCGCAGCAAGCCCGCGCGCCTGCCCGTCACGCAGCAGCGCCCTCGGCGACCGTGCTGAGCCCGCCCGCCCGCCGCGCTGGAAAACGGGGTGGCGGGGGGTGGCGGAGGGATCCGTCGTACCACGCGCCAGGGCGCCAAAGGTGCTTAAGACGGCCCTGCCTATTTAACATTTCCCCTCTTTTCTAATTCTGAGCTATTCTTTTTTCTGTGTGGGAGGGGAGAAGATATAAATATAAATAATTTTTAAAAAATATATCTATATATCTGTATCTGTGAGTGTCAATATAGGGAGGATGCATGAGTAATATATAGTACCACATGGTAAGGCTTTGAAACGTCAGTTTGTTAAAAAAAAATTGTAACAGCCTTACAGCCTTTGAAGTCGCTGCTGATATAGCTCTGAACAGATCCATTCAAGTTCAACTAACATCAGACAACTGTTTAGTGTATCAGAGGAAGCCACAAAAGCAAGGATTTCATCAATATTTCACAACAGCCTCGGGGAAACTGTAGATTGCAATGCTGTAGGGCAGCTAATGGAATTACACACAAGGGTTTTGTACATTTAAAATAAGCAGCTACTGAAAAAAAAACACCTTTCAGTTTGATAGAAACTGTATAAAAACTGCAGCTGGAGAAACAAATAGCTACCAACGCTTATCCGCGTCAGGCTGATAGGTCATTGAAAAACAGGTATTCATTTTATCGTTATTATTATTATTATTATTTTCCTGCTAAGGCAATAATAAAGATTAACATTTATGAAAAGTAGCACGAAGAAGGGAGGGGGGGGAAGTAGAGACAAATGAATAATTAAAGACACTTCTGAAGAATTTGTTTGCTATTGTACGGCCAGAAAGCTATAGCACATTTGCGATGAAATGTGTTTATATGTTAAACAGTAAAAAGGCTGAGAATGACGATTATGGACACTAAAGTGTTTTGATCTCGCCGAGAGAGAAAACTTTGAAATAGTGCCTCGGTCTACACGCTTCCCCACATATATGTAAAAGAGCTGAAGGAAGCTCGCTTCATCTCACGTTCACCTGGTTTTAGATTATTTGCAGAGAGGAGGTTGGGTGGGGGGGGCGAACGTGATACTTTGAAAAAGAAAATATATCCAGGAGCACAGCGTAAGATCAGCATTTTCTCCATAAGACTCTTTATCAGAGTCAAGAATTCTGCATACGGCACAACATTTCCTATTCTAAAATTAGATCCCTACCCAACACCACATTATTCACCTTAGAAAAATAAGCACTGTTGACCTTTGGTGCAATTATATTAAAACACTTGCATATGGCCTATATCAGATGACTTCTCCGAGTTACTGCTACTTTCGTAATAGCTTTTAACTTTATTGTCATCATTCATAACCATAAGAATAATATTTTTATATATATATAAAAAAGAGCTACTTAGATAGGCAGAGATCTGGTGTAGTGCAATGCACTTCTAACCGTTAAGTTGGAAGATCCTGGTTCAAATCTCGCCTTAGCCACAACCACACTAAGTGGCTTTAAGGAAGGCCTCACCCACCCCACCTACAATATGGGAATAGCAACACTGGGCTTGGCCTGTCTCACGGGACTGGTAAAGATTTACAAACACTTGAGATGCCTTATATAAATACCATTACTAAGGATTATCAGCTTTTTCAGGATCTCTCTCGATATTGCGGCAGATGTGGAATTCTACCATGGTAACTATGGGTTCTTCACTATGATATGAACAGAGCTTTGAAGCTTTCCTTCCACGCCAGCAAACCAGTTCCATAGTTCCATCGTTCCGCCTTGCCTCACCATTTCTAAAGAGGCACAGGTGGAATCTGCAAACGTTATAAAAGAGGGGTTCTGGGGAGAGAACTGACGAGGTTTTCCCTAGTAAGCACCTAGTATTTCGTTGTTCCCGCAAGGGGACAATGACAATAAAGATTTATTCTATTCTATTTATTCTACTTTTTTGCAAACCTGAATTTACCACCACCAGGACTTACTCTAGGGTAGAAAAATGTATGTGCATTAAAAACAAACAAACTAGCAATGGTATTTTCAAATCTCCTATGCCATTCTTAGAACATTAGGCTTCCTGTCACCATACTAATTTAAGCCACCCGGATTCAGCAACAAATTTAATAATGCGATCCACGTCTCTCCTCCATATTGACTCCTTCATGTGGCCCCCTTGTAAGGCAGCGTACACACTATCACCACCACCACCACACTATATATTTAAAGCCCCCTCCCAAGAATCACAGGGACTACAGAGCTACAGTTTACAGTTCCATGCACCACAATGAACTACATTTCCCATGATTCTTGGTGTGCGTGTGCACGCGCACACTTTCAATATGGTCAGCACACTTTTCCTGACAGAAGGACTCAGTGGGCTGGCAAATGGCATGCTTGAATGGGCCAATCCCATCCTATTTACAGTCAGGGGGAAAAGTATCTCAGACAAATCTCTGACTTTTATCTTCCGGGTTTCTGGGGTTTTCCCTGTTGTTATTCTGTCTCTCACTGCTACAATAAACCTACCATTAAAATTATGGGCTGGTCATTTCTTCGCCAGAGGGCAAACAGGCAAATTTAGCAGGGGATCAAATACTCCCCCCCCCACTGTATATTGGGACTCAGCTAGATTGGTAAAGAAAAAGCATTTTATGTGCATTAGAATAGCGTGACACCAGATGACGCTGTGGAGTTCCGTGTTTGCCAACGTGATTTCTCACACAAAGTTTACAATGCATTTTCTTTGAGTGTCTAGGTCCAGCCTTGATTGAAAGCCTCTTGAGTCGGGGGGGGGGGTTGGGTTGGGTGGGGAAGAAAAAGTCAACGGATAGGATCCAACACCTTGCTCTGTGAATGGAAACAGCATCCATTTTCAGAATTGTGCTGGTGGAAAAGCACACTGGTTGTGCTCATGGAAACACCCCTTCTGTATGCGCAGTTGCACTTCTGTGAATGGAAGCCCCTTTGGGAACAGCCCAAACGTGTCTGGTAGTGCTGTACCTACTCAAAAATCTGCTGAGTCGGACGTGGCTAGCTAGGTGGGCTTGCAGCACTGGCCTCTCAATTCCTACCTGAACCTCTGAACACCCCCCTCCCCTTCCTTTATTTAATTTCATTCTTATCTATTTTAGCTGCTTCTCTCCGTCACTCCTCCTTTCTTGCTCAGGAGCATAAAGTAGAAATGGAAGCCCAAATGAAGCCTCTCTCATTTCCTACTAAACATTACAGCCTGCAAATGCTGACTTTTGACCATTAGGTTTCCGCAGTTATAAGCATCTAGCTATCAAACCACGAAGCCAGCATGAAGGTCATTACGCCGGCCAGGGTCTTTCTTCAGCTAACTTCTCAGATCTGTAAGCAATAAGCAGTTGTGAGAGATTGATATGATACTTTGTGAGTAATTTGGATGAACTATAACACCAGCTTGGTAAAGTATTATAATTTTAAATGTGTCCAGAAAATAATTGAAATTCTGGTTTAAGCTTCCTCCTTAATGCACAGTGCTGGGCATATTTAACAGCTGACTAGTTTAGTGTGAGCTTTGCTTTACAAATGAGGTCATATTGTTTTTAAGGAACAATATCGCCATCAAACACGTTTAAAGGGGAAATGCAAGAGATTAGGGGAAGAATTTTTAACCTTTCTGCCTCTTTCCATCTCTGCTTACTATGGTGATTTAGGTTCTCAGGGTGGTATGAAGACAGACATAGGAAGTGCTGGCCTTTGGGAGAGACCCAGTAATGAGCGACGGGCAGACATATTCTCTCTGATTATTACTCTGTCAGAAAAAGCTTTGTTCTACATCACTCCAACTTTGCAACACTGGCCAGAGATGGGAAAAGGTCAAAAAATGGTTCTCTCCAACATACAGTCTCTCTACATGCAGAGTGTCGATCTTAGAAGTCACACAGAAGAGGGATAAATTGGGAGAAGCGAAGCCCAGCCCATGGATGGTCTAACTTCCAAAATAGAGTGCCTGGCGTGCTCTGATCCATGGGGTCACGAAGAGTCGGACACAACCAAACGACTAAACAACAACAACATCTGCCAAAAATGCCCTGGCAATTCATTTGCAGATAAGCAAGCTGAACTGCAGATCGAACCTCGGGGTCCCTTGGGGGTTCTCAAGGGTACAAAGTACAGTACTGGCCCCTTTTCTCCCCCAAATGTTAAAAGTGTAGCACTTACTGTAACAACTTCATGGTGAATACCGGCACCTTTCTTCCTAAAAAGAAAAGCACTGGTTCTGAGCACTAGATTTTAAGGATGCTGGCAAGCTGGAATGTGTGCCGAGGAAGGTATGAGAACTGAGGAAGGTATGAGCAGCCTGAGAGCTGGGTCTAGGTTTGAGAGGACCAGTCTCTTGGAAAATTCTCTCTAGTGGGACCTCTCCTTTGTCTGTGGGTCCTTTTCTTTATGGCCGAGTCCTGCAATCTGATCAATGCTGGGTGGCGGTGAGCTACCATTTAACGCCCCCCACTGCGCCTTCTCCCAAAATAATGCTACACTGTGGGATTGTGAGGAATCAAAAACGGGTTTCACCATCTTAATTTCTACACTGTCTTGGAGCGTTACTGTAGCAATGGGAAATTAAAAATGGTGGCTCCCAGGTCCAGCTAACTGGTGCTGATGAGAGTGCCGGACTATTTTAAAAGCGCAGGGGCTAAGGAACATGCCAGCGGTTGAGCCTGCAGATCCCAGCAGCTGCTCAAGAAAATTGGGTTTGTTGAGCTCATATGCACATTAATTAAAGCAGTGCCAGAAAAAGGAATCTTGACCTGATTACAGCATGGCATCAGGATTCCTGTTTGCCTATATGCTGGTGAGTTTCAGAGACCTGTAAGAAGCACATAAACTGCAAACTAAAGATAAACGTGGCAAACTGTGCATGTGCAGAAGTTTCAGTGGACAAAGGGGCAACTGCTGGCACTTCTATTATTGGTGATGCTCTGAAAACAATGTGACGTTCAGAATGACAAAATCTAGGTAGATACTGGTACTTAAGTCTGCTGGGAAGGAACTTGTCGTCTCTTGGACAAAGCTGCTGTATTAACAATAGCAACGACAATAGTCTAAACAGCTCACCACAGCTTGAACTGGAGACACACACACACACAGATTCCTGTAAAAGGATACTGCATCTTGCCCCAGTTGAAATTGTCACCCAGCATTTATCACACTGGAATTTGGCATGGAGGTATAAACGGCAGATGCACGAGGTTCCGTTTTCTATTTTATTTTTCGGTGTCTCAGCAATGGGAAACAAATAACAAATATGATCTCTGGGTGAGGGGGAAAAATCAATAATCAGAAAGGTCATTTAATGACAGAGGGAGCAATCTGCAGCCAGCTACAGTCAATGGTAGATCACCCACTTCCAGTGGATTATACCAAGTGACGTTTCATTAGGACAGGATCATTTGCGTTCACATTCCACTTCCCCACCCCCTGCTATGGTTCCTCTCTGCTTTCTATAGTGTTGCAAGAAGCACAATCAGTGATGTGCTCATGCCGGACAAAACTGTACCTCATGAATTTACTTAATTGTATTTATTTGGCACACTGTGCCCCGCTTTTCTTGTGTGAAATGCCTGGTCCTGCTGTTTTCAAAGGCACCGGCCACCAACAAGCTGACAACCTTTACAACCCTTGAGCAACTATGGAAAAGCTGTCCAGCCCAGCCCTGTGCAATGGAGGCACACACGCACACACACGCGCGCACACACACACACACACACACAGGCTAATATAGAATCCATTTGCTTCCTGCCAAGTATACATGGGATATGCACATGCGTAAAATTGCAACACTGATGTGGGAGCGTGGTGCTTTCCCGGTCATTGCTTCCGAGTTTTTTTTATAAGAGAGACAGAAGGAGCCAAGGCTTCCACAACAGTCATGCGGGTGAATTTCGACAGAAACAGAAATGGAACACAGAAATCTCCCATGATCACTTATTTGTCCCATGTTTGGATCAGTATTCTCTGTTTTTGCTTCCAACCTGCAAACGACCATGATTTTCCCATTTGCATTGCATTTCCTTTGCATTGAAATGAATGGGGTTGGATAGTGTAATGACAACGTAACTTACAGGATTTACGTACTAATGTAAATGATTTAAGTCGTGTAACTTCAGCACAGCGGACAGTAAGATAGACGGTGTGGGTTTTGGTGGGAGATGAACAGCAACGGAAAGGGAACAGTGCTGCAGGAGACAAATAACAGGGCGGATTGGAAAATGACGCTTCCTTAAAAATCCTTACCAGGCAGGCTGAAGTCTGTCGTTTTTCATTTGAAAAACTACACACTTCAGGCAGCTCCACCCATGCAAAATTCATTCTGAGGACGCAATGCTCTGCCCTTTTACTTAGCAGTAGGTTCCTTCGTCCACCCCATACCCACCCACTCCAAAAATGGGGGGCAGGGGAACTTTGCATGCTGACCTGAGCTCCTTGCGGGGAAGTTAGGATAGACAAATAAATTTAAAAAAAACCTCAGCAAGACTTAACTTATGAGTAGACAGGCAGACGATTCAAATTATTCCACTGCATCCACTTAAATTCTTTAACACCTATTTCTAAAAAAAGACTCAACGTGCCTTGGCAGCAGATTAAAGTATACTAAGTAAGTGTGTATGTGCGTGTATAAATGAGATTTTACTTCAAAAACCTATTCAGACGTTGCCGTTAATAGAGATAGCAGGACAAACACAAATGAAACAGGAGGCATTTCTGCCTCTTAACCTTTTTTAAAAAAAAATATGTTCTGATGTGGAAGCTCCCCCTTGAAAACTCCTGTGAATTGCATTAAGCGCACAATGAGGGGCAGATTCCCCCCTCCCCACCTTTCCAATTTCTGTTCCTTCCGTTTCATTACATTCCCCTACATACCATGCCATTGTCACTCTTGAATTTCAAGCACACCGCCTTCTTGAAAGGGAGCAGACGCACCTGGGATGTTGTTTATTAAGGCATCATAATATGTCTGCGTTGGCATCATTTATATCCTGCAGAAGAGACCATGCCAGGTCAAGATCAACAGTTTGAGGGAGCCATTCATCAGGATTGAGCAGGTGGCAGGGGGGAGGGCAGTATAAGAAATCGCTCCAAAGGAATGCAAACTGAAATGGATGGGAGTATGAAAGTAATAAGAAAGTGATCAGTGAAAGTACAAACAACAGCCAATAAATCAAAGGGAGCAAGCCACAGAGTGGGGATCAAATCAAAATGGATTTTCTTTAAATGCCAACACAGCTGTACAACCTACGGAGAGAGTTCTCCATCAACCCACCCCACCCATTTAATAATAATAATAATAATAATAATAATAATAATAATAATAATAATAATTTATTTATACCCCACCCATCTGGCCGGGTTCCCCCAGCCACTCTGGGCGGCTTCCAACAAAACACTAAAATACAGAAATTCATCAAACATTAACAGGCAGTCCCTAAACAGGGCTGCCTTGAGATGCCTTCTAAAGGTCTGGTAATTGTTGTTCTCTTTGACCTCTAGTGGGAGGGAATTCCACAGGGTGGGTGCCACTACCGAGAAGGCCCTCTGCCTGGTTCCCTGTAACTTGGCTTCTCGTAGCGAGGGAACCGCCAGAAGACCCTCGGCGCTGGACCTCAGTGTCCGGGCAGAACGGGCATATGAAATTTTTGTCCATGGATACTTGTCAGATTCCACGAGGAACGGCAAAATGAACAAGCACGAAACGATGTCTGAAGAATCCCGCAATTGTATGGATCAAAATGTTGGGAACCCCAGTGAAGCAACTGCGTAAAAGTGAAGTTCAGAAAGGAAAAGATTTGTGTGGAGAGAGCTACATGGCCAAGCAAGATGCTTACCAGGATAAGCCCCATGATGGGCCACCTTCAACAAGCGACGTCAATTGTTATGGTGTGGTGCTTGCTGAACAACCTTCAACAATCAGCTGCAATAATACCAATGTGGTATCGGTGGCACTGCTGGCCTTAGCAGCATGTTGGAAGCATGTTGTTAGGCATTGAAAGCGGCAAAGTCAGAGCCATCCAGCCCAATATTGACTGACAGTGATTCTTCAGCATCTCAGGTGGAAGTCTTCGCCATCACCTGCTCCCTAACCCCTTGACCTGGAGATGCAGTAAGATTGGGCTTAGGGGCTTCTTCATATAGACCATATGGTCTTCCTATAGACCACTCTTTGCTATGGACCCTCCTTATGAGCCTATTCAACCAGATAATTAGGCAAAGGCCCTCTTTAACTCAAGTCAGCAGCCAGTGTTTTGGGTGCGTCTGCTTGAAGAAGAGGGTGAGCTTCAGTTGCCCCAGGGCCACCATCACTCTGCAATGAGGAACAGCTGGCAAACATTTCCTGTTGCAAATCCTGTTGATCATCGAAACTGCTCTTAACTTCAAGGTTGGCTAGCAGGTCCCATTTGGCCCAGAAGCTGCCACTTCCCAACTCTCCTTTATCAGTAATCTCAGAGAAAAGTAGGAGCGGGTTGCAAGAACAGCAGGCAAGCTGTGTCTGTTCACCGGTACAAACTGCAATTTTCAGGGGGCCAGTTAGGACCGAGGGGTGTGTGTCCTCTTGGGGCTATCAGACTTGAGCAGTCTGAGCAATGGAGGCAGTCCAGGTGGGGAAGATGGGGGAGAAATTTTCCTGAACTACTTCTGCACAAGATTCCTCTCTGGCCACAATTGCTCTTGATTGCCTCACTTCCATTCAGGTTCACTCTCAGTATCTGAAAATGTATTAAATGTAACACTGGCCCACTCGATTTATGGTGAACCTGAAACATGGTGGTATGTGACAAGTGGATTAATGGGGAACTGCTAAAGGAGGAACAGGCTGGGCTCTGAAATGAAAAGGGTGGGAATACTACAAGCTTCCAAGCTTTGTCTTGGAAGAGGGAACTCATAATTTGAAGCAGCACCACTACCTCTGGCACTGAAGCATGCCAAGAAATGTAGACTGAGACTGGGCTGAACCTCAGCCAAGCTTAAGCCATACTCGAAAAATCCAAGTCTCTAGCTTGTAATCAAATTATTTATTTAAAGGTAATCGCTGCACCATATCTGCTGCAGACCCAGGACTAGGTGGTGAGAAAACGAGGAGAGGGGGAGAAGGAGAAATTCTCTTGAACCGAGACTTATTATTATTTCAAGTCACAGCATTTAGAAAGCTTGCAAAAATGGTTGGGAGACTCTGTCTGTGAATTATCCCAGCTGATTCACTTAGTAGAGAAAATTCTTGCAGGATGTTGCAAAGTATGATTGATTGGAAGAGTATAAAATTAAAGCACAGGTATTTCCCACAATTGCAAGGCCAAAAACATCTCAAAAGAAATAAAAAAGAACGATTTTAAGAGCAACTCAACAAATTCCAGATGGGAAGAGTTTTCCACGATTTTGAAATGAAGGCGAAAGACTGTTCTGTGCATGTAAAAGGTGAAGCTGTAGCCACAGGCGGTCACTAGCATCTTATTGTGCCTCACTGTGCCTGGAGACAAACAGGTTTTGCAAGTTTTTGAAATCCAAAAGCCTGCTAAACCTGCTGAACTTACTTTATTTTAAGCTCTCAAGTTATCATACCGCCCTTCAATGGACAATGAATGAGGTGGTTTCAAAAAATTAAAACAGACTAAAAATACAAAATAAAACACCAGCAAAATAATAACAATGTACTCTGCAGGTGAAATGCATGATATAAACCCTTCAGGTGTTTGCAGTAAAAGTCTGGGGAAGTAAAAAGTTCACCTCTTGCAAGTAGAAAATCTTCTCTTCTGATTACTACCACTCACCCATAGGTGCCTTGGGATCCTACTTTTCAGGGCTAAAGGGAATTTTCTTGGTGAAATTTTCTTTGGGATTGCGACAGGTGAGAAAAGGAACATCTCTCTTGCTTTTGCACCACAATCCTGATAAAAATTCCCCGTATCAGCTTTTAATGATTAAAACCACCACCAACACGGCAGTTCAAGTGATGCACTCGGTTCAGCCTCAAGATGAAAGTTCTCTGGGGAGCATTTAGAAAAGAGGGATAGAAAATAGAAAAGAGGGATTTGGGGGGCCCTGTCAAATGTTTCCCCAAAGATCTCCAAAACGTTTGCCATTTTGCACCTGTTAACTGCCTGTTTGTTGGCGTTGGTAGCCAAAATAGACAACTGCTTTGGGGGCATTTTTCTCACTGAATTTTTTTTTCCTCCTTCATCTTCCTCCCTACGGGGTTCTAGAAGGGCAACAGGGAGGCGAAGGAGGAAGTGGACAGGCAGGGCCACCTCCTGAACAGGCAGAGTGGTGAGCTTCGCACAATGGACCGGCCTCCATTGCTGTTGCACATTCCTATGAAGGTATTTTTTTAGTTTATTTTAAAACACGTGTACTCAAAAGTTACAACACAGCTTTGCCCACTGCCATTAATACCAGAGAATGATCACTCCAATCCTCCATCCCTCATGATGGAACCCAACTACCGATCTGATTTACTAGCTGTTTTCAATTAAGATAGCCCCTCCACAGACACTTCTGTGATGATGGTGGCATCGAAATTTCCTATGAAGGTATGAACAGAGCTTTACTGTCCCTTGTATTAGTTGGAGGTGCAGGGCCCTCTGTCACGATCATTCAAACTGTACTTGAGGGACGATTCCAACAGACTCCACATGAAAAACGCTTATGTCCCTGCGGAGATGGCAGCGCCAAATCAGAGGTGCACGTTCTCCTGGTGTGCACTCTTTACAAAGACCTGAGGAACGAGATTACCACCCCTCTTTTATTGTCCATTTCGGGTCGCCCAACCACTGCCACAGTGTCTTTTCTCCTGGCAGATGAAGATGAGCAGGTGACTGCAAAGCTTGCAAGGTTTATAGCTGGGGCAATCAGAATAAGGACCACGATTTTGATTGCTGATTCACGACCCTAAACTGTGTTTTTATATAATCGACTTTTTATTTTGTTCTGTGTACATCCCAACGTTCTTTTGTTGCTATGGCTGATGGCTGACGCAAATAGAGTTTCACTCATTCTTCCAAGCTAGAGTAAACTCCAGCAGGATCAGGGGAAAAGACCCTCCGAGCGACATTCAGACACCAGCAAGCGGATCACCCCGTTCTATAACTTATCAATGGTTGCCTGCCAAAACAAAATGAACAGGTTGCCTTGCCCATCTCCACAAGCAGCAGCCTTTTGGCTCCCGTATGGCCGGGTGCATGTCAGCCCAGATGCTCTCTTACATCTCTCTCACTTCCCGAAAGATTGCCTGCCCCAGCCCCACTGCAAATACACTCAGAGCAGCAGCCAAAAATATCTCCGGTTCTTTCAGTGACACCAAACAGGCAAAGATACTCTCACCTCCGAGGTACCACCTGCTCTCCCTCCTTCTGTGAAGAATCACACTTCCCCCTCCCTGTTTGCCTTTGACACTGGATAAAACTGCTGCTGTTACAGGAAAGAGGCAATTAAAGGTCAAAAATTCAAGGTCCCCCCCCTTCTTCCTCATCTGTTCTGCCCTGTATAAATGTGCTTCTGTCAAAAGCGAAGCAATCATGCCTGCAAATGCACTTTATAGGGAACGAGACAGAGAGACAGAGAATCACTTTCTCAACTTAAAGTACGTAACTATATATATATATATATATATATATATATATATATATATATATGAACTTTGTTTTCTAATGAGGAGGGGAGAAATGAATTATATGCTTGATGTAGACTGAAGGCTGGGAAAATTAAGACCAGTTCCCTTGGTGTGAACACACTGATTTCAGTTTGCGAGAGTAAATTAAACCTTTGGGAGAATTTGTCTTCCATTAAATTGAACAGCTAAACAGGCACAGAAGATTTTAATGTCATCACCAACAAACCCCAAAGGTTACACGAGGAAAACAAACAAAACAAAAAGTATGGCTTCTCCCTACCCACATTCCCCTGCGGAAGTTCCCCTTCTGTCTCAGCAAAACTAAAAATATTTAGGTAAAAAAAAAAAAGCAGAGAAAAGGATTGAAAAATGTATGGAGGAAAGAATGAGGCAAGTCTTCAAAGATCATAATTCCATTGCTATACCATATGCTATTAATGTCTGTCAACACTGTTTAGCCAGCAACTGCTGACAGAACCATATTTGCTATCTAAATACATCATAAATAAATCAGTAATGAACTGCTTTAGTAAACCTTCTGCACTGATTGGAAATACAGATCGAGTAAACAAATGCAATGAAGAGCGCTCTGCAAGAGGAAGGATCTACAAATGTTTAATGTAAATGACAAAGTCACTCACACCTCTCTCTTTCTGGCACGCGGTTAAAAGATGGGGGGAGGAAGATCTTGATGGCAAAAGCGTTTAATCAATGGTAGAAAGATGTGGCTGTCAACATTCATCAATGGGTTGTTGTTTTTTTTACTTGGGGCGGGGCAGACAAGAGTGGGTTATTTAACCTCCACAACATGCATATCCTAGGGATCATAGAATTAGAACGGACCACGAGGGTTATCTAGTCCAAACCCCTGCAAAGCAGGAATCTTTAGCCCAATGTGAGCCTTGAATTCACGACCTTAAGAGGGCAAAGATTGAGAAAATGAAATAATAATTTTAAAAACCCTCTAAACAAACCACACTAAATTAACTGGTTTCTCTGTGGGTCCCTAAGGCGGGGATAGTCAGGGAAAGTGTAGCCTTCCAAATGTTGCTGGATGACAGCTCCCATCATTCTTGACCTTTGGCCACAGTGGCTCGGGTTGTTCTTGGAGTCCAACAACATCTAGAGGGCCACAGGCTCCCCTGATCCTTGTTCGAAGGGTTGTCTGAACAAGCCATCACTCATGCGACAGGTGGAGGGGTGCCCAAACGTTTTCCAAAGAGGGCCAGATTTGATGAAGTGAACATGCATGAGGGCCGACCCAAGTTGTTGAGCTTTTTTTAAGGATTGAAGTTGTTGAGCTTTTGGGGGGATTTTATCACAGGGGCCAGATTAAACCGACCGGCAGGCCGGATTAGGCCCCCAAAATGGACTTGTGGACATGCCTGGTCTATCACAAATACAACTTAGATGCAAACAAGAGCCTTCCCAACATCTCCCTTCACCTCACAGTGCTTTCCCATGGAGATGTCAATGGATATAATTATTTCACTCCATTCTATGGAGTCTTCACACATTCTGCTGCAAGTCTTGAGGTGCTGAGTCATCAGTTAGTTGGAAACAGGCAGGCACAGGTGTGAGCACTCCCTTAATGGGAACTACTGCAAATACATTTATAGAGCTTGTACAAAAAAAAAAAGTGGCCAAGGGATCATGCTACAAATGAGAAAGTCCCCAGTTTCAATCTTGCCTCTGCTCAGGAGAGCCACTCTCTGTTAGACATGGCCCTGCCCTCCTCAATCTGCAGGATGGTCCTCAAACAGAGATGGGGAACTTGTGGCCTTCCAGATCTTGTTTGGCTACAGCTCCCAGAATCCTTGGGGTTGCTGGGTGTTGGAGTCCAATAACATCTAGAGGGCCACAGGTCCATTGTATGGATTACAATAAGGAAAGCGACCATGAATGGATTTTAAAGGAGGTTGACCTATTCATGAAGGATAAGGCTATCAACAGCTATCAGCCTTTGAAGCAAAAATGGAAGCCTTCATGTTCAGAGGCAGTAGTGATGGGGACAACAGCAATCATAGCTGCCAAGTTATCCCTTTTTTACAGGGATTTTCCCTTATGCTGAATAGGCTTCCTCGCGAGAAAAGTGAAAACTTGGCAGCTATGCAGCAATGGCTTTCATTCCCTGCTTGTGGGTTCCTCAGAGTCATCTGATTGGCCACTGGATGCTTTGATCCAGCACTCAAAGTAATATCTACATGCTAAGTATTAGCAACATTAAAAACAAGCAGCACATCTTGACTAGCTGCCTGAGAGAAGCCAGGCAGTACTGTTATGTCCACACTAAGATACCTATCATCATCTGATTGTAATGAAAGGCATGGACTTTGACCAAAAAGCCCTAAAATGTCTAGATGCGTGGTAAGGAAGAAAGCTTGGGCTGAATGCAACATCCTGCCACACAATGACTTCTGCTCATACTATGGAACTTCTTCTCCTTGTCCTTCCCCCATGCACTCGCACACTTCCAAACATTTGCTTTGGAGGGTTGTAGGGAAACCCAGAGCAGATTTTTGAGGCTGCAGGGGGAGTGGCCATTGTGCAAGCAGATATTCTGCTTGTTCCATTACACTCTTGGATGCAATGGCTTTTTATTTTCGTTATCTCTAAGGTGAAAAGGTGCAGCCCATGATGCAGCTGACCGAGGGATGCTTTGGATGACACTAGAGCCCAACACATAGAAGGGAGCACATCCACACAGATTCTCACATGTTCCTGCTTCCACCACCACCACCTCTGCAGGGACAGACGGCCAAATGTCTGTCCCCACTGTTCGACAGAACTGTTTGACGGTGGAGCCATCTCCCTCGAGAGGTTGTGGACTCTCCCAGGGCTGTCTCAAGCGTGTCGTGCGCCCCCGCTCCGCCCCATTTCTTGGCGCGGCTGGTGGGCGGGCGCAGGGCGTAACACGGCGCCCCCCTGCCGGGCCGGCGCCCTGGAGCCCCGCGCCAACCAGCCTACACCTAGAGCCGGCCCTGGACTCTCCTTCCTTGGAGGTTTTAAATCAGAGGTGGGATGGCCATCTGTCATGGATGCTTTAGCTGAGATTCCTGCATTGCAGTGGGTTGGACTAGATGAGCCTCAGGGTCCCTTCCAACTCTATGATTCTATGTTTATTTAGGCATTGTTTGCACCACCCAACCAACTGTGTCCTTGGGTGGGTCACAATTTAAACTCAACGACACCCAACCCTCTGTGTTCAGAGGCAGGCAGCATGCTTATTATTACCATGGCTGTGAAAAATCTCTTAAGTGGAAGCAACTGAAATAAAGCATTCAAGGATTGGATCTTTAGTACGCCTCCAGTGGCATTTATGAAGAGTCCTGCTGGATCACACCAAAAGTCCCTCTAATCCAGCATCCTATTCGCACAGCGGCTCATGGGAAGCCCATACACAGGGTGTGAGAGCAACAGCACTTGTGATTCCCAAGAATTGGTATTCAGAGACACATTGCCCTCAACACTGGTAGTGTGACGTCATGGCTAGTAGCCCTTGCTAACCACATCTTCTGCAAATCTGTCTAACCCTAACAAGAGGTTTATCTCACTGAATTCAATGGGACTCTCTCCAAGGACTGCAGTCCCAGACTTGCCCCTGTGGCACAGTGGGTCACTGCATCTGGCTCTTAAGCAGAAGGTTGGTGGTCTGAGCCCACCCAGGAATGGCTGTGAGCAGGATTCCTGCATTGCATCCCTTCCAACTGTACAATTCTATGATTCTATGAACCAATGGCACAGAAAGGCCATTATGTTCAGTGTGTGTTTCTTAGCTCCCGTAGAATGCAGGAGCACAGAGAGGATGGCCAGACCGAACAAGGTAATTTATATACTTAGGGCAGCAAGGGGCACAACACCCTCTCCACTGAGGTCAGGGTGGTCCCATTGCAGTCTTCTTGCACCATATCACTCTTGCATCACGAGGTATCACGTGCCCCGTGGTCCTTTTTCCTGCTCCTCGCTGCCTCGAAACACATGTCCTTGGGTCTAAAGTTCCAGGCTTTAGTGAGTAATGATGGGACAGGATGCTGACTGCGGTACAGCTTGATTGATGATTTTGCAGTACAGTTTCCACATGGTTTTGATGCAAGCGCAGGTGATGCAGTTTTGAGCAGGGCTCACTTTGGAAGGCAGGCTTCGTCAAAGCTGCACTAACTCGGGGGTGGGGTGGGTGGGTGGGTCTTCGACGATGATGGTGATCACAACAAGAACAACAGTATGAAAGGGAGGCAAAAAATATCGGCGCAAATACCTTCAAGGTCAAAAATGCCAAAATGTGCATGGATCGGTGACTCTCTTTAGCGAGAAGAAATTGCCGGGGCTAAATGCCATTTATTCAATAAGAGAAGAAAAGCTTTAAAAGTCATATAGCACGCTCCACTTCTAGAGGGTGCATCAATTCAGACTCATTTTTTTGCTCAATATGAGAGATGGATAGTATAAGCAATAGCTACGCAGCTTAGCTTTATACAACCACAGCTCAGAGGTTATTATTTCAAGATTGTTACCCTGAGGTAACAGCCCCTGTCCCCCCGGACAATGAATCCAAAGGGGGTGCCGCCACATCCATCTGCTCACTGTCTTGCAACATTCACACATTATTGGCTGAATCATATATAAGCCATTCCAAGGTTTCGCCATTCCAGGGTTCACATACTCCCTCCTCCCCTCAGGCAATTCCCTCGCCTTCTTGTTTGCCAAACGATAGTTGGCTGTTACACTATGACATTTGCCAGCTCTGGACACCTTGACCAAATTGTGGTTTGCACTCCTGGTGCAAATCTCAGTTTACCACCTCAGATGTAGCAGGAAACTATGGTTTGCCCAAAACACCCTCCTCCCCGTCCCTGCATATGAAAGTCAAGGAGAGAGGTGGAAGGTGAAACCATAGTTTGACCATTATGTCCCAAGCTACCCACTATCTTTTTGTATGAAATTATGGTCTATGAAGAGTTTGGATTTGATATCCCGCTTTATCACTACCCGAAGGAGTCTCAAAGCGGCCAACAATCTCCTTTCCCCTCCTCCCCCACAACAGACACCCTGTGAGGTGGGTGGGGCTGAGAGAATTCAGAGAAGTGTGACTAGCCCAAGGTCACCCAGCAGCTGCATGTGGAGGAGCGGAGACGCGAACCCGGTTCCCCAAATTACGAGTCTACCGCTCTTAACCACTACACCACACTGGCTCTCTATGCCCTCTTTCTATGCCCATTTTGTATGAAATTATGGTCTATGCCAGGGGTCCCCAGACTTACCGGCGTTTGGGCCGGTTCCCACCGCGCTGATCGCGCGGCGGGCAGGGGGGCACTTACTGGCGCAGTGGCGCGCTTCCAGGGTGGGAAAAGCGCCGAAAATCCATTGTGCGCATGCGTATGGGCCTCCACCGACCCGGAAGTGCACCAGAAATGACCTCTTCCGGGTCGGGAGAGGCCCATACGCATGCGTACAAAGGATTTTTGGCGCTTTTTTCCCGACCCGGAAGAGCGCTGCCGCGCTGCGCGCCATAAGAGCGGGCGGCGGCGGGGGTCGTCGCGGGCCGGATTGGCAGGCCAATTGGGCCGCATCCGGTCCCCGGGCCATAGTCTGGGGACCCCTGGTCTATGCCCTTGCAATATTTTCCAGAAAATAACATTTGAGGATAGAGCTGAGCTGAATTAATCCATGGAGCTATGACTTGTCACATGGGCTGGGGAGGTCTTAGACAGCGTGTACAAAAGGGAATCTGACTGAGGTTTTGCTGAATTGGGTCAGGGAGCATATCTGGCCTTGGTATGGACAGCACAGAAAAGGTACAGCTTTCCTGTTCACAAGACTAACCCTGTAGACCAGCTCAAGAACTGCACAACTCTTTGGAACGTCTAAAAAAGAAATAAATAGTCTGGGGGGAGAGGGCTTTCTGCCCAGCACCCTGGGAGCACTGCTTGGTATCTAGAGAGGCTGAAATGGTATGGATCCCACTGAACACCGGATCCAGGTGGAAAACTGGAGGTCTGGCAGTTCTGTGACCAAAACACTACAGCATCATATCATGCCCCAGGTTATCTGGGGCTGGGAGGACTGGAAGTGGACGTGGACTGTGGAGAAGACCCTTAACTCTTCCAAAAGTTATGGCTTTGCTTATGTTGGAAATTGATTCCATGAAAACCTCTTCCTCTTCAGCGCCGGATTTAGGGTGGCATGGGTTGTTCCTTGGCACAGGGTGCTGAGTGAAAAATAACAACAACAGTTTCTGTAACAATGTGTAGTTTCGGCGAGACTATTGAGAAGATCCAAAAAAAGCAACTGTACTTAAATGAATTATTGTGAAATAAGAAATATTGGGGTGTTTTGTTTTTGTTTTTGCCAAATTTTGTCCTAGCTCAGGGTGCCATATTACCATCCTGTCCATCCTGTCCCCCCTTTTATATTGTTCTTCTATTGTTGCTAACTAGCATTGCAGGATGGAGTGCTTATTTATATAGAAATTAGTTAAATTAATAGCGCAGGGAAACAATGTTCATTTCCACTTTAATTTGCCAGGTGGAAAATTTCTCCCCTGTTCCATATGCAAATTTCAAGGCGATAATTGGTGGTTACAAAAATGTGGGTGAGCTATCTTCCAGATTTGAGCTGAGTGCCCTAATCTTGTGTGGGGCTGCTGATTGTCAATATGCCTCAGCTACAGATTCAGACTGAAGTGAGTTCAAGGGTTCACACGGGACATCCTCTCAATGGTTTATGGTTAATGACTATCAGGTTTAGTCTAGCATTGCAAGTAATTTCCACTTCCTTCTCTGAAGGACCCTCTTACTGAGAAATACAGGGTAATAATGAATGGAGAAGCAAAGTGGACCCATAATCCAACACACTGTTAATCGTGTTTAAGGCCACTTATTTATTTTTGTCAAGGTCCTCTCGACAAGGGCACCATGCACTCTAGAAGCAAACAAAATATTGATTGATTTTCAGTGAATTTAGGAGCACCTAATTTTGTGCTAGATTGTGGCCTTAGGGTTGCCCTGCCCAGATCCTGAGACACATCTTGTGGTTCTTCATTTAGAAGAAGAGTTTGGATTTGATATCCCGCCTTTCACTCCCCTTAGGGAGTCTCAAAGCGGCTAACAATCTCCCTTTCCTTCCTCCCCCACAACAAACACTCTGTGAGGTGAGTGAGGCTGAGAGACTTCAGAGAAGTGTGACTGGCCCAAGGTCACCCAGCAGCTGCATGTGGAGGAGCAGGGAATCGAACCCGGTTCACCAGATTACGAGTCCACCACTCTTAACCACTACACCATGCTGGCTCTCATTTAAAGGGGCTACAGCAGCAAGGAAGGATATAGCAATTCCATGACCCAGGTGGCGCTGTGGTTAAACCACTGTGCCTAGGGCTTGCTGATCAGAAGGTTGGCGGTTCGAATCCCTGTGACGGGGTGAGCTCCCGTTGCTTGGTCCTAGCTCCTGCCAACCTAGCAGTTCGAAAGCACATCAAAAATGCAAGTAGATAAATAGGAACCGCTACAGCGGGAAGGTAAACGGCGTTTCCATGTGCTGCTCTGGTTTGCCAGAAGCGGCTTTGTCATGCTGGCCACATGACCTGGAAGCTGTACGCCGGCTCCCTCGGCCAATAATGCGAGATGAGCGCGCAACCCCAGAGTCGGTCACGACTGGACCTAATGGTCAGGGGTCCCTTTACCTTTACCTTTAAACATGGAAAGAAGCTGGTTGTCCACCAGCAGATCAGAAGTGGCAGAGTGCTGTATCTAAAGGACCCAACTATACAGGTGGGGCTTATCATCTGGGCAGCCTGCAGCCTGGAAACCCAACAACAGGAGGGAGGGGGCTATATCCCACTCTAAGATTCACCATGGGGGGTGAGCAACCCCACCCTGGCTGGTCAGGCAAAATCATGTTGAAGTAGTGTGCCTCTAGATTTCATTGTCTGACAGCCTGGAAAAGAGCTATGGCTCAGTGGCAGAGAGCATCTGTTGAGCATGCAGAAGGTTCCTGGTTCAATCCCCGCCACCCCCAGGTAGGGCTTGGAGAGACTTCAGTCTGGAATCTTGGAGAGCTACCACCACCAAGTGTAGACAAAACTTAGCTAGAGGGATCAATGGCCTGGAAGAAGTATGAGGGGAAAGCAGAGTGTCTCTATTGTGGCCACATCTGCACCAGATGTATTTAAAGCATTATGACACCACTTTAACAGGCTTGGTTTCCTGCAAATGACCCTGGGAACTGTAGTTGCTAAGGATGCTGAGAGTTGTTGTTGGGGGGGGGGCATTCTCCTCACAGACCTACAATCAATCGCTCTTCAAAGGAAACTCTGGGAATTGTAGCTCTGGGCCAGGCATCCCCAAACTGCGGCCCTCCAGATGTTTTGGCCTACAACTCCTATGATCCCTAGCTAACAGAACGAGTGGTGGGGGAAGATGGGAATTGTAGTCCAAAACATCTGGAGGGCCGAAGTTTGGGGATGCCTGGTCTGGGCCCTCTTAACAAACTACAGCTCCCAAGATACTTTTGGGGAAACTGTGAGTGTTAAAGTGGTATCACAGTGTTTAAAATGTGGTCTGTTTCTTAGCAGCTCATGGGTTGAAAAGGGACAGGTGTCCAGGTTGAAAAGGGACAGGTGTCCACTGCTGATGCCTGATCATGCCCAAATTTAACTTCCCAGATAACACCACTCATGCCCTAATCAGTCTCCCAAACTGCATATACACCTAAAATAAATGTGTGAGTGTTTTAAAGGTAAAGGGACCCCTGACCATTAAGTCCAGTTGCGGACAACTTTGGGGTTGCAGCACTCATTTCACTTTACTGGCCAAGGGAGCTGGCGTTTGTCTCTCTTCCAGGTCATGTGGCCAGCATGACTAAGCCACTTCTGGCAAACCAAAACAGCGTATGGAAACGCCGTTTACTTTCCCGGCAGAGCAGTACCTATTTATCTACTTGCACTTTGACGTGCTTTCAAACTGCTTGGTTGGCAGGAGCTGGGACTGAGCAATGGGAGCTCACCCCGTCACAGGGATTTGAACCGCCGACTTTCCCCCCCCCTTTTAAGGGAAATTCCCTTATTCCGAATAGGATTCCTCGCGAGAAAAGGGAAAAGTTGACAGCTATGGACCATAGCGCCACTTGCGTCCCACGTGAGTGTTTTAGGGCTGTGTTAAAAAAATACAGTTCTAACTAGTTGAGCTTGCATATGTTTTTTTTAAAAAGTCCAAATTAAAGGTGATTGCTTCAGTGTCAATTAGGCCTCACCACTTTATATCAGAGGGATAGCCCTTAATTAAGATCTTGCAGAGATGATGGGCTGTAATTTATTCCCAATCTTATTTTAGCAGCGCAGTATTTTTTTTTTAAGTCCCAACTGGCTGGAGAAATTTAGGATGGAATAAAATGAGCATTAATTTATAACTGTTCCTGGGACGGACGATACTTAAAGAAAAAGAGAGAATGATCTCGCACAAGGACAATTAAAGTAGTTCCTGATGTCTCCTATTAATCCCTTCAGATGCATAACTCTTTATTCTGTTTCTGTGCAGAGTGCTTTCCTCCTCCCCCTGCCTACAAACCCTGCTCTATCTTTTATAAGCTCCTTTTTTTATGCACTAGGTTCACAGAGGACTGGTAGGTGGAGCCCTTTGAATAAGGAACTAGTCTTTTTACACAAAGGGTGATATGCTTAGAATCGGTGATATCGCCCATTTATTCTGCCCTAGTCAGCAGGGCAACCTATCTGTGCTCAGCGGAAAAGAGAGAGAGAGAGGAAGAATAGAATAAATCATTTTGAATGAATGTGTTAATCTGTTGACCCAGCGTTTGTTAGTCACCTGGAGCTAGGTGCTGAAATACTGAGACGGGGAAAGGAAGGAGCCAAAGGCTACGGGGTGGTCGTGGTGCCAGAGCAAAGGGGTGAAGCATGATCTCACCAAGTGATATTTATATAGTGATTTTGAGGGTCTTCATTGTCGTCGCTGTTTAAAGGAAGCATAAGGTGCATGAAAAAAAAAGAAAAAAAAGAAAATGCTATCAGGCCAGGTTCCCCGAGGTGCCATTTGTTCTCGTGACAAGCTGTAGAAACGGCTAGAGCAGAATTGCCAAGCTCCTAAGTAGCATCTGAAGAAGAGAGAGGGAGCGCGTGCAAGGAATGGGGGTAGCCTATTTGGATGATGAACAGACGTATTTTACAATCTTTTGCTTTATGTACAGATATATCTCTCTTTACTTCTTCCTTCCTTCCTTTATCATATCTCTCTTCTGGTAAAAATGCGCCCAGGCAAAGCACCACTGTGCATAAAAACCACCACAAATTGCAGTGGGATTGCGGCAGAAACTGTGGCTACTTTTTACCAAGGGGAAAATTTAGACCTATAGACTGGGAACATGAACCCCCTTACTGGGACGCCTCACTTCTTAATCCTAGGTGCACCTATGTGGGTGAGTGGGGTAGTGACTCAGCGGTGAGTGGAATATATTCTGCATATGCTCGGGTGCACTTTATTTACTACTTCACGCACAATTAGCTCCAGAGAGGGTGGGGGAAGTGGGGAGGATCATGGGTCCTGGAAAACAACTGGGAACCCATGGAAGAGGAAGCTGAAAACCACCAAAAACAATGCAGAGTCTTTGCTCCCCCCTTAGTACCTTGTTCTTAAAAGTCTCCTTTTATCCTGAGTGTAAAATGGGTAGGATCACAGAATTGTAGAGTTGGAAGGGACCCAAAGGGTCATCGAGTCCAAACTCCTGCAATGCAGGAATCACATCAAAGTAGATTCACAGGACTCACCATAAATTCTGCTGCCCAGAGCCCCTTAACCTTGCATATTCTAGTACTGATCCCAGCCACTGAAAATAAGTTCCAAAGCTAAGTACTGGATCAAAATAAACCCAAACTGGAACCATAAAATATTGCCCCCCTATCACATGTTATAATATAACACTACTGGTAATTTTCTTTTATTTCAAGCGGAAAGTAAAATGACAGAGAAAGGCAATTTATAATCTCATTTCTTTCCTTTCCCCCCCTCAATGCCAATCTCCTTGGCTTATGTTGGCCAAGAGAAAGTAGCAAATGTTCTGGAAAGGGAGAAAGGGAGAGCAGAAACTGAACTGGAAATGTTGACCCACAACACCCGAGAAGCAGGCGGGTGGGTCATTAGCCAACTGGCCTGAGATGTCAGCGTTCATCTACAGCTCTCCAGGCTGTGGCATGAGCAGCGGTACGGAAGCTTCTCCCGTGCTGCTTACACATTTCATTTTTTGCTGTCTTCCTGTCTGCTAAAATAAAAGGAGGTGGAGAGAGGGAGAGGAAGAAAGAACTGCTAATTTATAAGGCCTGAAATAGCAGCTGCTAATGGGCTTTTGCACTCGTTCCTTAGTCACCGCAAGGTCACAGTCAGAACTGGCCTATGTTTGATTTTAAAGCAAAACCCAGTTTTTCACATCCATAATTGACATTTATTAAAAACATACACACAATTGAGCTTCTGAGAGAGAAAACAAAAAGTGACATTTTCATACATTCTGGCTTCTGTCCCCGATAAATCACTGTCCCAGTTTTGCATTTCCCGGCATATTTAGGGGGATGCCTTTCAGAAATTGTGTTAGCATCCACAGTTTTCCCTCCTGCATCTCTCTCCCTCAGGCCACACACCCCGCCAGTACAGTACTTACTTCACACCTTCATTTAGCGTTTTTGCCGGTCTAGAATGTGTCCCTGAAATCCAGTAATGACTCTGGCTTGCCTGGGCAGAAGACAAAGGGGCGTGTGGGGAAAAACTAGCCTATTGTACAAAGGTACATTCATTGCTCCACCCACTTTTGCCTCTGGCCACACCCACTCCTGGAATGTGGCCCCCTATAGCTTGCCCAGAAGGGAATTTGGCCCTCAGACTTAAAAATGGTTTCCCACCCCTACTGTCAATGTCTGCGCCTGAACACTGATACTGACCACAGAGCGCACAACCTTCCATTTCATATAGTGCAGTTGCTGAGATTCATATCTGAACAGTTGTGCAAACATATTACAGAAGAAAAGGGAGATTACAGGTAAGCAAGGTTGCCCCTATTTTCATTTGTGAAATGTTAAGAGGATATGCATTTTTATACACCCTTGCAGTCTTGGAAAATATGAAGGGTGGAGCGATGCCCAATTAACTTTTGATTGCACCTCCGTACTAATGATTGCATTACATAAAGGGATTAATTGCTAAGGCAGCGGGAGTTTTGTCAGTTTTCTTGGCTGCTCTGGGCTTTGTGTTTCATTTTGGGTTGTTTTTTTTTTTGTCCTGCAAGGGACAGGCCCTTCCCCCTCTCGCCAACCGCCTGCCCAACCCAGCCCTGCCCTGTTCTGAGAGGGTTAATCGAGATGAGTGACAGCCTTTCTGCATGATTTACAACTTGGAACCCTGTAGTGAAACCAGCGCTTGATGGATGATCCTGAAAGACGGAGACGAACCATAAATCATGTCTTTGAATCATTGACAAAGATAAAGGAGGGAAAGAAAAAGCAGTGGCATTGACATTCATTCTCCCAATAATGTACATTGACTAGTTACAATACAGAACCTTAATTAAAAAAAGACGACTCTGGAGTCGTCCCCTCAGTGTGCAGGGAGCACTGCCACGGACTCGTTCGCTGCAATGGCAAATAAAAGTTCAAGCTTCACCCTAAAGCCTGCAGCGTTTGTCAAATGGAAACTGGAAACTTAGTTTACATATGGGACAGCCAACGAAAAGCCTATAGCTCACATCTAGTCAGCATCTTAAACCATGGATGGGGAAGCTGTGGCCTTCCAGATGTTGTTGGACTCCAAGTCCCATCAGTACCAGCTAGCATAGTCAATGGTCAGGGACAGCTGTAGTCCACAGCATCAGAAAGTCATCATGTTGTCCACCCTTGCAGTAGGCATAGCGGAAAGACTGTACTTCATTGGTAGTGCACAAGTGCTTTCAGGGCCGGCCCACCCATGAGGCAAGGTGTGGCCACCGCCTCAGACGGCAGCATCCCCAGGGGCAGCAGATCCTGATGTCGATCATCCTTCCCCCCCCCTTGTCCCTGATAGAGATCTTCTGTCACCCTTTCTTCCTTAGTGGAGAGGAAAGGATGCCATTTTGGGGTTTGTGCCCATGGAACGATCTTCCCCTTGCACAAGATGCGAGTACCTGATTTGTGCTTGTCACCCCCTAACGCACCCCACCCCCAGCTGCTCATGAGGGCTGGGAGATCAGGGAAGGCCTGAGATGTTTTGGTGCCTGAGGCAAAACGTCCCACATTCACTCCCATGATGGAGGTATGTATGCACGCTCTACAAGCGCAACTGGAGCACCTCCTTCTTGTTGACTTGGTGAGAGCAATGCATCCTGGAGAGCTTTGCTGGAGGTCCCCTTCTTCACCTAGGGGTCGGGGTGGCGGCAGAAGAAGTGTTGGGGCGAATGGTGCATTTCCACCACCTAAGGTGGCTGCTTCACCCTGCCCCATGAGTCGGCTGGCTCTGGAATAATTTAGGGTGTGCCATGGTGCTTTTCCTTCATGTGGAAACACTCTTTTAACCAGTGCAAAGCCACTGTTGCAATGCTGCCCTGGTGAGAGTGGAACAAAGTACTGCTTGTGCAACAGGACTTCCCTCCTGTCCCCTGTCCTGCCTGTGTATCCTCAGGGTTGGGGGAATTGTGCAGAGCAGATTATGGAAGCACTGAAGGGGTGTGGAAAGTCCCATAGCATGAGCTGAAGTAAATTGCTACATCTGAAGTGACCCTTGGTACAGCATTCAATATTTGCCAACACAGATATTTAAGCATCCATAACAAAATCACACCCGTTTAAGTCAAATCTGCTAGTTTTGGATAGATCCTATTAATCTTTCCATTCCAATACTGTCATTTGCCACCAAACGCAACCAGGGAATTCCATGGGGGACGAGAGCGACCTCTTTTTCCTTTCCTTTCCTCCTTTTTGTGCTTTCACTTTCTCTGCCCCCACCCCCACCCCCATACACACAATTCTTCATTCTTAGAAGAAAGTGTTGAAAGGCTTTAGATTATACTTTTAAGGAAACAGGGATTTAACAGATCTATCATTTGGTAAATCACACACATATGATGTCAGTGCCAAACTACAGAAACATTAGACCCACATCATCTATCAATCTCACCGTTGCATGTCATTTATGAAAGCCTACTGAGTATTGCTTACATCTCACCACGCAACAAGCGGCAAGTCCTCATGAATACTGAAGAGCTCACTAAGCACAGCACACCTTTTTTTTTTTTTTAACATACTTTTTATTAATTTTACAAAATACAAAAAAACAAAAAAAACGGTACATACTTAAACCCCTTTTCCACCTCCTTCCTACCCACCCACATGGGTCCTCCCCTGCCACAGAAGTATCCCATGTTTGTGAACAGTCAGAAATGGTCCATTTTATGCTTGGATTTCTGTCCTCCTCCCCCTCCCCTGACCCCAAAGCCCCCCCCCTGCCACCAGGGAGCTCCAGCAAACCAGGGCAGTACGCAGGAGGACATCCATCCAACCATCTATTGTTATACCAAAAAAAGAGAAAAATAGAAATAGGAAAAAAGGGGGAAAAAGAAAGGGCGAAAAAAAAAAAAGAAAAAGAAAAAAACAATACAAAACAGAAAAATTTTTCTTGCATTCATAGTTGAAAAACCATATTTTATGGGCTTCCCCTCCCCCCCCTCCCCGGTTTTCATCCCTTTTTTATCATCTGCAACAGTTTCTTACTTTATAAAAATACACCTTTGTATCTTATACAACTTATAAATCAATTGTTAACATTTTCATCTAATATTCAAATCACTGAAAATTCAAACTCCCATTTTCTCTTCCCGTGCCTAATTTTTTTTTTTTCTCCCTCTATAAGCCTCCATATTTTCACATTTTCCAAAATCCATTCACTTTTAAAACTATAACTATTCTCAATTTAACCTTACATCCCCGATTACCGGCTCCACCCCCCCCAATCCAGCAAATTCCAAAATCAGCAGACCAGTTATAAACCTGTTAATCCATCCTTATAATCACAACATCACTTTCCCTTCACCCCACCCCCTGTTTACAGTCTCTTGCCATCCAGGCCACCATACAGGACCCCTGAATTTCTTCTCTTCTCTGCATATTTTTTCCTTCTTCCCTGTGGGCGTTCTGGAGTTCCAATAATACCAATCGTGCCCCCCTCAAAGGCAGGGCACTCCATCCAACTTTTTGTAGAGCACAGCACACCTTTTGTTTCTATAGACTCAGACACTTTGGAGCGGTACAATTTCGTTCCTGTAAAATCCATTTCCAAGGAATGGTCCCTAGCCTCTTCCAGCTCTCCGCTTTTTCTGTGCATAAATGACAAAACAGCTTTGCCTTTTAGCATTAGTAACACTTATGTTGGCACAATTTCAGCTCCTTACTAAATACTGTCAATTTTAACCATTAATATGGGCCTATATTAGTATTTCATGCATACTGTTTATTTATCATTATTTTATTTCCTGCATCTGAAGGCAGCCCTGTTTAGGGATGCTTTTAATGTTTAATCGATTATTTTATTTTATTTTTCTGTTGGAAGCCGCACAGAGTGGCTGGGGAAACCCATCCAGATGGGCGGGGTATAAATAATATTATAAGGAGCGTCAATCTATTTAAGAAAATCCGACATTGCATCTTTTCACATTCATATTTGTATTTTCAAGCTTTTAGCTTGTATCATTCTGAATATACTTTGTTTATTTGTTTTGTTTTGTTTTGTTTAAAGAGTAAAATGTCTGTGAAACTTCAGAAGGGTGTTGTTTGGTTGCAGCAAAACCAACAAAATATTTTGTTAAAGATTCACAGCATCTTACCATTTTGTACAGTACAATCCCAAGGCATTCGGCTTCCTAAGCAGCTGCGTCTTACTTCCAGGTTGGCAATGGGATGGCATCCTCCACACCGCCCCCAAGGAGAGTAGGCTGGTTTTAGTGGGCAAATGGCAGTCTGTGTGGCACCAGCAGCTCTGATCTCCAACAGAGGGGAGTGACCAGGCAACATAGGATGAACAGCTGAGGGCCAAATTTCCCCCAGCATCTATATCTGCTACTTGAAGCAAATGCCTCATGAAGGGGCTGACAGGATGCTTCTAAAACTGCCATAGACTGATTCAGACCAGCTACTCAGAATTGTCTGATCTGAATAACCAGGTATCCCATTCCTGTGACCTAAGATGTTTTGGCAGCCTATGTCAGGGCTCGACTTTGGGAGGTTTTGCAGAGAAAGGTGTGGCCCTTCCACTTTCTGGTGAAAAAGGCTATTTCCTGTAGACTTTCATAGTGTTATACAAGAAACCCTCGAAACCCTCTGCCCCCTTCTGGGTTGCCGTGATGTGCACGGTCGAGGTCGCACGTCAATTTGACATGTGCAAATAAATCATTGCCTGTAATTCATTGGTCTTTACAAAGCAAAGCCATCAAGAAACAGGCCATTATAAGCCATCAAATGCTCCCTTATTGGTGTCATGTTGTTTATTAAAAACCCATACAAATACAATTCTGTTATTTTAAGGATGATACGTTTCTGGAACATCTTCAGGACAACAGAATTGCATAGGTGTTAGGCAGCTATCAAGAACAGTTACTTGCTAAATAACTATAACAGATAAACTTCTTGTAACAGATGAAGATATAATGTGGTAGAAAAGGTTTGATTAAAAGCACTGCAGAAGTGGGAGTGGGAAGTCAATTCATGAAACAATGTAACAAAGATTATTATAAAAACATTTGAAAAGTTTAATAAAAAAAGTATACTACAAAAAAGAGTGGTTCTTTGTTTACTTTTGCTGCATGAGCAAAGTTCACTGATGACATTGATATGGGTCAAAGTGGAGAAGGTGTCCTATTAAGAAAAGCTGGATTTTGCTGTTGGGCAACCGCAGTGTTTCATCTTCATTATGTACTTACTAGTGTATTTCAGCCCGTTCAATAACGGGCGCTAGAGCATCTATTATTATATAGGATTGTTGAAATCTGCAGGCCTGCCTCGTTCCATTGATGCCAGTGGGTCTATTTTGAGCCTGACTTTGTCAGATCTCAGCCCTCGATCTTAAAAGCACCAGAACGACTCGACAGGCTGAGATCTCCGAAATTGCCCCACTGCATCTAAACCACCTCAAGCAATCAGCAGCATGTAGGAGCAGTTAAAACTTCCCCATCGGAAATACTTCTGTCCGCGACTACAGTAGGGGGTGGAGAAGACACTGAATGCGGCTCCTGGGACCATTGGCTCTGCCGCATGCCCTCCTGGAGAGTGAGGGGAACGACGGCGGCTCCCCGCCTCTATGAGAGAGAGAGCCCTGAGAGAGAGAGAGCGCGCGCGTTGAGAGCGGTGTGTGTGTGTGTGTGTGAGAGAGAGAGAGAGCGCTGAGAGTGAGCACGCGCGTTGAGCGCGTTGTGTGTGTGAGAGAGTTGAGAGAGAGAGAGAGCGCGCGTTGAGAGAACCCGGCCCCCTGAGGGTGAGGAGCTCAGGACGGGCAGAGGCCAGGGATGGTGAGAGACGCTCGGGCCGGGCTGCTCCCGCTGCTGCTGTTACCGCCGCCTCCTCCTCCTCCTTCCTTCACCAGAACAACGGAGGCTGGTGAGGAAGGTGGCTCCGGGGCCACACATGGCTGTCACGGGGTCGAAGCCGGGGTGGCGGCGGGGGTGGGGATCCTCTAGGCGCCCGTGGAGGCCGGCGCTGGGAGCGGCCCGTTAGCACAGCCTCCGGCGCCGCATGAGAGTGTCCTGGGTTCTCAGCCTAACTCAGCAGCCGCAGCTGCCCCCTCCGTGCCGACTCCTCCGCATGGGGCTTGTCCGGGCTGGCGCCTCCTCAGCCACTGCTTCCTGCTCCTCCTCCCTCGCTTGCTCGCGGGTCTCTAAGGAAGGCGGGGGCAGCGCTGCTGCTGGAGGCTGCCGCCACATTGACCCATCTTCCACCTTCACCTCAGGTTGCCGCTACTGCCCAGGCAGGGAAACGGTAGGCAGAGGGGTTGGCGGAGCGGCGGTTGTCGGTTGTCTCTGCTGTCCAATCCCTGTATCCCTGGGGCACATGCGCAGTGACCCAGGGACACACGGGACAGCTTGGACGCAGGGACAACTTGGACTTTATAGATATAGATAATTCTTTTGCATTACACGAATGAATATGCAGGTGAACTCATAAAACAAAATGAAATACCAACAATAGACACACTTTCTCCATAGCCTTATGAGCCAAAAGCGTTTTTCCTTTGAAGCTGAGGTTCTCAGGATGCTGACATTTGAGCATAGGACCAACTCATGTGTGGTAAAGAGCTACTGACACATTGAAACAAGGAAGCCTTGCAAAACAGTCTCATAAGATAATAGCGGCCCCCCAGGAATGTAAAGTGCACACCCATCCCAGATGCTTTCTTCTTTCAGTAATTGGTGCAGTATGAGACCTGAACACGGGGGAAGCAGTGTGTTATTCTACCCTTGCTTGGGATGACCTGATCATGAAGATTTGATTGAGCATAATCTCCTGCAGAAGTGTCTTAATATGGGCAGCAGTTCTAGTTGGATAGCATTATTTGGCAAATGCAGTTCATTTCACAATAAAACAGCCCCAAATGTAAGTGGCATGGTAGATGCCATCAGTTTTCCATCAAAGCCATTCCTTTCCATTTCTGACCCCATAACCTTCACTCTTGCACCTAGCTTGGCGTGATAACCACACACACACACACACACACACACACACACACACACACACACACACAATACTTGCAAAGCCAGGCTCTGGAGGCAACCCGGAATAAAAGCATAAATCCAAAAGAAATGCTGTAAACTCATTGTCAGGTAGCAATTAGGGATGGCAAAGTAATGTGCTCAGAGGTATATTGTGGGTAGGCATCCAGCAGATAAAATACCAAAACAAAAACCCTCTGCCAAATTATGTGAAACCCTCTGGTCTAAAAATCAGATTGCAAAATGTTTTGGCAACATGTTGTCCTTGCACTGTTTCCAAGATTTTGCATTAGGAGAAGAAAGGTTTAAGGGAATTCAGATACTGAAAGGATAAATTCAATTGCACTTTCCCCCCTTCAGTGTGAATGCCAAATAAAATCAGGAAGAGCAGGCAGGGGAATGAGCAACTTCCCGCCAAGAGCTCAGCTTTGGCTTGAAAGGTGGCGGTATGTCCAAAGATGAGAGGGATGGAGATGGTTATTCTTTCTGGCAAGCAAAATATGTTTTGGCTATTGCTAGTCTGCAACTAATGGACTGACTGAATTAGATGGAGCCCAAACATTGTTAAGGCCAAACTCCCTTTGCCATCCAGTCACCAGCTTCTCAAAAATCAACACACATAAACTTGACCCCTGAGCACCAACTAAGGGTGAATACAGTCAGACATACTTGAGTGGTGAACTTGCTGTTGATCTACTACTTAATCCCTTTAGAGCAGGAATAGCCAAAATGGTACCCTCCAGATGTTAGAACTGTAGAGTTGGAAGGGACCTTGAGGGTCATCGAGTCCAACCCCCCTGCAACACATGGACCCACAACCTCAACACATGGACCCACAAGCAATTTGAAACCATGCCAAACCCTGCTTTGCTTTGCAACTCCCATCAGCCGTCCCTATTAGCCATGCTGACTGGGGCTGATGAGAGTTGTACTCCAACAAGGGCGAAGACTTGCCCCCCCACATTTCGTGGGTGCATTATGTGACACATCACCCCTACCTAGCGTGCCGGTGCTCATGTGCCCGGTCACGATGCACTTGGCCTCCACCTTCCTGCATGGCACTGGACGGAGAGAATCATAGAATCATAGAGTTGGAAGAGACCACAAGGGCCATCCAGTCCAACCCCCTGCCAAGCAGGAAACACCATCAAAGCATTCTTGACATATGGCTGTCAAGCCTCTGCTTAAAGACCTCCAAAGAAGGAGACTCCACCACACTCCTTGGTAGCAAATTCCACTGCCGAACAGCTCTTACTGTCAGGAAGTTCTTCCTAATGTTTAGGCGGAATCTTATTTCTTGAAGTTTGAATCCATTGCTCCGTGTCCGCTTCTCTGGAGCAGCAGAAAACAATCTTTCTCCCTCTTCCATATGACATCCTTTCATATATTTGAACATGGTTATCATATCACCCCTTAACCTTCTCTTCTCCAGGCTAAACATACCCAGCTCCCTAAGCCGTTCCTCATAAGGCATTGTTTCCAGGCCTTTGACCATTTTGGTTGCCCTCTTCTGGACACGTTCCAGCTTGTCAGTATCCTTCTTGAACTGTGGTGCCCAGAACTGGACACAGTACTCCAGGTGAGGTCTGACCAGAGCAGAATACAGTGGTACTATTACTTCACTAGATCTAGATGTTATACTCCTATTGATGCAGCCCAGAATTGCAGGGGCAGAGCGGGGGCACAGGATTTTGGAGGGGCCCAGCCCCCTCCTTGAATTTTTTTGGAGGGGACTGAAGACCCCTCAGCATCCTCCCCACCCACTTGGCGCGCCTGTAGTCCAACAACATCTGGAAAGCACCACAATGGGTACATCTGTTTTATAGACACAAGCAACCTTTGGTAACTCAGCTGAGGAGAAACCAGCTCTTCCTGTTTCCTGTAGAAGCTGGCTAAGCTATGATGACCACAAGGTTACTCCCCTCCACTTGGAAGTTTGTTTCCTGTTAAACCACCATACTGTACCAGTACTATAGGTAGCTGGTCTGTTTTAAAATAGGGACCATATTTTGAATTGAGCAAGGGCTGACCTCATATTGGGTCCACCCTCTGCTATGAAATCTGAGACACAGCCCAAGGGATCTCAAACCCAATTCTTCTTCGAGTGTGTACAGCAGAAGAAGGGGACATTGGCCGTGCTAGTTCAGCCCGAACTAGCACGGCCAATGGGTCAGGGATCATGGGAGTTGTAGTCCAATGTCTGGAAGGCCACAAGTCCCCCACCCATGGTATACAGCAAGAGAAGATTTAGCACGGCCCTCTTTCTCAGCTGTTCCTCTCCATTTGCCTGTGTCTTGGTTGATCTACAAAAGAGAGCAGCTAAGATGTATCAGGAGGGGAAGCCTCTGCCAAGGGCTCTCAAGCTGTTTACATTCAGGAGAGGTGGGTTGTCTGTGCCTCAGTTCAGGAAAAATTCCTCTGGTAATCAAGCTTTGAGAGGAAAGGTTTAGTAATCCTTCAGTAATTGAGCCTTGAGAGTGGGGCCGGAGGGTGGAGCAATGGATCTGACTGTTATTTTGCACACCAGGCTAGATTCTAGCCACATGAAAGCGTTCCTTGTACGCACACATGCACACAAACCCCCTTCATGCTCAGCAAGCATGAGGTGCTATCGCAGCTGAGGAACACATTCTAGCCAGGCAAAAGCACTCAGTGAAGGTGGGGAGCAGGAATGGTGGGCAGGGGTCAGGCCTGACGTCCCCACTCCTCCTTATCTTTTCACTCTGAGATCATGATAGTTTTTTGTTTATGGCCAGCTGGCAGCCAATCATTCTTTTATCTCTTGCGCTGTCTGCTAAGCCCTGTCTGACGCAGGCTCCACACAGATGTTGGTGCCGTAACGTTTTATTGAACGGGGTTATTTGCAACTCCGTGAAAGTGTTCTAAAGACAGGCCTGCCGCAGGATTTCATCCAGTCTAAAAAGGAGGGGAGGGGAGAATTTGAAAGCTGGGTTGTTCTTATGCTGGGTGGATCTACACACAGGGGGGGGAAGCTATAAATAAGTCAGAAATTAAATTGTTATAACAACAACAACAAAATAAACCTATGTAAAAACCTCACAGAAAATTTGTTTGCTCTCCGGTGCCACCTGGTGTTGCATGTTTATAATGCATTCAGAGTGTTGTTGTTTTTTTACTAATGTAGCTGAGTCCACACTCTCAGCCTTCTTTGACCCAAATAGTAAGCTATTGAAGAATACTTCTGCTCCTGTATGATAGTGCGAGTGTTTTATGTGAATGGTGCCAGTGATTATAATGGCCATGAACTTGGCTAGCAAAAAACAAACAAACCCCAAAATGAAAGTCAAGCCCACTCCCACTGCAACCAAATAGACATCAACCTGGAAATACGTATGGATTGAAACTGTTGGCCTTCCCCAAAGGAGCAGGAGAGATAACTTGCATACAGATAGGCTACAAGGTTTAATCCTTAAAAAAAACCCAAACCCTGTTGTTTGCTTAAAATGAGAAGCAAGATGGTCCTTGAAGAAAAAAACAACACCATGCCCACACAACCTTATAAACACAAACAGAAAACACCCACCCCCACCATGCTGTGAGTGGCATGAAAATGTGAGCATTTTAGCTGTTGAAGTGAAGGGCCTTTTGTAATTTCTCAGAAGGAATCTGTAGGCTCAATCTGCTGCTATTTGTCCTGACAGTTTAACTGCTGAGACAAAACTCAGTGCCAGAATTTCAGCGTACTCCCACCCGATCGGAAACAAGGAACAGAGAGTCTCCTGAAAGTGTATCCATTTGCACAATATTAATTAGGCTCATTATTAGGGATGGGCAGGACCAGTTGGTTCCATTCCAGGAAGTTCTGGAAGAAAAGGAGGATGGTGCCTCTCTGCTGTGCCAAAAGCTCTGGAGATCATTGCAGAAGACAGATTGAGTTTTTGCAACACGGCATGGGCAGTGCTAGACCCTTCCTTTACATGCTCTGTGCGGTGAAGGGTTCAGTATTCTAGTGTCTCCTTGCTGCTCTGGAGGCCAAAGTGGAGGACATCCACTTTGCATGCTGGAGGACTCCAGTGGACCAAGAGAGCAGATAAAATGTGTACTCCTCCATACACCAATGGCTTCCGGTTATTTGGGCCTGATCCCAGTTGTATACTAGCTTCTGTCCAAGGCTCCAACACAGATAACAGACTGGATTGGAATTTGGTGACATCTCTACCCATTGTGAGTCCAGACTCAAACTGATGGAATATCTGAACTTCCTAAGACCAAGAACCTAACAGAAGACCAAGAACTGGAGACTTGACTGAAATAGTTAATTCAGCTGTGACTGAAGACCATCAACTTTATTGAAGGAAGGCAAGATAAAAAGGATTCAGATACCTTAGAAGGAAAAGTTCAGGGCTTCTAAATAATTATAGCTTGAACAAAAAGAGGATCATTAGTTGGCCAAAAGCCATTTCTAATGTCTCTTTGACAAATGCAATAGATTTAATTCAAGGGATAACCATCCAAAATCATATTTCACATCATCTCAGTGGTAGGGTGGGCAAATGTCCCACAGTACAAAGGACAAACCTTGTTCGAAGGGGTCAGCAATCTCTTAATTTTTTTAAGGTAAGAAAGAGATAAACCCACACCCCTGCCATAATGGATTATAAAGGAAAGCATCCATAAAAAGCTCCTGGACTTATTTGTCTGCAATTTGAAAGGCTTAATCCACACTGTCTGTAAATTTCATCCACTTTGGCTAAAAGCAAGGGAGAGAGAGGGGGGAGAGGTTATGGCCATCTGTAGATGTTCCATTGATAGGGTAACACATAACACAGGTTTTATACAGAGTGGCTCAGACTGAAGTAGAGAATTTGCAGAGTTGGAAACAGAACAGAAGTTTTTAAAATGCAGAGATACAGTGAGAAGAGAATCTTGGGGTCCTTACCAAAAATAGATTCAAACTGAACTAGGAAGATGCTTCTCCATTATCTGGAGCCTTTTTGATGCTACTTCTGGGTGTACCCAGAAGCTTGTGTGGCTCCACATTTGTCAGTAGAGGCCAATCACAATTGTTCTGGCTTCACTCATTGACTAAAATAATCAAGACGCAGGCATGGCCCAACTTGGCCCTCTAGCTGTTTAGGGACTACAACTCCTATCACCCCTAGCTAACAGGACCAGTGGTCAGGGATGATGGGAATTGTAGTCCCAAAATAGCTGGAGGTCCAAGTTTGGCCATGCCTGATCGAGAGCAAGGAACAGGCTCATAGCTCACCAAGCAAACACGTTGGATAGTGCCTGCACATTTTTCTTTGTTAAAGAAAGCTCAGAGATTGGGCCTTTGGTGGCTTTGGGCTTTGTACACATGTACTTTCCGTCTCTCCCTCTCTTGGCAGGCCTAGTTGCCACTCTTGGCCCATTCGAATGGGTTAAGTCTGAAGCGTTCTAATAACTCTAACTTGAAAGATTGGCCCCATGACTGCGGGAACATTTGGGGGTGGTGATTTGTTACCGAAAGAAAGTCATTCTGTACACACAGAGGGAAACTCCATTTGTTTATAAGCTTATTCCTATTATATTATATTATATTTTCACACACTACTTTCCAGCCAACATTAGTTCCCAAAACAATTACAAGAATTAAAATCTATTACAGAAATACATTATGCTCTATCAGTGATGTATTCTCCCAACAATCCAACCAGATTGTTGTTCCTTTCAGCAAATTGTCCTTACAATAGTATGGCAGCCTCATCTGGTGGTTAATGGCAGATGGAAAGATCTAGGGATAACTGCTGAATCTTGATGCGTCTCCTTGGCACCACAATGCCAGAATGTCTTGGAACAGCAACAGTAGGAGAAACGTAAATTGTATAGGACAGTCTTGACCACAGCCAGTAATCTGGCCATCTCTGGTGAGTCAATATGACCCCTCAGGCATCCAGGCAGAGATACCTTCATACACTGGAAGAATGCTGGACTGCTTTGTTTTTCCTTCTTTCACACCACAAATGACCAATGCAGGTAAATGTGGGCTGGACTAGTAGATTTTGTGCAAGGCTGGTCTACTATGAAACAAGTATGGTTGCTGTTTTTGTTTTACATCCAAATAGTTGACTGCTTTGACCAAAGAGAAAAACTGCAGCGCCACGCAACTCTGTGTAGTTGCATACACTTTATCCACGAGCAAAACTCAACATGGCGCTTAATGTTTTGCTCAGTGTGTGTGTTTGAAATGAAAAGCAGCCCCATAGGCTGATACTGGGAGCAGGAAAAAAAAGGCAGGAGGGATGAGAAGAGAGAGGGCTGTCATTCTTCCCCTTTGTACTCTTCCTGGTCTCAATCATAGCCTCCAAGGCTGCTTTTTATTTTATTTTATTTTTTTAAAAAAACACCACTGGGGGGAAAAAGGATCATGGAACTGTATATTTCTTGTGTGTATCTATCTTCAGACTTTGCCATTGCTCCTTGAAACCTTTGGCATGAATAAAACAGCTTTTGAAAGCATGTTTCTCCCCCTACGCACACACTCACACACCTTTCATCATTTCCCATCCTCTCACCTTAAAAACAGCCTTGAGAGCTCTTCAAGCAAAGGTAGCCATGTGGAGCCAGAGCTCTTTCCAGATTTATACAGGCCCTTTGCTAGCATCCTGTCGGGTGTTAAAAATCCCTCAGCTGCTTTGTTAGGACCACCCGGCTAGTTCTGAACCACATCTGACAAAATGATACTGTTCACTTCCAGAACCCATCACACAGTTATTCTTGGATAAAAGGTAAAGCAAATAGCAGCCAACTGCTCACTGCTGCAGAAACAAAGACCATCAAGCTATTTATCAAAGCTCCAGACAACCGGTTTTCTCTAAGCCCAGCCACCTCTCCTATTACAGCTTTAAACGATAACACGCTATAATATCACAAATGACAAATGGAACCGGGGGGCCTAACCTATACGCGATCAATATCTGCTCTAAAATAAGAACCATCTTTAAAGTATTGACAAAAGGAGCAGGGATACATATAAAACAGCAATTCTCGTACGATTTGTTTGGTATGGCCAGTGTCAACATTCATTTGTCCATGACAGGAGTGTGTGTGTGTGTGTGTGTGTGTTTTAATAGAAGTGGCAAAACCCCAAGATGTGTAAGTTGTGTCAAATCGTTATTATTACTGCCCAGTATCTACTGCTTATTGGGAGGCAAGCAGAATGGAGTAGTGCTTCAATGATAGGCACTTTCGCCTACACAAACTCTTCCGTTATAATTAATTCTGGTCTGAATATTCTCAAACATTTTTCATGTGAAAGAAGGAACTTTTTGGGGTGGTGGTGGAAGTAACCAAAGTGTCGGTCCCAAATCCTCACCACGCTTATGCCTATCTGATGCCCCTTTTGACAGCAACTTGGGTACAATTTTTTGAACCGCTCATCACCCATCTGGCTGCACGGCGCCAGCCAATCAGCAATCATGTAACAAGTATGATGGCGATGACTAGCCAATTGGATTTGGCTACATGGTGAGGTCTCTGAACCAATTCAGAAGGAAGCTCTGCTCTCACTTTTCAAGAGAACGTAGGGGGAAGCACTTGGGCTGCTGTTCACAGCTTCCTCCAAATCACAGAAAGGGAGGACAACTTTTTGTGTGTGCGAGAGCCCTAGTTATAATTAAAAATAGGCTTTCTGAATAGTCTCCAGTTTTGAGTTGTGGACATCAGTTGTGAGTTTCTATTGAAAAAGAAATGAATTCTAACAGGAGAATATTCGGTATACTCATTTCACAGGGATCCCACACATTCCTAAACACGCTTTCAATGGTTTTTGGTTTAAAAAAACTTCCCTGTCATATTCTCTCTCTCTCTCTCTCTCTCTCTCTCTCTCTCTCTCTCTCTCTCTCTCTCTCTCTCTCTGTGTGTGTGTGTGTGTGTGTGTGTGTACGCCTGGTTTCCTGTGGTTTCCTCCTTCCTGGATTAGTCAAATAACTGATATCACCAAATCTGGAATTATTCAGTAAAAAGGATGGCGTCACAAATCAGATATGGCTATGTGGGTGACACCCCCAAGAACAACCGCAAGCGAGGGAAATGTAAATAAATATATGTTTTCACAATGGGTGGCTGAAAAGGAGAGTGTTGTTTGGCACCACTGAACATGTTTGTAAAAAGAAAAGAAAAAGAAGAAGAAAAGTTGTGAGTAATTGCAGTCCAGCTCTAGTTGTAGCCAAACTTAATTAAATTGGAATCAAAATCCATTTGGAGAGCTTCCCATTGTGCTTGGCTAAAGACATCTATGGGTCTGCGCACTTGAGGAAATCTATATTCTGCTACGTGTTTGTGAGGGGGGGGGGACTCCGTCTGGATGTTACCCCAGGCAACTTCATTGTCATGAGTCCTGCGCTGCAGGGGGTTGGTGTAGATGACCTTTGGGGTTCCTACCAACTGTACAATTTTTTTTATTCTGTGAGTCAGCCCATTAAGTTGATTGCCAGTGGCGCTCCAGGCAGGAGTTTCCCCCAGCGAACCTCGAGAAGCCAGGGATGGAGCAGCAGCCCCACTTTGTACATTACATTAATAGCACATTCATATACACTTCATCTCCGCATAAGCGTGTTTCTATCCATTGCCGGCTCCACTTTTACTGCTAGCAAACTAGAACACCAATAAACAAATAAATAATGCTTCAGCACTGGAGCTCCTAAATATCTGTAAATGTTTGCAGAAGGAAGTTTCTCTGTGTAGCGTCAAGGAACTGCTGTTTCAGGAAAGCAAAAATAGGCACACACATGGATCTTTCTCTGCATAGTTATCTGAATAAAGGCCCCTGGCCGTTAGCAATATCCTCTTCCCAAATTGAATAATACGTCATTGTACAGTAAGAACTTTTGAGGTTCTATTTTAAGGTGTACAGCGGGCAAGAAGCTCAGTTTACATCAGTCATTCAAGTATCTCAAAAACCCTAATGCAATTAATTATCCAAACTGAGACGCAGCCAAATTAACAACTTGCCAACAATAACAGAGGAAGCCAGCACAACTAATAAGAACAGAAACCAGATGGATCTCTAGCCTCTGCCATTGAACTGGAAACATATTTCCCCCATGCTTTTAAGGCTTTTTGCTTCTAGGTTTTTTGGTTTTTTTAAGGTTGACCAGCAGAATGGCAATGACTATATCCAATGTTGCTCCAAATCTACTCGGTGCAAAACTTGCTGTGCGCTAAACTGGTCATCTGAAGCAATGCTATTCTGCAGGTATTAAAGGTAACACTGATATAATGAAGTAGAGATTAATTCAGAGAAAATCTTCTAGGTGGGATGTCCCTTTTGTTGCATTTACCTTACTTTTGAGGTGGCTTGGGTTTTCTTTCTTTGATGCTACAGATAATTTCTCTGGAGGTCTTCCTACTGCAGCCTTCCTGGGTGCCAGCACTTCCTGTTTATTTCTTTTAAGCCATGTCTTTAAAGAAATCCATGTGGAAAAGTGAATTTTTATTGTGAAAGGGAGGACTTTCCTGAAAGACAAAATCAACAAGCACCCTGATTTCAGGTGCTTGGAAGCTAACCTCCATGGCTTCATGTAGCTCAATGAAAACACAGTGCGGTTCACTTTTCCTATGGGGCTCTTTCAGATCAGGAAGTGTGAGCAGCTAGGAGGGCTGCAGAGTGTGGTACAAATTTCAGTGGGAAGAAACACAAAAACGCGGAAACACACACCACCCATGACCACCTCACAATTATAAAGTCAGCTCAACCCCACATGAACTGAAATCCTAAAGTAACTATGAAAAGCTTGCACTGATGGAACAATTGTCACAGCACTGTGTTGAATTCCTCCCAAAATATTTCTAACACTCACTAAAAGTGCAGCAGGAAAATGGAAGCCTCTTTCATGGGGAAACAAAATTTTCAGGATATTTGAAAATAGACTTCAGCACAGCAATAGATAAAATAGTAATATACAAAGGGTTCCCTGCTGAGGAACTGATTGGTTAACAAAAACAGATAAGAGGGGATCTCTTGAAGAACCATATTCCCCTGGTGTTTGTTGTCTTGTCTCAGGCAAAGGTGCCCAGATCTCTCTCAAAGGAGATATGAAGCAATGGAAATAAGAAGCTGGTCTCGAAGCAATGAGGACTGTGTATATTTGAGTGCAGTGGATACAGTGGACAACACAGGGGTACTGGTGCAGAGAACAAAACTCCATTCTACCCAGGCCCTAGAAGGTGTCTAGTTTGAGAACTCCTATCCTGGGTTGTCTTACAGGGGGCTTCTACTTTGGCAACTTATTTCAGGAATTCTCAGGGCTGTTTTGCGCCTTGCAAGAAGACACATGGGCACTGAGTCCCAGAGTAATATTTCAGCTGTATCACTACAGAGAGCTGTGTGTTTTAACTTCCTTCCTCTACAAACAGTGACCCTTCCTCCACTTGTCTTGATCGAGATTGACAAACTAGCCGCGCTCAACTGCCTCATCAATTTCAATTGCTATTGACTGCAACGGAGAGCAAATGGGGCTGTCTCCAAAAGAGGATCTCGCTTGAGCGTTGCTTGAGTGTGCAGCAGCAGTGATGTATGGGGGGGTCCCCTTTTAAGATAAATAAGGTTGAGGCAGAGGAAAGGCAGTGGTGCGCTTCCAGTGGGATTCCTCCAAAGGCACTTGGCCTTGAACACATAAAGCTGCCTGATTCTGAGCCTCATAATCTAGCACAGCATTTTTTTTAACTCTGTATGGTGGGAGCTGTCCAACATGGCCCCAGGCAGAACTGTTTCTGAGCCCCAGTACCTGTGATTCTTCTCCAAGGAATGACAGGGATTAAACAACTGTGGAATTCACTTCCACAAGAGGCAGTGATGGCCACCAACTTGGGTGGTTTTAAAAGAAGAGCCGATAAATTCATGGAGGACAAGGCTATCCATACCTACTAGCCACAAGAGCTAGGGTCTGCCTCCATGGCCAGCGACCAGTTGCTGGAAACCTCAAGAGGGGAGAAGGTGTTGCGCTCAGGTCCTGCTTGTGGACTCGTGGGAACACTGGTAACTGGTTGGCCTCTGTGAGAATAGGATGCTGGACTGGATCCATCTGGGCTATTCTTCTGTTATTATGTTCAAAACAACTTTCATGAGTGCCATGGAACAAAAAAAGTGTTCTCACTTGGAAACATTTGCATGCATTTCCTTACACTTTTCTCCCAATGATACACATTTCTATATGCAGTTTTGCCTAATGTATACTTTTTGAGGGGCTTGAAGGTTGCAAATGGCACCAGAAGAGTTGGAGCAACATAGATTTCAGGGCATAGATGCCCGTTGGTTTGTATATTGGTTTGGGTATTGCAAGTTGGACAGCATCTTAAAAAGCAGAGACATTACCTTGCCGACAAAGGTCCGTATAGTTAAAGCTATGGTTTTCGCAGTAGTGATGTATGGAAGTGAGAGCTGGACCATAAAGAAGGCTGATCGCCGAAGAATTGATGCTTTTGAATTATGGTGCTGGAGGAGACTCTTGAGAGTCCCATGGACTGCAAGAAGATCAAACCTATCCATTCTGAAGGAAATCAGCCCTGAGTGCTCCCTGGAAGGACAGATCGTGAAGCTGAGGCTCCAATACTTTGGCCACCTCATGAGAAGAGAAGAATCCTTGGAAAAGACCCTGATGTTGGGAAAGATTGAGGGCACTAGGAGAAGGGTACGACAGAGGACGAGATGGTTGGACAGTGTTCTCGAAGCTACGAACATGAGTTTGACCAAACTGCGGGAGGCAGTGGAAGACAGGAGTGCCTGGCGTGCTATGGTCCATGGGGTCACGAAGAGTCGGACACGACTAAACGACTAAACAACAACAACAATTGCAAGTTAGGTAAGGTCACTTTAAACTGAAAATTCAACCAGTTTCTCACCATTTCCATACTTCTAACCCACGGACCCTCTCACTGCATTCATCATTATAAGTTCTCATTTGGATGCTCACACCATCTGAAGTTCGGTGCGTGGTGAACAAAGGAAGGGTCTTTTCAGTTCCAACCCCCCCATCCCACCTACAGGTGCCCTCCCCATGGAAGTTCACTCGCTTGGTGCTGTCTTTTGGAACCAAGCAGAGACAATGTTCTTTCTCCAGGCTGTTGATCAGTAATATCAATTTATTGTGTGTTATTTTTATCTGCTTTGCTGAAGTTTTATGCCAAATGTTTAGGCTGTCAGTCTGCTTTGTTGTTTATATGTGATTTTATCTCTACTGCCAGTGTTTTATTATCCTTACTGTGTGCTGCTCTCATACTTTCGCTGAAGCGTGGCCTAATATTTTTTTTATAAAAAAAGCAACACACACAAATGAACAAGCAGGCTAAACAGATGTATTGTGTAGCATAAACCTTTGTGGGCCAGGGCACACTTCATCAGAGCATCTGATGATACGTTGGCACTAGTCCACAAAAGCTTGTGTCATAATAAATCTGTTAGCCTTAAAGGTACTTTGATGTTTGGCTGCAACGGACTAACACAGATCCTCCTTTTGAATTCTCATAGTGGTTGACAGGGATTTTTTTTTAAAAAAAATAGTCCCTGCCCTAGTTATAAGGGCTCTGCGAAGCTGAGGGACAAGGCGAATTGAATTAAGGGTTAGATCAGTGAATAATCACAATGGAACACATCTTTGCAAGGCTTAAGGAAGAAACAGCAGATAGCTAGGAGTTACAGGTTAGTGGTGGATTATGATATTGAAGGAGTAGCTGGAAATGGTTTCGGAAAAGCTGAAATAATAATGGCTTTGATAATTTACAAGATAATTTACATTTACTTTCCTTGAAGTTTTATTTTATTTTTGTATCATGCAATGGCGCGGCAATTGTTGAAGCTAACATTAAGGCCTAAGAGCCTACAGGCTGATTCGTAGGAAATGTTTTCATACAGCTGTGGGCTGGGCTACATGGTGAACTACCTCTGCTGACAGGATAAAGCACCTGTGTCTGGGAAGGAGATGCATGAGATTCTGCCAGATGATGCTCCAGAGCACAGGATAAGCATCCTGCTAGAGTTGCCAGGGTAGCTAAAAACAGTAGTGCTTTAATTCCATCAGCCCATTTCAACCAATATCAGGTTGGGATTTCCATCGGCTCCTATGGAGATAGTAGAGTAATCCACATTGCGATTGTAGAAGATGAGGACAACCCAAGCACAAAGCTAGGTGCAAAGGTTAATGCTCATCAATGAGAGGTGTCAGAGCTCAGTGGAAGGCACATTCTGTGTTATGGTAGAGTCGTCCTCTGTTCCTGGTGCTTGAGAGAAGACTGTGGATAGTCAATGGAAGAACATGCTCCCATCTTCAGCTCATCAACCACTCCACTAGTTATTTAACTTCTGCCAGATACAGCAGGTGACATTGCTGCATCTGGGCACATTGGACACTTTCCTTATCGCCGTGTAACTTCACTTGTGGAAGTCAGTCGCTTCTACTTCTCAAAGCATTCATTGAGAAAGTTGAGTGGCTGGTGCTTGTTTTTGCCTTGAATCAAAGGTAAGGAAGCAAACAAAATTCTGCAGTTCTGAAAGCATTCCCCAGCAAGGCAACTTTCTCTAGTAAGGAAAAGAGATGGCCCACAATACTGGTCCATATCTGGAAGAGCACAGGTGAATATAGTTGATCAATTTGGAAAGGGTGGATGAAGGATTTTCACTCTACTTCTTGCCCTAATCAAAATGCTGTAGACCTGTACATAGGAGACAACTCGTAGGGGGTGAGATCCCAATAAAATATTTGAGGGGACAAGGCCCCCCCCCACGTTATGGCCATTGCCATACAAATGGTGTCCATATGTTGTGTCTTGTGATCAATTATGTGGCATGGGGCTTGCCTGTCCCCCCTATATTTTATTCAAGTTGGCACCCCTGGACCTGTGTGACTCGTAGCAAGTGCTCAAAATTTAAGAAATATGGGACTATATTATGCAGATGTTTCCATTGTGGTGTGAAGTGTTCGGTTGCCTTTCCCTGAGCGATCCAACAGTTCTACTTTTTACATGTTTTATAGCCAATGAGGGGGCTGGGGGGCTGTTCAGCTGAGCATATTTCGTAAGGCTGCCCAACTGTTTTATCTGTATTATGATTTTATGTTTTTATGGCTAAACGTTAGCTGCTTTGATGAGTCCATTTGGAAGAGAAAAGAAACACACGCATCCCGCAACAGATAATTTTGCCTACAATCTGCCAATCTGCCTACAAATTTGGAAACATTTGTAGAAACTGAAATCGTTAGGGGTTTCTAATTAGAGGGCTTCATTTGAATGCAGCACTCTCAGATTGCTTTGTATCAGCAAAGGCGATGGGTAAGGTTGGAGTGTACCACTTCAGGGTTGCTGGTTGGGATGCTTATGTTTTAAAACAACAACAACAACAACAACAACCCCTGCACACAGAGAACCAGGATGACTGGCACAAGGGTGTTCAGTCTGGCCTAGTTTTCTCCTCAGCATGCTAATTTTTATAAACAGAGAGGGCCCAACCTTACCCTGCCTCCCATGAAGGAGCAATCAAACATGTGAAGGCTCCAAGCCCTCCAACCTAAAATAATCCAGTCCAGGAAAAGCTGATCGGATAATCTTTTTCTAAGTAGAGGGAGGGTCAACACCATGTTGCAATGAATCCTTGGACTTGGCTACATTAGTTAAGAAAGAGTGCTTTCTATGTGTTATAACACTGTGACACCAGATGGCGCTGTGGAGTTCCATCTTTCGCCAATGTGATTTCCCCCTTGGAGGTTTACAACGCGTTTTCTGAAACGCTTTTTTTGATGTGTCTAGATCCAGCCCTTGTCTCCTAATTGGAGCGGTCCAGCCAGTCAGCTGTGCCCTCCACCAGCAAACCATTCCAATTCACTTCCCAGCTATTTTCTATTTTTATTTTCCAGGCAGAATTCCATGTCTACTGGGCATGTCCAGCCGTTACTGAGCAGCTCTGCAGAGGGCAAGTGGGTAGCCCTCTTTGTTTGTGTCCTGGGGATTTCTTTCTTTCTTTCTTCTTCAGACGTACTGCACCCTCCCCTTTATTTCCCCGTGGCTGCGATCCTGCTGGTACTCTCCGCTCAGGTGGGCTATTAGATGGAGTGATATTAAGGCGAAACCAAAAGCCTACCTTACCTATGGGAAAAACATAGCTAGGCCTGACAGGTAATTCAGTGCACCTCTCATAATACATTATCTCTCTGTCTCTTTGACAAGCGTAGTCAACATGATGCAAATGAACACTTAGGCAGGTAGATCCTGGAAGACACTCTGAGAACTCACAACAGCTACGTCCCCCCCCCTTTCCCATCTGGCAGTATAAGTAATGCAGTGGACAATGGCACAATTCAAGCTACTGCGGCACCAGGTTGCGGAGGAAACGGAAGGTGAACGAGGTTAATTTATAGAAATTATCGAGTCGCACAATATGCAGAACATGTCATGGCAGCGTTAAAAGTGGAGGCGTAATTAATTTAGAATCTTTGTTTTCCTCTAATAACCAGTGAAGGTTATCAGTAGTTATAATTGTTTTGATGTCTTCGGTGCCAAGTGAACTGCAGTGTTCTGAATGGAAGCGCGGAATTGCGAGACTGTTAGCCTCTCATGCAAGAAGACAACTGTCCCCCTTGTAGCCTGCAGCTGCCTTCTACTGGTTTTGCACAGAAGGATGGGACGTTATTTACAACATGCCACTAAATAACAAATAAATAAATCCTCTGGTATAGCCAGTTCCAGGTTTTAGGGGGCCCCAGAGCAGGCTGACCCCAAAGGATCCCACCCCTTGTGACTGTTACCCCTGGCTCATTGCATTTGCTAAGTTATGTGTATAGGCAAACTGAGAAATTGTTGTTGTTGTTGTTTAGTCGTGTCCGACTCTTCGTGACTCCATGGACCATAGCATGCCAGGCACTCCTGTCTTGCACTGCCTCCCACAGTTTGGTCAAACTCATGTTCGTAGCTTCGAGAACACTGTCCAACCATCTCATCCTCTGTCGCCCCCTTCTAACCCCTGTCGTCCCCTTCTAACCCCTTCTAACCCCTTCTGATTCAACTAACCAGTTCCTCAATGGAAGCCCTGCGCAATGACTTCTCTTGCACAATGCAGCCTTCCTCACTCTCTTCCCCTCCATGTACCCCCTCCAAATTGGTTTAGGGGGTTAAGAGAACCCCCAGAAGATACCCCGGAAGATCCTTCGACCAGACAAGCTGTGATCATTAAATGGCAATCCAAAACAAAAACAAAAAACCTTTGTGCTGGGCAGGCAGGGTGGGGAGTTGGATTTTGGAGCAGTATGAATGCCTGTACAGCTTTTTCAAATAATAATAATAATAATAATAATAATAATAATAATACAAGTAATTATACATACCACTTGACCACCAATTAATTATTTGAAGGTAAGGAAGAGCAAGAGAACCCCCCCCCCTTTTAAAGAGATTATGGAGGTAAGTGAATCATTTCCATTCCATTCCCCACCAAAAGTCATTCAACCCATTTGTCTGCAATTCGGCCCTCTCAATCTTTATCTACAAATTTCATCTACTTTGGCCAAAAGTGGAAACTCTTCTAGCCATGTTAAGTTTCCCTGTGATAGTGAATGGGGGGGGGACACAGAGCTATGCTTTTTACAGAGTGGCTCAGTACCTGAAACGCAGGCCAAAGTGGAGGGAGCACAGAGCAACTCAGAAACAGCCCAGAATTTGTAAAAAAAAAAAAAAGGGCATAGATACAGACACAAAGCACATTTAAGAGGCTATGCGCACCCTGGCTGTAAACTACCTTGGGATATATTATTTTTGGAGGAAGGGTTGTGGCTCAAAAGTGGGCGAGTGGAAGGAAGTGTAGGGTGGAGCCAAGTTCTTCTTAGCTTTGATTTTAATCCAAGTCAGAGAAGAACTCAAGATATATCACCAGGCTCGCTTCTTGTTTAAGGTGAGAATTACATGTTGCTGGAAACTCTTCTGCAAAAAGCTTCCCTATTCAGGGATGGTACTTCAGAGGAAAGAGCCTGCTCTTTTGTGGTACTTTCTAGTGACAGATGAATACTCGTGATGAATATATTTAAGGGCAAGTTTTTATGGATAGATTCGTACATGCAAAATTGGAAGCATCTAATCAAAAATCCATCACAGACTTTTTAAAAATGCATACTTGCCCATCAGCTGGTGTTTTGTTTTGTTTTTTTTCCTTTGAAAAGTTCCCATTAGAGTGAATCTAGCTAAGACATATGTTCTCCACAAACTTTTTGGTGCCTTGCAGTCCTGGAAGCTGGGTAGACTCTCAAGGTATGCCTGTTCTTGTGGCACATATAGATTTCACATAGAGCTCAGATTCAATTAATTTAAATTAATCATTTGTATAAACAGTCTAACAAAATTTTAAAGGGCATTAAACACCCTGTTTTATAAACATAACACTTAATTTGGGAGGGGGGGGGACATTTAGAAGGTAATGCATTTAGGATAAGTGCACAACACATGAAAATAATAAATGAAATTTTCCCAGTTTAGAAAATGAATGTAATTAATTAACATTTAAATTACATTTTTAATTGCAATCATGCCCTCCCAGGGGACTCATAAGGGACCATAATTGCAATTAAAAGCATGTGGATTAGATAATAAAACAATGCACACTGTCTGAAATGTGCGATTTAAAATGGAAAGCAGACATTGTTATCGGCACATCTAACTTAATTGTAGCCATAAAGCAAATGTGCTGTACAAAATAAAATTCACATACGGGAACATTTAATTCTTGAATCTCTTAAAGGGGACACGCTTCAGAGCACATTTTATGACAGGTTCTGTTTGAAACAGGCCTTAAAGGCTCTCAAATTCCAGCCTGGTGCTTTAATGTTTTTGCATTAATAAAAACATAGCGGAATGTTGCTATTTAAGTAAGAGATGAGACAGAGTGTCTAAAATTTAAGTTCCATACTTCTAGCGGGACAGGATGTCTCCATATTGTGGATTGTGTGTGAGTTTTTGCAAGATGATTAAACAAGGCTCTGGGTTTCCAATCTGCAAAGCTCGGAAGGATGGAAGGGGGAGGGGTTGAGATATCATTAGTATAGGTATTTACTTAGCTGCAAATGTGTTTCTCTTTTGCCTTAATCACCTCTCCAGATACTGGATCCCCCTCCCTTTCCCCAATTATCATATCGACAATCTGCTTTTTCTCAGTGTGATGCCATAGCTTTTTTGATAAATACCAAAAGGTTTCAACCTTAGTGCTATTAATCGCCCATCATTCACTCACTTCCTCTTTTATCACAGCACAGGCAGTGGGGAAAAAATGGCTGCAAACCTGGAAAGAGGAGCACAAATTAAAAGTCCTCAATGGAGACCATATGTTCAAGTGTGCTGCAAGCCATCTTATCAGACTTACGAGCACCTTTAAAAGCATGCAGGTATGAAACAGAAGGACAGAGCTGAAAAGGTCATCCTCATTTATCAGGGGGGATACTCATCTAGGTACATGGGCTATGCAGGGAGGGAGAGGAGGAAAAAAACTACTGGTTTCAAAGGGCAAAAGACTATTACCAAGTTTACTCAGTCGATCCGGACTGGAGGCACTCCTTTGCTAGCATGGAGAGATGGAAAAATTGGTTTATTTCTAGCCGGTGCCATGCATTCGCTCATAGAATCATAAAATTGCAGAGTTGGAAGGTTCCCTAAAGATCCTCTAGCCCAGCCCTCTATAAATCCATTCTGCCAATCCCCACATGAACTCTGTGGAAATTTGAGGAATTTGCTTTTAATCTGGTTAAAACAGGATGGTTAAATTTGTTTGGCAAATTTGGTTTCTAATCTGCACGGAGTATTAAATTGCCCAGGAGGCCTCCCATTGAGAAGGCTCCCTGCTTCAGTCCTTCACCCACAAACTCACAGAGGACCGGAAACAGACCAAAAATCAGGGTCTGGGGGGGGCAGAGCTTGGCACTGTGACCCTGATGCCCCTCATGCGTCTTTTGACATGTGAAGAGTTTGAATGCCAAGTCTTGTAAGTAATATACAGGCTTGTTTTTCTTTGTTTCTTCTTGGGAGACAATAGAAAACAGCTTTAAAAAAAGCAATTACGAACCACTTAATATTGTCAAAAATATCTAAGCAGTGTACCATATAAAAACAACAAACAACACAATTAAAACACAAACCCAATAAAACAGTAGTGTAAGAGCCTATAATAACAAATAAAACAAGGATTCAAACGGAAAGAATAAGGTCCCATCTTGTAACACTGAACACTTTTTTAAAAGTTCCATGCTCCACATCCTCAGATCATCTTCGGTGATCTGAAGCCTGAGTGCCAAGTTACCCCATCTTTATACACCCCTGCACCCCACTCTGGAGCTACTCTGTTGTAGTTCCACCCCCTGCTCCTTGAAAACCAGTTTGAACCTTTATAGTACAGAAATGGGGAACCTTCTGCCCACCAGATGTTCTTGAACTCCAGCTGCCGCCTTCCCCGAGCAGCATGGCTAATGGTCAGGGATGGTGGGAGTTGTAGTCCAATAATATCTGGAGGGCCACAGGTTTCCCCGCCCCTGCTTTTAGTATATCATATCTTGCATTACTTCCTTCCTTGGAGGTTTTTAAACAGAGGTTTTAAACAGAGGTTGGATGGCCCTCTGTCATGGATGCTCTAGCTGAGATTCCTGCATTGGAATAGTTGACCCTTGGGGTCCCTTCCAATTCTACGATTCTGTGATTCTATGATTACAATGGGCAGGTGAAAAAGAGGACAGGGCTATAGCAGGTTTAACAGCAGAGTAGAAGAGGGCATTTCTGAAGGAAGGTGGAAGTTTGTCTCCTACAGAACTATCAAAGGTTCAGGTCAAGAGCTCTGCCCCCCCCTTTTCACCTGGTCACCCATTCAGCACGCAAAACATGTGCGCAGCCATTGACCTATGGCCTCTCCTTCACTCTAAATCACTCCAGAAAAGCCTGAAACTTATGAATAAATATAAAACAAGAACAGAAAGCTTTTTCAAGACCTCTTTTGTAAAAGGCTTCCTTTAACGCATGGCTTAACCTTTTTCAACTATGTTGCTGTACTAAGATCTACTGGTTAGTGATGTATTTTGTAGTCGTACCTTGGTTTTCGAACAGCTTAGTTCTCGAACGTTTTGGCTCCTGAATGCCGCAAACCCAGAAGTGACTGTTCCAGTTTGCAAACTATTTTGGAAAGCCGAACGTCCGACGGGGCTTCTGCGGTTTCTGAATGGCCAATCAGAAGCCACGCTTTTGTTTCCAAACGTTTTGGAAGTCGAACGGACTTCCAGAATGGATTCCATTCGACTTCCAAGGTATGGCTGTACTTGTATTATGGATGCAATTTAATTGTTGTTTTTATGCTGTCCATCAGCTTATACATATCTATCTATCTATCTATCTATCTATCTATCTATCTATCTATCTATCTATCTATCTATCTATCATCTATCCATCAGTGATATATACAGATATGCAAATAAATACAAAATAAATAAAACATTTTTCTATTTTTTAAAAAAGGTTTATCTCACCCCCCCCACATATTCCAGAAATGTCTAAATCCACCCTAAATTTTTGTTTGAGTCTGAATTTGCAATTCTGTCAAGAACAGCATGTTCACTCAGAAGTAAGTCCCACTGAGGTCAATGGGACTTAAATTTCCAACAGGCAAGTGTGCATTCGATTGGAGCTTGCAAACTGTTTTCGTGACTTATGGAGGCCTGCTGTGACAAAGGATGAAGATTTCTGGTCTAGAACTCCTGCCTTTAGGCTTTGCATTCCTAGGCACCCTCAAAACTAGAGTCAAACACAGAAGAAAGACAGGCGCTCGATTCCTTCCATGCTTTAAGCTCTCCTTTTCAAAATGATTGGAAGACCTTGAAGTTCCTCCATGCAGTCTTTCTCGCTAGCTCTTGCTGCAGTAATTGGACAGCACGATATATATACAGTCTAATAAATAGTGATTGGTTTTGAAGGCAATGGGGGACACCATATTTCTTAAGGGTTAGAAAAGTTACCGAGAGTGTGAAATGATGCTGAAAGCTGAATATCACGATTGGAGGCAACTTTTTAACCCAAGGCTAATATTTTGCAGAGCTCAAGGAAAAAGTTGCCATTCACTCTGAACCATTTTTTTTCTCCGGAGAAAAATCAAGAGCAGTGGGGGGGGGGCAGATGTGTTGCTTCAGCCATTTTGAAAAGCTCAGGGAATCTCGTCGTATTCAGCAATTTGGGTGTCACCCGCTGGAGCAAATTAATAATAATAGTAAGAATAATAAGGGCTGTCAACTAATTAAATAATTTTTAGTTGGTTAATCATCTGCCTTCTAGTCAACTGATTAATTATTAAATTAAAACAGATTTGCATATTACCCAAACCACAATACAGATGCCTTTGAGGATACCGGAGGCAGTTTGAGGTAATTTAATAAACAAAGGCTACCATTCATGAATGAAAGGGAAAGGTCTTTTGTAATTTTTTCCTTATTTCATATTACAATCACACACACACACACATACAGAGAGAAAGAGAGCCAAAAATAGCTACCAAAAAAAAGAGAGAGCATGTCTTAATCTGCTAAAAACATAGATTAAAAATGCCACAGCAATTTATCTTACCCACCACCAACCAACAGAAGATAATAATAATAATAATAATATAATAATAATAATTTATTATTTATACCCCGCCCATCTGGTTGGGTTCCCCCAGCCACTCTGGGCGGCATCCAACAAAACATTAAAATACAGAAATCAAACATTAAAAGCTTCCCTAAACAGGGCTGCCTTGAGATTCCTTCTAAAGGTCTGGTAATTGTTGTTCTCTTTGACCTCTGGTGGGAGGGCATTCCACAGGGTGGGTGCCACTACCGAGAAGGCCCTCTGCCTGGTTCCCTCCAACTTGGCTTCTCGCAATGAGGGAACCGCCAGAAGGCCCTTGGCACTGGACCTCAGTGTCCGGGCAGAACGATGGGGGTGGAGACGCTCCTTCAGGTATACTGGACCGAGATGTGCAGTGGAATCCTATTAATGTCTACTCACCCATATTGAGCTCAATGGGACTTACTGGTTACTGATGCTGTGCACACCCAGACAAGGAAGGCAAATGGCCGGCAGTTAATTCCTCGTTGACAAAAAGCAATTCCTAAGGTGTGCACATGCACACGTCCTTCTAGTGTCTATAGGGAAGGCATTGACTTTTCCAGGTTTGTGCCTAGCAGAGCACCCCACGGCTTATCAAACCACATGTGATGGAGTGGGAGCATGCAACCTGAGACTTTACCTGGTTTTGGGAGACAGCTGGGCAGGGGATGGGGGGGCGCGGGGATTTAACCGGCTCATCCCTCACCCGAACAGCCTCTTCTTGCCCTTCTGACACATCCTGTGCCCCCACCTCTGTCTCTGGCTGCTCAGACCCTTCCTCTTCCCCTGATCTGGCACCTTTGACTGCACAGGAGCTGGGTTTGAAAGCAAGTCAATGCTCTTTGTGGGCCCTGCGTCTTGAGTTTATTAGGTCTTAGTTAAGACAAGTCATTCCTGACTTCACTGGGCAGCTTGGAGGGCGAAGACGTCGAAAGCAGCAATGCAGGTGAAACAGGCACCACAGACAGAAATGGCACCTCTGAGCCAATTGTCAGGCAAATTGACTCCCTCACCATTTTATTCCACCAGCGGAAAGTATTTGAGACACAAGTTACTCCTTAACTGTGGTAGACTTTCCTTTTGCTGATCCCATTAGTTGCCCAATTGGGCAAAACACCATTTTAATTGTGTGCCAGGAGCTGAATTTTTTCTTGCCCCAGGCAAATAGTTAAACCACATTAGTACCTTCCCCGCATTAAAAATGGGTAAGCTCTGGAAAGTACAATAACCACCGGGCTACCGGCTGCAGTGCTCTGCTCAAATCAATTTAATGTTGATTGTCAGAAAATAGGGGCGCCTGTCAGTTTCCAGGTAACAGAGGGATTTTCTTCCAAGCCTCACTTTCTACCTGTGGGGAGGAAAAGCTCCCTTTCTCCCTGAAACTAAAAATCATGACAAGGTGGAACTCAGGCACCGTGCCGCACTGTGTAACAGTGGCTTACATTGGTTCGTGTCTTGTCATATGACAATATAACATGACACAAAACCGTATGTACATTACTTTGGAGATTTATAAAACAAAGGTTTCTGCACTCAGAGGCAGAAGGGGCCTGTATCACAAAATGGCTTGGGTTAGTCCTGGAAGCAGGCGAGCAGAAATGCAGACACAGCCCATAAAATATGCAGATCCAGTCCGTTTAACGCAGGCACAAACTAATGCGACGGGAAGAAAAGAACTTTCCACTCCAGCCAGGATTTCGAGTAATGGAAAGGAACTTTGTAACCTTGCGCTTTGATTTTGTTTCTTAATTAATTTAAGGGGCACTGACAAAATGGCAAACAGAAAACATAAGCCGAGAGGGGAGAAGGAAGAACAACAGCAGCAAGAGAGGGGCGGAAATCCAAAGAAAATAAAAGGGGAGATAAAAGGCAGAAGAAAATGAATCCTTAATTATTTATTAGACGGCTCATTCGCTCACACCTGCATTACTGAATTACTGTTTTAACCCCCGAGGTTCGTTCCACAAGCTTGACCTCGGTTGCAGCATTAGACAATTTCCTTTGCTTTTGTCATACCTCATTAATTTCATCTGCTGGTGTGTGTGTGGTGTTTTTTTTAAAAAAAAGAATTCAAGGTAGGAACTACTAAATGTATCAAGACACTTGCTGATCAGTCTCCTGGGAAACGCCTTTCCTGACAATCAAAGAAACAGTAAGCAGTTCCACAAGCAGGAGAAGGACGATTGCAAGACATGCACCTCGATGCAGTGCTGGCCCATCAGTAAAACTGCAAGGGGTCTACTGCCCATCTTAAGGCCAAATCCTTGGAGAAGTCCAAGGGCCATAGCTCTTTGTAAGGCTGTGAAGCTGCTCAGGGCCATCTTAACCATATCTGGCGCCCTGGTGCCAAGATCCCTCTGATGCCCCCCGTGAGTGAGGCGGGCAGGAGGGGCACGCGGGGAGCTGAGAGGCGTGGAGGAGGCAGCCCCAGGCTCGCGCTCCCCGCGCGCCTCCGGAGAGCTGCCTGAAGCCACTCAACAGCAGAGGCGTGCAGAGGCAGACACCAGCGTTCAGCGCCCCTTCCACGCCCCTGATGGCCAGGCGCTGAAGCTGCTTCATAGCTGACACTTCTGTCTTCGGAGACCTCCGTGAGCCGAAACACAACTTTTCAAAGAAAGCAGTTCTTGTGTCTTAAGAACACGAGAGGGTCCCCACTAGTTCAGACCATCTAGGCCCCATCGGGTCCCACATTCAGTTCAGAGTTTCAGACAAAGGGCATTTCCTCCTCTACCTAGGATTGAACCCTGGGCCTTCTACAATATATGTGAAGTAGATGCCTTGCGACTGAGCTATTGCCACTGCCCTTGAGCTACAGTTCCTCCCCAGAATTTCTTTGCATTCCTCATAACACTGACATGAACAATAATATTGCGACTGGTGTTGGATCATTCCCTTAAAGGTCACTTTTCCCTCCCTTGTGCTCTTGGTTTAACACCTGAAGCTTTGCTCTGTGACTAGAATCAGTTTGGAAGCTTTCTTCTAGAAACAGAGCCTTTTCAGGTGTGGCACCAAGCTTATGCATCGAGGAGAGATTGGTCACATATGTCAAACGCATGTCACTGCATCGTGAGAGATTAGTGAGGCACCTGAGATTTGCATCTCCTCCATTTTTTTGTCTGGTGCCTAAAAACAGGCAGTGATGGCACCAGGTGTACCTCCCTGGATAGAGCAGTCCACGAGCAGGGAGCCACCACTGAGAAGGCACCTCCCTCGGAAGGGGCACACCAGAACTCTTTGTGGTCTTTATTTGATTTGATTATTTGATTATTCAATTTCTACACCACTTCATATATTTAAAAAACTGGTATGCAAGTGGTATGCCAAAAAACTGAAACAACAACAGACAGCGTAAACAAAATATCACAAGAATACGCAGTTACATATAAAAATGTTAAATACAAAGGTACTACTATAAATAAATCAACCTCACTTCGTTTTCCTTGTAACATACCCTCCTTCTCAGCCTCTGGTTCTTACTTAGGGGCCAAACAAACTCTCGGCTCACTCACAAAAGTCTCACAACAAGAAGAGATCCTGGAAACAGTAGCCATCACCCTGGTCTCTCACTCTAGGATAGCTTGTTATTAGCAGGTCCAAGGTGGATGGTGCTTCCTCAGGCTGCCCACAGCCATGTCCCAAACACTCTCCACCCTGTGTTCCAGGTACAGAAAGTTTGCTGAGTTCCCCAAGGGGTCCAAAGGATGGGGGGAAAGCCCAACTCCCCTCACACCCTCTGTCCTCTCTTCCTCCTCCAGCTGTTTTCATTCAGCTTGGTGAGTCCAACGGAAATCTCCTTAAGTGAACAAACCAGCAAAAGGATAGTGTGCTTCAGGCATTTGTAATATGTGTTAAGGAGTCACATGGGGGTGGGGCATGGGGATGAGTCGTACTAGCTGTGCCCACCATTTTCATTGCCCTCTACAAGTTGGAAGGTGGTCTTCTGGTGTGGGGGCTCTATTCCATTCTAAGTAGGCTTAGAATCATAGTATAGTCAGAAGGGACCACAAGGATCATCTAGTCCAACCTCCTTTCACCCCAACTGGGGCTTGAACCCATGGCCCTGAGATTAAGAGCCTCATACTCTACCGACCGAGCTATCCACCGAGCTATCCCTCAGGCTTCCTCCGTGTTTGAGAACTTAAGTTGTCCAGGGCTCTCAACTGCATGGAGAGCTTCCCTTGTCTGTGTCTTTAACACCCCGTTTAGAAAAGGCGAATAAATCTTGTCAAGTTCAGTTTTCCTCCGTTTCCATATTTCTTGTAGCTGCAACTTTCTCCCCGGCCAAGTCCTGTGTACTGTCCGGCACTTGACATATGTTTCCAGTGACCCTGAATTATGCTGACTCCATTCGCCATGCTTTCTTCCTGCGGAGCCAAAACTGCTAAGAGAACTCTGACGTTTGCACTTAGCTCTCTCTTTTTTATACACTGTATATAAAAAATCATTAATTCACATATAATCTACAATGGGGAGGGCAGAGGAAAAAAAGAACTCCTTCTATTTTATCCCCCAACCCTCCCCCACGCGTGGTGATTTATTATGTGTTTTCTAACCAAAACGCTTTTATCTGTAAGTATAGGTCAGACAAAGGAATAATGTAATCAAAGAGACACTTTCTGAAACATTATAAATACTGCACTATACGCAGGGAAAAGGGGGTTCTCAATTGTCAGAAATGACTAGCTGTGCATGAATGTTGAAACGCGTCAGATTTTGGCAGAGCAAAAACTGCAGTTAAGATGGGCAGAAAGGGAGAAACATGACTCTCTTTTTTCAGCTGCAGATAACTGATTTGATTTTATTTTTAAAGAAGAAAAATCATCCCAGGAGGCTTTATTAGAAACAATGCTTTTTTATTGCTCAATTCCTAGAACGCCTCCCTCCCTCTCTTTGCAATTTACTAAATCATGGTTCCAAGTTACTCAGCAGTGGGCAACTGGTTACTAGCAAGATATTCACCTTTAGACTCTGCAGTTCTCAAAGGTGAACACTCATTTCATTCGGAAGACGGAGCGAAAGGAAGGAAATAAGAAGTGGCTCATAGGATTTGTGCGATGAAGAGCAAATAGCAGTCATAATACCTTAGTGGGAAAGCATGCAGATAGGGAAAACAGGAGGTAGGAGTTCGAGGCCTGCCATGGGAAAATGTGAAATGGATTTATGCAAGGCAAAACTGAACATTGGAGAGGGAGCTCCTTCCATGGCATCTTCAGGCAGAACTCATGCGTGGTTTGCATAAAGTCCCAGGTTCAATTCCCGCTGTCTCCAATTAAAGTAGAAGAAGACCTAAAGTGGAAGGATCTCAGTCAGAGCACAAGGCTGTTGTGCGTGTTCAGGAAGGGACAAAGTTGCTTCTTCTTTTTTAAAAAAAGGATATCTTTGAAGCAACAGAACGCGAAGAGCAATTGCTAAATAGAGCTGCCTGGGAGTGAGGCAAATCAGCCAGTATTTAAAACAGGCCGACAGAACCCTATGTTCTTCAGATTATCATTATTGGGATCTGAAAATCCAGTAAAAACCAGACTCAACCCGCTCCCATTACAGACCCACCAGAGTCTATTGAGCTCCACTATGTTCTTGTCTCTAAGACAGGACAGCAGCTCTTCCCATCTCTTGCAAGTGCACCAGAGTTGGAGGTGAAGTAACTGTTTGGGACGACCAATCCTATTCCCTTCAGTGGGATCGAGGGTGTGATTCCATGTGCCTTTATGTAAAAACAAGCTTCTTTGAAATACATGGCAGTGAGCCATGCTGTATTTACTTGAGAACATTTCTATACGGCCCTTCTTCCAAGCAGTTGAAGGACATATGCATGGCGTTCCCCCTGTATTATGTTCACAACTACTCTGTGAGGTATGTTACGGTGACGTTACGGTCTAGGTTATCAAAAAAGCTCCAAGACTAGAGAGGGGTTTTAACTCGGGTTTCCTAGGGTCAACTCCAAGACTCTAGGCACAATAGCACACTGCTTTTCATCTTCTTCTTTCCCCAAATATTAAACAGTGGGGCATAAGAACAAAGCAGGGATGGAGAACCTGTGGTTTTCCAGATGTTGTTGGACTCCAGCTCCCATCAGCCCCGGCCAGCATCACCAGTGGTCAGGGACGATGGGGCCCCTGGGATCAAGGAAACTACAGTGGACACCCACATGTGACTACTCAAAACTAAGTTCCACTGCGTTCAATGAGATTTACTCCCAGTACTCCCAGCGCATAATACCTTCTAGGATTGCAGCCTTAATGTGATGGAAACCATTTTTCATAATAAAAAATTGGGAGATTTTTTTTAAAAAAGAAATACTGGGAAAGTGCTGTATGGCCCAGTGCCAATTCTCAGAGTGGCGATTAAAGCAGAGATCATTAAAAAGAAAGAGAGAGAGAGAGAGAGAGAAACTTTGAAAAGAAGCAATTTATTACTTTCATTCTCCTGTATTTATTTATTCACAGGTTTCTTGGAACTGCATGCATATATATATATATCTGTGCAACCACTGTTAATGATCATCTAGAGTAGTGAGAATTAAAATGGAGGTCCGCCTCTCTCTTGAGCGCCAGAACAGCACACCCACACAGAGGATGCAATATATATAAATAACAAAGACTTGGCATAATCACGCACTCTATTTCCTCTCTTACTGGAATATAAAAGCAAATGTGAACCTATAACAAAAACTTAATGCAAGTCAGATATGAAATAAATAAAATCCACAATGCTTCAGATGAATTTGAACTATCTAGGCTTCATCAAAACATATTGGAAAAACCTGTGATAGGAGCAAGAAAATCTTTGCATATAAATTAGAGCCATGAAAAGATTTGCAACTTCAAACAAAACGTACAGAAGAAACTTCCCTCCCCCAAAATCTATCCGTGTGTGTGTGTGTGTGTGTGTGTGTGTATATATATATATATATATATATATATATATATATATATATATATGGCAAATAATAATCTACATTTAAATAGTCTCTTCCATTCCAAAAAGATACCAGCACTTTTTTTTTAAGGGAGTGAAATTCATTCACATGCAGTAGGTCTGAACAATTCTGGCAACACTGCTTGAAGTCTGTAAGAAGCAAAGGGATGGGAGGCAACCTTGGATTGGAAGGAAGGAAGGAAGGAAGGAAGGAAGGAAGGAAGGAAGGAAGGAAGGAAGGAAGGGGGAAAGCAGGAGGGAGCAGGCACGGCAGTGTCCCATTTGCCCTAATGGACCAGCCTTCACTCTATAGACACAACTTTGATGGGTGGTGCAAAGGCTGTATTTAAATAATTCTACAATGCCCTTTTAAATATCCTCCACTGGCCACCCAGATCTGGGGACAAAACAAATATGTTTACAACAAGCATGTCAGGTCAGGATCAGCCGGGACTCAAGAGAGGAGCAAAAGACCACAGTTGTGTGACATCCTGTGCGTGGAATATGGGTCTTCCTTTAACTAGACTTCATGTCAAGTTGTCATACACCTGGGATTTCCTTGACAAGTCCGGGATTTAACCGGCGAAAACAGTGTCCAGGGGGGAATTTCTGAAAATCGGCAAAATATCTGGGATTTTGAGGTTGATTACCTAAAACAAGCTCAACAACTTTGTTTTTCCTTTTAAAAAAGCTAAAGTTCAACAACTTTTATGTCCTGAATTTTACTTCTAGAAACATGGCACTTCATTACATCAAAGGACAATTAAGGTTTCACGGCCCATTTTTCATAAACTTTGCTCCTCCTGTAAGCTTAACATGAAATTGTACTGTGATGGGATTGAGAAAGGATATTCAAGGCATACAGCCCTTGCTTGCAGAAACATAAGGAAAATGTTGATGTAATTAGATCAACATCCTTGGTAATTATCAATCCTTTCTCAGTCATGTGGCCAGCATGACTAAACCACTTCTGGCACAACGGAACATCGTGAGGGAAACCAGAGTGCACGGAAACGCCATTTACCTTCCTGCTGCAGTGGTACCTATTTATCTACTTGCACTAGAGTGCTTTCGAACTGCTTGGCAGAAGCTCGGACACTCAACAGGAGTTCACCCCGTCGCGGGGATTCGAACCACCGACCTGATCGGCAAGCCCAAGAGGCTCAGTGGTTTAGACCAGTGTTTCCCAACCAGTGTGCCTCCAGATGTTTTGGGACTACAACTCCCATCATCCCTAGCTAGCAAGACCAGTGGTCAGGAATGATGGGAGTTGTAGTCCCAAAACATCTGGAGGCACACTGGTTGGGAAACACTGGTTTAGACCACAGCGCTGCCTGCATCCCTTCCCAGTATAACTCTTACACAAAACCGGGTTGGGGGGGTCAAAGGTGCGCACATCAAACTGTTTCATGGCTAAACCTATAGCACATTTTGAAATTGGCTCCTGTCATTAATTTGGAAGAAGAGATTCACTGCGATAACTGCAGTGCCAAGTTTAGTTGCGGAAAGTGGGTGTCATAAATGAAGCCCCACAGATAGGGTGCAATACCCATTAGCAGGAGCAAATTTGGCAATCTGCATGAGCACTTGGCATGGTCAGGCAACTGCTGGGGCCCACACATTCCCCCACAGCGGAGGATGCGTCTACTGTGACCCTACCGCCACTTAGGCCCAGTGGCGGCGGCAGCAGTGGGCAGGCTGGCCTACACAGTTGGTGGTGGTTGGAAGGGACCTGGGCAGCAACCATTTTTATATGCTGCAAAACTCCATGCCCACTGCCATTGTGGCACATAAAGAATGGTGGCCACCCACCTCTGATTGGAAGCTGTTCCAGGCCCCAGCCAATCACAGTGCCGCCACCAATGCAGAAACCAGACAACTCCGAGAAGGAGGAGACCTGTGGTGGCTGCAGGACTGCCACTGCAAAGGGGCCCATGTGGCAATGGATTGATCAGCCCTGGTGGAAGGGACAGCAGTGGTTGTATGCTAAGGGCCCAACTAAGCCCAACGCCAACCCTGAGCAGCAGTGAAATGATTCCTGTGTAGGTGAAAGCAGGTTATGACTTTCCAGAAACTGTAATGGAAAGTATAGAGCAGATTGTGAAAGAACAAGATCTTTCTCTGATGTTTCCACAACATGCTGACAAAGCAATCCACCTTTCCAAGTTAAAATTTTAAAGGAACTTGCCTCTTTAGCAGTGTTAGTAAAAAGAACCATCATCATCATCATCATCTCAGGGCGGTATAAACATAAAATCACAATATAAAAACACAAAATGCATAATAAAAACAGAAACAAAAACCACCAGCCATGCATGCACCATTCTCTCCTGTGGTGAAAATAGCCAGTGAATTTTAATTTGAAAACTTTTCAAGCATCCTTTCATGCAGGGAGAGAAAAGGTAGGATCAGTGCTTTTGGGGGGGGAGGGGATGCAGGGGTATGCATGCCCCTAAACATTTTGTGAATCTAAGTTTGGCCCCATTGAGGGTCAGTATTTCAATATGAGTAGAAAAATGAGAGTACCCCTAAACATTTTTAAAGAAAAAAAGCACTGGGTAGGATCTACAATGACCAAGCAAAGCAGAGCACTAGTCCTCAATAAACCCAGAGCTGAATAACTTACCGAGTTAAATAAATTGAATAAATCCTATCCCTGGACAAAATGCAGCAGTTTACATCCCAAGTTAGGCCTGCATCGACCAATCATTTTTATTACAATTTACCAGCCTTCCATCAGACCACTGAACCAGTCAAGCAATCAAAGTTTAATATGCACAAGGTGCTCACCAATGTTTTGGGTTTTGCAAAAGCCCAATATTCCGGAAAAGAGAAGTATCTGCAGAAATAGAAGGACTGGTTTTATACATCCCCAGTACCTATGATATTTTGATTGAAAATAATATCAACATCCAACTGCCCAGCAGTGGACCAAAGGCATGACACTGATGCCTTATGCCATCTGTTGTTTCCCCTGAGATTTACATGACAACTCATCAGTTTTCCATATATATTTTTTCAGAGACCCCATGGGAAATGTATCACAGGTAAGCCTTCAAACAAAGACAAACAAGAGTACAGGTGTAGTCTGGTGAGAGTGACAGGAATGGCTTCTGTCACCCCACAGAAAGAAATGTCATCAATACCACATCCAAGGCACAGAAGCCTTCTTTTTCTGTTTTGCTTTTTTCCAATGCAAGAGGCTGGAAAGAGCAATATCTATTTTGCACAGGGGATATGACATTTAAACCATTATTCTGACCCAATCTGCTTCACATAGGGAAACGCCGCAAACATGGCCCAGAATTTCTAAAAAGCAAGTATCGGAGGAAAAGGAAAATACCCATTCATCTTCACCGCTGGTGCAAAAAAAGTGTTGCTTTCTTCCGTTTGAGAACAATAAAAAATGGCAAAATAAATAAACAAATAAACAAATGCCAAGTGAGCTTTCAATTGCAAGAAGAAGAAGAAGAAGAAGAAGAAGAAGAAGAAGAAGAAGAAGAAGAAGAAGAAGAAGAAGAAGAAGAAGAGGAAGAAGGATGTTGAAATCGTGTACAGTAGTGATGAAAACTCCACAATGGTTTGTGGCACTTTGTGAAAAGACTATACATAAATCAACACCCATGAGAAAACATGTAAGAATTACATCACCTGGCATAATTGAATTTGCAACTAATCAGTAGTGTGTGAATGCAGAAGACCAGCTAACTGTGTACCAAACGTGGGAAAGTCTGAATCTTCTTTAGATGTGTGTTAAAGTGGTGTGGGAACTAGAAGGGGAAGAAATGGAGGCAGTGAGAGATTTTACTTTCTTGGGTTCCATGATCACTGCAGATGGTGACAGCAGTCACAAAATTAAAAGACGCCTGCTTCTTGGGAGAAAAGCAATGACAAACCTAGACAGCATCTTAAAAAGCAGAGACATTACCTTGCCAACAAAGGTCTGTATAGTTAAAGCTATGGTTTTCCCAGTAGTGATGTATGGAAGTGAGAGCTGGACCATAAAGAAGGCTGATCGCCGAATAATTGATGCTTTTGAATTATGGTGCTGGAGGAGACTCTTGAGAGTCCCATGGACTGCAAGAAGATCAAACCTATCCATTCTGAAGGAAATCAGCCCTGAGTGCTCCCTGGAAGGACAGATCGTGAAGCTGAGGCTCCAATACTTTGGCCACCTCATGAGAAGAGAAGACTCCCTGGAAAAGACCCTGATGTTTGGAAAGATTGAGGGCACAAGGAGAAGGGGACGACAGAGGATGAGATGGTTGGACAATGTTCTTGAAGCTACCAACATGAGTCTGACCAAACTGCGGGAGGCAGTGCAAGACAGGAGTGCCTGGCGTGCTCTGGTCCATGGGGTCACGAAGAGTCGGACACGACTAAACGACTAAACAACAACAAAGTGGTGTGGTGCAGCTATGCAGCAATAGATCACCAGCATTCTGTAGCCACTGTTGATCTCTGTGACCCGAGATCCTGATAAAGTTCCACAATCAATTTCTGTTTTTCTGTTTCTCATTTTACCCCAAGCTTGAGTTCAGTTCCCTGCATTTCCACACTAGTCTGCATTTCCTTTTTGAGCTCTCACAGAAACACAAAGGCATTTTAGTGTATGCGCATTCCGTCAGGCAATTGTGCCCAACCTCCACCTTGTCCCAAGCCACTGTCCCTAACAGAATGCGTTTCGATATGGTTCATCTTTGGTTGGAAAACTGCATTGCAAAGCTTGAAGATGTGCAAAAGACCTTTTTATTCGAAGTGGCCTTTGAGAATTAATGTGCGGGTGATTCTGATCTTTGGGCTGTTGTCAGGGGAAACATTTTTTTTTAAAAAAAAAACTGCTGGTTTTGTTTTCAGCTAGTTTGCATCGAATACTTTGTGTTTTATGTTGAATCCCAACTTGGAAGAAAGGCAAGCTATTAAACAAACAAACAAATAAATAAATAAGGACAGCTGGTTCGCATATTTTTGGGGAAGTGCAAATTATAAAAGTTTGCATGAGAATTTCTCCCCGCATCCCTAGAGTACTGATTCTACATTCGCCCCTATGCACTGCTACAGCTTAGTCCAGCGTTTCTCAACTGCTGTTCCGTGGCACACTAGTGTGCCGCGAGACATTTGCATTGTCACGTGCCTGGCGGCCGCCAATAAACAGCACTGACCCGCCGGAAAGCAATAATTCTCCTCCTCTTTCCCAAAGCTCAGTGCAAACGAGCCTGGCGGCCACCAATACACAGCACTGACAAGCCGGAAAGCAATATTTGGCAAGTGTTTCTTACAGCCATAATTATAATATAGGGCGGCACAGAGTTAATTTTTTAAACTTTTTAAATGGTGGTGTGCCTTGGGATTTTTTTCACGGAACAAGTGTGCCATGGCCCAAAAAAGGTTGAGAAACACTGGCTTAGTCTCTCTGTATCTTTGTCTGTGGCAAGGATGGGGAACCTGTGGCCTTCCAGATCTCGCTGGACTTCAATTCCCACCATCCCTGACCATTGGTCAAGCTGACTGGGGCTCTTGGGAGTTGCAGTCCGGCAGCATCTGTAGGGCTGCAAATTCCCCAACTCCGAGTTTGTGGAAAGAGACTGTGTATCTGGGGAACCTGAGAATCAAATCAAGGAAGGCAAGCTCTTCCTACAGTGACTGTAACCGTAAAACTGTATCACATGGGGGGGGGGGAAGCTTCTCAAACAAAGGAATATTAATACAAGGAACCACACTATACCTGGTGTGGGAAAACTATAAATATATATGGCGTGCTCAGCAGTGAGGTATATGGGAAGTCTTACATGAAGCTCAGCTGAGTCCTTGGAGTTTTCAAGGCCCAGAAAACCCAGTTTTCCTTTGAGTTGTATTAAAGCAGGCAAGGAAACTTTTTCAGCACAAGGGCCATCTTCCCTTTTGGGCAACCTTCCGAGGGCCACATTCTGAGGTGTGGGTGGAGCCAGTGGCAAAAGTGGGCGGAGAAATTAGTGCCTTTAACGATGGGTGGCAAATATTTCCCCCCGCTTTTGTTGTGTTTTTTAAAAAATTTTTTGAAATAATTTTTATTAAAGTTTCAAAAGTTTAACATATATAATTAAATACATAAATTTGTCTTTTTCCAACATCCCATCCCATTTTCCATGGTGTTTGAATTTCATGTTTTTTCAGTCATTGCTTTGATTCAGTGTTGTTTCTAATATGGTAACTTATTTAATTTCTGTTCATTAAAAAACAAACAAACAACCAGGTGTGTGTGTGTGTGTGTGTGTGTGTGTGTGTGTAAGCTACCGTATATCTATTTTTAATTCCTATTGTGAAAAACCTTGGGACCTGAACTGGGAGAAAGGGAGGACACAGATCAGGTAAACAAACAGGCTAGTTTCAACACACACACACACACACACACACACACACACACACACACACACACAGCCTTTCTCTATCCAGGAAAGTGAGAGGGATTATCAGAGCTCCCAGACACATTCCAACCAGGCAGAAACTCAACGGAGAGTATGAGACAGGAACAGTAGTGGGCACTGCAGATGATTATGACGTTCCTAAGAAGAAAGCAAAGCGTGTGACAAAATGTGCAGATATCCTTGGATGGTTGCTACTCGAGGTTCACATAATGCAAGGGGGCCTTCCCTAAAAGCCCTGAAAATGCCACCCTTCCAAGAAAAAGGAATCACTTAAAACAAATGAGCTGCACTGAAAAGCAAGCAAGCAGGTCAAGAGAGTTCAAAGACCAGCCAGATGGAAATCCTCCTGCATATGCTTAGGGGACATTCACAAAACAATTTTTCATCGCTTGGGGTCAACCCAAGCTGACTGTTTTCCAGTGTTGCTTTTGAGCACAGAACTGGAATTTTCCACAACCAGGAACAGGCAAATCTGTCGATTTTCAGCTCCTTGCAGTTAAGTTTATTCCTCCACATTTCCACATGAATTGGGGTGTGTGTGTGTGTATCCTCATGAAAATTCACCAGTGTTTTAGAGTGAGTTTCCCTTAATATACACATACATGTATGCAACTTTGTCACATGCTTATGGAACAATTTCCCTTAATGTAATACAGTTCTGGTTGTTGTTTTCACTGATATATGCACTTTTATGAATACTTTGCCCTGGAGACTGATTGGCTAGAGAACTGCACTGCGAAATTTGGAGTCATGTGGGTTTCGTGGGATGACTGATGGAGCTCATGCATTGTATCAGAAACTGTAAACTGGGTAGGTTCTAATTTAAAAGTGAACTGGATCAAATTTCTCCCTCACCCCATATCTCCCCCCCCCTCTCTCTCTCACACACACACACACACACACACACACACACCAGGTGTGGGAACATTTGACCTTCCAGATGTTGCTGAACTACAGCTCCTATCAATCCCAGCATGCATGCACAATGGCCAGGGATGATGGGAGTTATAGCTCAGCACCATCTGGAGGTTTCCACAGGTTCCTCATACCTATCGTATAAATAGAAACCAATTTGGGGGGTTTCAATTTTGGGGTTTCTTACTACTGAAATAAGAAAGGGAGTGCACTGCATTCTCTCTTCCTTTTTGGTCAAACAAAGGTGTCCTCATCTGTATCATCCCCTGGACACTGCCCACAATTAGCACCACACTGCTGGTGCCGATATTAAAACTTGGATATGCCAGGCACATACCAGTAGGATCCAGTTATCCCAGTCAAATGAAAGGGAGATGCTCTGATGGGATCCCCATTCATCCCTGCTGATCAGTGCCCACTGCCTGCAAGCGCTCCAACTGGAGAACAGCCTTTACCAAAAGTGTCGTGGGCTTTGAAGATGCTTGAACTCAGGAGGAAAGGGAGAAACGTGCTAAGAGGAAGGAACGTTTGGCAAACCCTCACCATGATCAACTCCCGCCCAGAAACCTATGTCCCCACTATGGAAGGACGTGTGGGTCCAGAATTGGCCTCGACAGGCACAGACTCACTGTATCTAAAGAAATGTGCATGCACATGAAAGCTCATACCAATGACAAACTTAGCTGGTCTCTAAGGTGCTACTGGAAAGAATTTGTTTATTTTGTTTCGACTACGGCAGACCAAAACGGCTACCTACCTGTTAAGACTATGTTCATGGAAGACAATCTTAGTTGGCTACGAGTGATCACCAAAGAAGAAGAGGAAGAAAGAAATAAGAAGACATCTGGGGCTTGCATACTGCAAGTGGGGACACATTCAATTTAATAAAAGCAACTTGTTGCATAAGGGGAACAAGATTACTAGATGTGTGTGTATTAGAGGGGGGGAACCCTGCTCTGTCCTTAATGTTAGAGCCCAAAAATCAGAACGGAAGGTGCCGAAATTAAGATGTTATGGTGCTTTTGGTAAAAGTCCTTATGCAAACAGGATGTTGTAAACGTCTCTTTGAAAAGGGGCCTTGTATCAGGTCTCTGGTCTGCCCTTTGATTTATTAGGCGTTTCAGCTGCAGACCAAATAGCTTTTCCTGTTCCTGCTAGCTTCCCGCTGCAGTTTTCAAGTCATTATGCTCAAAGACATGCATGCCCCTGAAAGTGCAAAGTCTGTTACAGTGCCCTAAATAATATGCGATGTGAGAAAGTGCTGTTAAAGGAGTTTCCTGTTTGGGTTTCCTTGCTGGCAATCCTTGCTGAAATCTCTCAAAGGTGTACATGCCATGAGCATATTGAAACAGAGTTTCCTCCCTTCCCCGCCCTGGAAAAGAAAAAGAAAAAGATTTGTCACACTGTCTCTTTAAATGCCCCTGGCAAAAACTTTGGCGCTTTCTCTCTCTCTCTTTAAAATGTTTCTTCTTTCTTTCAGCCTGTCATTGACGGTAAGTGCAATCACATTACACACAGCTTTCTTTGGAAAGCCCCCTTTTTAATGATCTGGCAGCCTGTAGACACTGACTGCTTCCAGAAAAAATTTCAATCCTTCTTCCCACAGCTTCCACAAGCGCCAGTGATAAATGACACCTGTCATTCTGTCACAGACAAACAGCACAGATGGGAACCTCGGTGATGTATGGTTCACCCGAACAGGAAATCAAGTTTGGGTTTGCTGAGAGTTCCCCTCCCTTGACCAGGACAGTGTCGTGAGATTGTTCCAGAGGCATTGCCTGGAGAGGCACAAAGGAAAAGAGGGAGAGGGAGTAATTTAAAAGGTAGTGTGTTGTTGTTTTTTATTTAAAAAAAAGTCTGCTTTTGTTGAAAATGGACAGAAACACACACACAAAGTTATTAAAAGATAGAGATAAGAGACTCATTCATGTATAACTGGCCATTCAAGGATAGTTCCAAGAGTCAATGCGGAGTAGTGGATGATGTGAAAAGTTAGGACCTGGGAGACCAGGGTTCAAATCCCCACTCATTAGCAATGAAACTCACTGGGTAATCTTGGGCCAGTCACTGTCTAACCAATCTTACAGGGTCTGGCATATAAATGCAATAAATCAAATACCGGTAAAACAAAAATGAAATAACAACTCCCTAATTCACATAGCCCTTAGTAATCATCACAAGGATCCAGGGTCTCGTCTTCAGCCCAAACAGGCTGTTGGTGGGATCCACTTCTTCTCCCCCCCCCCACATATATTTATAAGGTGCTACTGCTGTTGTTGTGACATACTGTACCTTAGGTCAGGTTGTGATCGAGGGGTGTGTTCTGCCTCACCAGTTGGAGACCAGTTATCTAGTGGGTACATGTGGATTGGGGAGATCAAATCCTAGCTCAAGTATGACATTCACTTAAGGGCGACCTTAGGTTTCTCTGTCCCTGCCCCCCACCAGCCTAACTTGTTCCACAAAGATGCAAAGATAGGTCAGACTTAATGGATGCCATTCTGATATGCAGTGGTACCTCGGTTTAAGAACAGTCCTGTTTAAGAACGATTCGGTTTACGAACTCCGCAAAACCGGAAGTAGTGTCCCGGTGTGTGAACTTTACCTTGGTCTAAGAATGGAAGCCGAACGGTGGAAGGGCACCGGCGGCAGGAGGCCTTATTAGGGAGAGCACGCCTCGGTTTAAGAATGGTTTCAGTTTAAGAATGGACTTCTGGAATGGATTAAGTTCGTAAACCGAGGTACCACTGTATATCCAATTGCCACCAACATGTTTATCCATCAATGACGGCACATTCAAGCAGCAATTTGCAAGTGTGAATGAGGTATTAAGGATGCAATATCACAGGTGCAACGTAGTTAATATTCCCTCAAATGCAGCCTGTTCTTAAATTCAGCTGCATGGTGCTTGCGTATACATGAACTCCTTAAACTCTTTTCAAATAACAATGCAGTGCAATACCTGATGCGCTGCACAGTCTGATCCTCTGGGTGAATGATTACCTATATGGCACCCATGGGTGCCTGTGTACCAGCAGAGATCATTCCTGGGGTCTGCATGGTCTCCGCGCCCAATCAAATTAAAAGCTGCCTTCTATTGCAACCAGTAAAATAGGCTGCAGGGTGAGCGTAGTGGTTGCAAAAGTTTCTCAGATTACAAAGTCTGCCCATGGGCCCAAAATGGCTGGTGACCCATCGTTCAGGCTACACAAGACAATCAGTGCCAATTGTGAGGTTTTAGGGTTACAAATTGATGCTTTTGAATTATGGTGCTGGAGGAGACTCTTGAGAGTCCCATGGACTGCAAGAAGATCAAACCTATCCATTCTTAAGGAAATCAGCCCTGAGTGCTCCCTGGAAGGACAGATCGTGAAGCTGAGGCTCCAATACTTTGGCTACCTCATGAGAAGAGACGAATCCTTGGAAAAGACCCTGATGTTGGGAAAGATTGAGGGCACTAGGAGAAGGGGACGACAGAGGACAAGATGGTTGGACAGTGTTCTCGAAGCTACGAACATGAGTTTGACCAAACTGCGGGAGGCAGTGGAAGACAGGAGTGCCTGGCGTGCTATGGTCCATGGGGTCACGAAGAGTCGGACACGACTAAACGACTAAACAACAACAGGGTTACAAAGCACATGATGAACAAAACCCAGGGACCAATCCAACCCTGGAATACGGAACAGTCCTGTCTCCCGCAACTCTTGGAAGCAGCTTCTTTCCCCTCCCAAGCGACTGTAGACAACACCCTTAACCACACTTATATTAAAATCTATTTGTGCTATAAACAACCGAGAGCACTTGCTTTGCAGACCGTTCCTGCCAATTGGCCACCCCTGGTGTAAGCAATAGGAGGCTTATTGTCTCATTTATGTGGAATTCATTGTTCTTTAGACAAAGAGAGTGACCAGGAAATGACTTAAGACAGCCAGAAAAGAATTATGGCTCAAACACCCTAGAATGACTTTTTCAGAAATATGGGTTGGCTTTTTGGGAGAACAACTCTGAGATAAGCTGAGCAAAAGATGGAATCTGAATGGACACAGCTTGATCTTCTCCAAAAACATTAAATCAGAAATGCAAGGTTCTCAGTTCTCGGTTCTCCTTTCCCCTTCCTTCAGTTGATGGGGATACAGCCTGATTTCCCCATCTCTTTCGTCCCCACAATTTTCTCACACAATTGGTGCTCCACAAGAAAGTCTATTGCTGTCATTACTACTTTATCCAGGGAGGTTCTTGATGCCAAAGAAGGGGAACTATGCAGCCCATAGTGAATGTGGGTGTGCCACAGGAAACTTAATCCATTTATTCAGCCTTTATTGGCATAATTTAGACAGTAAGATCATAAAAATCCCATCCACAAAACATTGGCAAGTCCAGACATATCAAACACATAAAACATATAAAAGACATTAAAAAGCATACTGTCCAATATGAAGTAACCCAAAACTAAATGAGATTGTCCTCCCCTCCCTGCGTTTTTTCAGGCATGTGCATTTTGGGGTGCCATGTCCAAAGAAGGTGCAGCCCCAAATCATGCAAGATCATGGTGGCCATTTTGGCCACTGTCCTCTCGTGCGAAAAATTGGGATGTCCCTTTTGTTACGAGACAGTTGACGGGTATGCATCAGAGATCAGACAAGCACTTTATATTTTGTCTTTCTGTTGCCTGCTAAAGGCGTTCCTCTTTTAACAAGCCTTCTAAACAGAGATCTTCATTCCAGCTGGTGTCTAAATTGGACTAGAATTGATTTTATGTATGTGCTGCTGCTGTTGTTTAAAGCGATATATAACTGGGTTGTTTTTTTTAAAAAAAATGTTTTAATATGGACAGTTTTTAAAAACAGTTTTTAGATCTGGAACTATTTTGTGTATGTTTTCATTATATTGTAAATTGCTTTGGGGTGCCTCATGGGAAACGATTCACAATAATACTGATGGTGGTGTGGCCTCACCTGCCTACCAGTCTCAATGTACACCAGCCACCATTGTATACAAAAAGACATGCAACACACACACACACATACACACACACCATAGGCACATGCTTAATACACATACAAACACACTTAACGCAAGCATGGAGCAGGAGCTTGGTCACATCGGCATGAAATCACAAAAGACAACACACCACCCATAACATTGGTGAGACTGCTCCAAATTCAGCTCAGGTCTGATAAAGTTCAAACCCATTTCTGCAGCCAAATGTCTCTGCACAGACACATCTCTCTATTGTTTACATTTAAAGGCTGGCCTCGACGATCTCCACACATTAATAAAGTGCAGGAGCAGGATGAAGAAAAAATAGGAAACTCTTTCTGAGTGAAACTTGGAACACAAAATGAACCAAAGCACCTGGGGCAAAGCCTCTTTTCTTATTCTGTTTCCTGAGGATACTGCTGAGCCCAAGTTTTTCTGGCATGTATAGCCAGCATTCAGTTTGAAACAGATGCTGATCCTCCCTGCCCGCCCCCTGTAAAAAAAAGTTGAACTTGTAACTGTTGCTTCTATTGTTAGCCCTTCGCATAGGAGGAGAAAGTCCTAACGCCCACAGGGAAGCAGCCTGTAGCTGTATAAGATGCTAAGAATGCTGGGTTTTTTCTTCTTCTTCTTGGAACGGATGAAGACTCCCATGATAGCAGGCTGCAAAGAAATAAGCGCTGCTTTAGCCATAGAGGGAGAAGTGCATAGCTGCCAAGTACCCCATTTCCCCGGGAAACCCACGTATTTTCTTACCGTTTCCCACAGGTGTCCCGAATGGCAAAATACCCCGTATTTTGGAGCCCCGCATCTTCTGGCGCTGCGGACATTTTGGAAATGGGCACAACGGCATCGGAAGTCGCTTCTACGCATGTCTGGAAGTGTGTAGAAGAGACTTCCGGTGCTGCGGCACTGCTGATCCTGGATTTTTCAATCCAGAACTTGGCACCTATGGAGAAGTGATGCAGGGCTCCAAACTGCCACGGGAATCTCTGTACATAGAGTTCCCTTCACCAGATGTTCCCTCACAACATGTAACACCCAGATAGTGCTTCTCTTACATCCTAATCAAAGCATGGTCACTCAGAAGGGTGTTTCAACAGAACTTGCTTTGATGCCCAAGATTGTTGCTTATGTTCTTCTGGGTTTTCTACTTTCAGGAAAGCCACCTGCTGAGCAACCCTTAAAAATCATCCACGGATTCCTTGTGCAATGTAGAGTGTGGTCTAGGGAAGCTTATGCCAGGGGCTATCCAGGTTTGTTGATCCTCACCAATGACCTGTGTGAGGTGTGGGAGTTGCCATATTTTGCCCAAAGTTGTTGAGCTTCTTTTCCAAAAATAATAACAATGTTTTTAGCTATTTATTAGGAAATTCGCCAAAATATAGACTTCCGACATAGGTTGCCATCCCGGATATTTCAGCAATTTCCGCCCAATCACTGTTTCCGACTGCCATATTCCAGCTATGTCAACCCTAGCCCTACAAGAGGGACGGAGAATATATGGTCCTCCAGATGTTAATGGTTCCCCACCCAGATTTATAAATCAAGAAGCCATAGAAAAATAATGAGGCTTTATCACCATGTGGTGGCATTGTCTTATAAAACAAAGGTTTACGCGGACTTAGTCTGAGAATGTAAGGCCTTTTCCAAGTAAATTCATGTTGCCGTTACTTTTTTTAAATACCTTATATAAACAAAAGAACTGTAATGTGAATTGACGGGTACAGGGTGCATAGCCTGGATCTCAATTTACTGTGGCTTTAATGGACTTAATTTGCATCAATACTCAATAAGAAATGCATATGGGAACCTGCTATCTTCAGTTGTAGCAGTATCTGTCATGGCTTAGATTTGCTGGAACCATTCACTTTTTTCATCTGTAAAATCTACCCCAATCAGCAGCTCAACAAAATGAACGGGATTTCAAATGAGACAATCAAGTATCTATAAGAACAACAATAACAAAAAAAAGCAGCAGCAGCAGCAGCAATGCCCTATGTCAGCATTTGATGCAATATAAGCAACACAATGTGATGTGACATAACTCAAGCAATGTAATATGACATGACACCACAAAGTAAGCACAAAAACTCCCCCTATATTTTTTAGCTGAGATGCTCATTATCCTCCAATGTCTGATCTGAATGTTTTGTGATGGACTTAAGTGGAGTGAGTGCTGTTACAATTTGGCTGATGTCATGAGTTTAATGACGATCTGGATTCAGCCAATTTTCTGGCAGGCATCTAAAATCCTGCGTCCTTTCAAATCAGTCTTTTAAAAAGATGACAGCACCCAACAGCATTCGCCTAAACTGCAGCAGTTACAACAGTGATGTCTTGGGATCGCAACCTAGTATGCTGTTATAGGAAGGATATTATGGCAAGGAAGCTAAGGATCAAGTCAGCAAACCTTGATTAGGAGCAGTCATTCTTATCTGGTAAGCAGTCACAGTAAAAAAATGTTTCTTATATAAATAGAAAAAGGACAAATTTATCCAGGAACAAAATGTCATTTTGGTTGTCCGTCATGTTTGGGTAAGGAATAGTTTATGCGCTACCATATACTAATAAATTATCTCTCTACACCAGGCACCCCCAAACTTCGGTCCTCCAGATGTTTTGGACTACAATTCCCATCATCCCTGACCAATGGTCCTGTTACCTAGGGATCATGGGAGTTGTAGGCCAAAACATCTGGAGGGCCGCAGTTTGGGGGTGCCTGCTCTACACAGAGTGGGCAGTTCCACATAACAGTTTGTTGTGGATTTGGTGATACTCAAATATGCAGGTTTTACACAGCATCCAGTGTCTTAATGTCACCCCATATTCCTTTCTCCATTTCTTTTTTTTTTAAAATTAGATCTTTATTAACAATATTATCACAACATACAGGTAAAAAATAACAACTGACATACATGCTTCCCAAACAAACCAACAAAGCAAAACAAATCCTTAATAACAGAATATTCTGACAAACAAAAAGATTTAAATCTATCCAATTTAAACCAATATGCTTCCAATCAACATTCACTCCTATCCAAAATCTTAGACTTCCCCTTGCCGTCTCCCCGGGTTATTTATTTTAAATCCTTTCACTGCTGTGTACCCTCAGTACTTAATCCTCAATTTTACACTTTATTTCCTTTTTAAATTTTGTATCAGTATGGAATGTCAAAAATAGATCCAAGACTTCATTGTGAGGCATTGTTTTTTCATGTGCTCACCAAATTTCCCCCAGCTTTCACAAAATTTCTGCATACTATTGCCTCTAATTGTTTCCGTTAACTTGGCCAAATCTAAATAGCTAAATAATTTTTCCTGCCATTCCTTAATATTTGGAACCTCTTGCTTCTTCCAATATGTAGCAATCAGGATTCTTGCTGCTGCCACTGCATATATATATATATATATATATATATATATATATATAGTTTTTCATCTTCTTTTTTTATTCCCTTTCTCCATTTCATCTAGATTTATCATTTCCTCAGATAATCCAGTAAGTAAAAAAATTTAACAAAAACCCAGAAGAATGGCAGATTGCGGGGTGATAATTTGATAGTACCATGACAGTGAACTGCTGAATCCACAATAAATACTAAACTCCATGACAAGGATTAAGCAAGGACTTTTGACAGATGGGCAGGACAACCCGTCTATCAATCATACAGCATCATAGTGACATTATGTGATTGGCTGGTGGGTTGTCCCAACCAGCCCACCAAGTAATGATCCGATCCTTGGAACCACAAAGGTCCCTCACCCCTGCTATATATGTCTACTCAGAAGAAATCCCCATGAGTTTGGATCCAGGATTGGAGGAGACGGAGAGCTGGCTGTCAATCCAAGTGGGCTAGGCACAGATGTATTTTGTCCAAAGCAGGCAAGGGTCAAGTTCCAGAGCAGCAAACAAGGCTGGAGAGTAGGAACCCTTGGAGATGCCCCATATGAGAGAAACGTTGCTCATCAATTCCTGAGGCTAGAGCTAGATTATAGAGCCTGGGTAGTCCGGGATTAGCTGTTTTTTGGGGGGGGGGTCAACTGAATAGTGCTGAGTCATGCCAGCATTGCAGCCTAGATGGCTCCTTCAAAGCACAGAGCTCATTCTGTGTCAGGAGCCTAAAGCTGTGTCGGGTTTTCAGTAAAAACACAGCACTGGTGCTGTAGGAAGACTATGGCCACCAGGAGCTTTTCCTTGAGAGCTTATAGCACCTTATAGATGAATGGTGCGTGTAAGGAGGGAGGACTGATATACTGTAAATCTATTTGTGTGTGTGTGCGCACACACACACACTCTACATTTCCCTGTAGGAAATTGTGGACCTCTCACTAAGATACTTCATGGAATAAAATAAAATTGTTTGTGTGTGTTCTACTTAACCAAATGAATACAGGTGAAACTCGGAAAATTAGAATATCGTCGAAAAGTGCATTTATTTCAGTATTTCAGTATTTTTTCTTTTTCTTTTGATTTTTACAATGCTTTCTTTTGGAAATTCCACAGTAATAAAACAAATAGTTACAATAATACAAAAATAAACATCGCTATTACATTTCATTAATTACATTCCATTTATAATTGACCTGCCTAATGACAAATAATTACAATTACAACAAATAAAAGGCTTGACCTATCTTGCTTTGCATGTCATGCATCTATCTCATATATTGGTTTCACCTTTTCAGTTGTGTTACTGAAATAAATGCACTTTTCGACGATATTCTAATTTTCCTGTATATATTGAAGTGTGATCCTTTCACTGTTCTTTGCAAGAACATAGAACAACACATGGGAACAAATGGGAACAAAAACAAGATGTATACAGTGCCACCATTTAGACTATACCGGCTCCCAGCCAGCAAGGGCACGAATGTCTGGACTTAACGCCAGTCTTTCTGCATAAAGCAGCTGTCTAATGTACCCCTAGTGCTGAGCTTTGGACCTTGGCATGGCAAGTGCCCAGTGGCACTGACCCCTGATATTGGCCCAAACCTACCCTGTCCACTGTACGCCTCTGACGGATTGGGCCCCCGATTACAAAAGCTGGTGCCACAATCAACTTCTGAAGTCTCCGAAGTCCCACCAGATTCTCTGCTCTTCCTGCAATGTCCAGTAGTATCTGGCATGAAGTGCTATCTCAGCTTTCATGTTGCATCAACATTATGTCCAGCAGATCCCGGCATGTAGTGCTTGCTCAGCCCTCAGCTCATATCAGCATAAACACTTCATCACAGCTGACACGCTGATATGCTAAATGAGTATTGTCGGTGCACAAAGAGGTCACCGGAGAAGTTATCAAAAAGGAGATCACAAGAGAGACACTTGCAGACCTGGAAAGGTGCAGGGCTCGTGGGATAAGGCAGTCCCTTAAAAAAAAAAAAATACATGCAAAGCCTCTGCTTTGTAATTCCTGCACTTTTTTTAAAAAAAGCCCTGACAGTTGAGTTCTAAACAGTTAAATATGAAACTGTCAACAAGGGCCTGTCTTAATAACCAAACTTGAGGCCTTTTATCCTGGAAGATTTATGAAGTAATTTTAAAGAGGCCCAAGCAAACATCTGTCAATAAATTGAATGCCGGCTACAGGATTTACAAGCAAGACAAGAATTTCTCATTAAGTGCACATTAGCACTGTGGGGATCATAAATAGTAAGAGGCCAGGATGCTGAGCCTCTCAAGCTGTCATTAAAACACTATCTAAGAACTAATGAGGAAGTGATGGAAGGGTACTAATGATCCCTCAGGCTCCTTTCATTCGGCGGTGAAAAGGGGAGCGTGCAATACAACATCTCAGCCTGCCACATTTGAAGCCTTCATCACGCAGTGGAAAGGTTGCAGGGAGCAGCATCGCAGGAATCACGACACAAGGCAGATTCTCCAGGCGCAGGCCGCTTCCCAACTATAGCGGGAGTGATCAGTGGCAGCTGGAGAAGCAAGGGAGAGGAGGGGAAGGAACCGCCAGAGCAAAAGCATTGGCCAGAAAAGGACGGCGGGCACCATATCCTTACTTGGTGCCATTAGGAGGAAGGTTTAGCATGGGCAACACCAGACAAGGGTGATAATGTTGTTGGCCAAGACAGATACTGGCATACCCTCCAAGTGTCCTGATTTTCCAGGAACAGTCCCGTAATTACGTAATTATAGAAGCCATCCTGGCTTCTGGCCCTCTGTTGGAAAGAGCCCTCTCTTTCAAGGGCAGCTCGCTCCACGCCCAGTGAAAAAGAAGAAGGAAAATGGCGGAGAGTAGAATTGCCCTTCAACTGTCATATGGCCCCCAGAAGGTTGCCTAGAAGAAAAAGTGGCCCTTAGGCTGAAATGGCTTGTGGCCATGTTACCTGAAGAATGGTCTCCTTCCACAGATACTTGCCTGTCCCCTTCTCTGGGTGCCCTTGCCAAAGGAGATGAGGGCAGCCGACCACTGAAAGAGCCTTTTCATTGATGACATCCCGGTTGTAGAATACCCTCCCCAGAAAGTTTCATCTAGCCCTGAGGTTGTAGCCATTTTGGTGAATACCTTTTTATTTTTCCAGGATTTCCAGTTTTAAAAGCACGTTTTAGTGCTTTGTAAACGGTCGGCACCACTGTTTTCTCTGTTGCTGGTTGCAATTTGGTTTCATTCTGACACTGTTGTAAATTCCTCCCCTGATTTTATGTCCACGTTGTATTTTATATTTTTATAGCGTGTGGGTGGTTTTAAACCTGTGCGCTGACCAGAGAACTCTTTGTTAATGGGCAGTATAAAAACGTTGCAAAAAAATTACAAATATATTATAGCACAGAACGGGCTACCTGGGCAGTCATAAGTCCACCTGTTTTTTAAGCTGCTCAAGGATGTGATGCACATAGTTCTATCTAAAAGCACAAGGAATAAGATTCATTGTCCCCACCCCCACCCCACTTGCCTTTTTGTATTCTACTCCCTCATTAGGTTAAGGCAGGGCCTGGCCTATTCTCAGGCAGAATATGGTAGCTGCATGAAAGGGCAGCAAATTCTTAGTCATTTAATTTATTATCATGGCATTTTTTATTGTCACGTTGTGTGAGAGGGGCTTGTGGATTTTCTGCCTTGAATGCGAAAATAACTTAATTTATTATTATATATATTCATACTCTGCCTTTTCCCCTGATGGGACTCAAGGTGTCTTGCGGATAAAATTAACTTAGCTGGTGCACACCATTGGCACTAACCCGCAACAGGGCCTTTTCAGTGGCAGCTCCTTATTTGTGGACTGCCCTCCCTAGTGAGGTGTCCCTGCCCAGTCTCTCTCTTTATTGATTTTCAGGACACACACACACACACACACACACACACACACACACACACACACACACACACACATTCTTGTATACCCAGGCACCCAACGACTGAAAGACATTCTTCAGGGCAACCCCAAAATCACTGTATTTAACTGTTCTTCTTCTTTTTTTTTACTCTATCACATTGACATCTGCTGCCCTGGGCTCCTTGGGAGGAAGGTTGGGGTATAAAATCAATAAATATAATAGAAACGACAGGGTGGGGGCCACCATTTGATGCTCCACCTCAGGCAAGAAAATGCTTTGGGCTGGCCCTGAGTTCAGGCTGCAAGGCAAAATTCTGTTTTCACTTGCAATTTCATTTCGTTACAGGCTTGCAGCCTGAAAGACGCGCCAAGGTTTTGTCATTCTCACACGTCATTTGTTGCCAGAGGTTACATGCCACCACCACGCTGTGGGGGGGACTGCGGCCTTGAAGCCGCTGGGCTGGTTCAGTGCAGAACACAAAATGAACTGGGGTTTGAAAGAAGACTACTGGTGTGCAAAGGGGCATTTGTGGGTTGGGCAAAATTACAGGAGGCGGCTTGGTGAGAAAGGCTTAAAAAATCACCAGAATAAAGTGATGGTGACACGGGACATAATAGTTACCGCGGAAGACACTGATACTAATCCATGCAAAAGAATCCATGGAAATGTTGCTGACTGCAGCTTCAAAATGATATTCTGATTTGTCAGAACCATATACTGTATTCTACGTTATGTTTTTGTGTTTAATGAAATTTGGCAGGAACCGTACTTCAAAGCCGACTCCTTAATGACTTTGTTTCTCGAAGAACACCACCGTCACTAACCTATTTATGTCAATAATAATAATTATTATACCTAAGTAGCTTCAGCGCATTGGCACTGAAGCCAAAGATGCTGTAACATCTTTTTTTCCCAACTCCCATCTCTCCCTAACAGATGCATTTTAAAACTCTACTAGTGACGTTAATAAATATACCTTTCTCAGATTTCTGTCTACAAGGCAGTGTAAATCATTGTAATTAAAGTGCCAATAATGTGCCCATTTAAAAAAATTAATGTTATATTATTATATGAGTTATCAACAAGTTATTACCCACTTCCCAAACTGACTCTAAAAGATTATAGCTAAAACATTTAAACATGCAACCTCTTAGATGAGGTTATCTATAAACGTTAATGGTCTTTAATTTGTACTTAATTTATACTTCTCCTCACAGAAAATTGCCTTCCAAAGAATTAAACCTTGGCTCCACCAGTAAAAGCTAGTAACGACAGTATACATTTTAGAACTTTTGCCATTAACCTTAACATTATATTGTTGCTGAATCTCCTTTTATTTCCCTAAATCAAGAGGAACTTCAGTGACTTTGGCACAGCTACATGCAAAAAAAGTGGAAGTTCAAATATAATCCCCCTTTCAAGATATATATATTTAAAAATCTATTATAAAACATCAGCAACTTTTCTGTCAGGGGGAAAACTCCCCAAAGAATCCTGGGAGTCGCAGTTTCTCAAAGGTAAAATTCCCAGTTTCCCAGGGAAAGGGATTGCCTGTTAAACCTCTAGGACAGGCATGTCCAACAGGTAGATCATGATCTACCAGCAGATCACTGGATGTCAACGGTAGATCACTGGTAGATCATTGGCTCCCTCCAAAGAAGCTGAACAACTCAACATTTTACCTCCTCCCTGAAAAAACTCAACAACTTTGACCCGAACCCCCCAACCAAAAATGGGGGTCTTCCTCCTTCCTAAAAAAAGCTCAACAACTTTGACCTGAACCCCCCAAAAGGGGATGGATCACTGCCAGTTTTTAACTCTGTGAGTAGATGGCAGTCTCTTGGGAGGTGGCCACCCCTGCTCTAGGAGATTAATTGGCCAACGAGTAAGCTCTACCCAAATCCGGAGCGGAGTCCCTAAGACAGTTGGATGATGCCTTGTACGCCTCCTTCCAGCAACTCCTGCAGCAAAGCTGGTGTCAAATGTATTGTTCTGCTTTCCTCTGGGCCATAACAGTGAGGCCGAGAGCAGAGGCTCTTGTCATCTGGGCAGCCCATACACCAGCTTGCACCCCAGGGAGGTCACTTCAGAGATACTAACACAGTGGCTTGACTTCTTCCCCGGAGGCATACTCCATTGTCTCTCAAGACAGATGGATATCAACAACAGTTTATATACTGCTTAACCACTGGAATTTCTAAGTGGTGCACATAGAAACCTTTCAAAACATACAATGACTAAAATTGATTAAAATGAATCATAGAAAAAGAGAAGTTCCCTAAAATGCCTGCTTGAATAGGGGGGAAAATGTTATCAAGTTCTGGAAGTTCAACAGGGAGGAGGGCCTGTCCAGCCTCAGCAGGGAGGGAGTTCTACACAATCGAGCCCACAATACTGAATGTTACTTGTAAAAACATCTATATGCAATTTCCAGGCTGAGATGCAGCAAGACACGGAATGCAACTTGCTCAAAATATACCTGAAGGAGCGTCTCCACCCCCATCGTTCTGCCTGGAAACTGAGGTCCAGCTCCGAGGACCTTCTGGCAGTTCCCTCACTGCCAGAAGTGAAGCTACAGGGAACCAGGCAGAGGGCCTTCTCGGTAGTGGCACCTGCCCTGTGGAACACCCTCCCATCAGACGTCAAGGAAATAACTACCTTACTTTTAGAAGACATCTGAAGGCAGCCCTGTTTAATGTTTAATGTTTGATGTTTTATTGTGTTTTTAATATTCTGTTGGGAGCTGCCCAGATGGGTGGGGTATAAATAAATTATTATTATTATTATTATTATTATTATTATTATTATTATTATTAAATGATCAAGGGGCTAGACCAATTCCCTAAGAGGAAAGGTTGTAACTTTTTGGTTTTGGAAGTGGAAACAACATGAAGAAGTGAAGACATAATATAGGTACATATACACAGTTATGTATGCTGGCTGCAGAGAAAGTGGATAATGTTTGCTCCTATAGTACTATTACCCCATAACACTGGAAACCAGTCATCCCATTAAGCTGAAAGCTGGAAGATTCAGGACAGACAATGAGTGGGCCTTTTTCACGCAGTGCATAGTTAAACGATGAAATCCACTAACCAAAAAGGGAGTGAGGATCAATGTGGGACAAACAGGGCTTCTACTGCATAAAGGTAAAGGGACCCCTGACCATTAGGTCCAGTCGTAACCGACTCTGGGGTTGCGGCGCTCACCTCGCGTTATTGGCCGAGGGAGCCCGCGTACAGCTTCCAGATCATGTGGCCAGCATGACAAAGCTGCTTCTGGTGAACCAGAGCAGCGCACGGAAACGGCATTTAACCGTTTGGAGCGGTACCTATTTATTTACTTGCACTTTGACGTGCTTTCGAACTGCTAGGCTGGCAGGAGCAGGGACCGAGCAACGGGAGCTCACCCCATCGCGGGGATTCGAACTGCCGACCTTCTAATCAGCAAGCCCTAGGCTCTGTGGTTTAACTGCATACCCCCCCCCAAAAAAATGGAGTTGGGAGACCTCTAGAACAAATCTGGGGTATGCACAGGGGACTGGAAGGTGGAGGAGAGAAAATGGAAGCCCCATGGTGCAAGTGGATTTCCACTGAACAAGTAAATGGACGTCACCTAAGATGCAGTGAGGGCTACCAACTTGGATGGCTTTAAAAGGGCATCAGATAAATTAATGGAGGATCAATGGCTACTAGTCAGGATAGCTGTATATTACTCCCAGCATCACAGATGCCATGCCCCTGAATACAAATTGCTGAGTAATAACAGCTGGAGAAACCTCTTTGTGTTCATGTCCTGCCCATGAGCTTCCCAAAGGCTTCTAGTTGGCCACTGCTGGGAGCAGTATCCCAGGTCAAAAGGACCTCTAGCAGGGCTCTTTCCACAGTCTTATAACCTGTTTAAGGATATCTCCAGGTCCAAGACTAAACCCACTGTCTATCATCAGAGATGCTCAGTCTAGCAGCTTCCTGCTGCAATTTTTAGATCACTCTTCCCTGCTTTGTTTGGTCCCTCTCTCTCTCTAGCTAACATCTTTCCCAGAGCTTCCACAATAACAATGATAAAAATATATATCACTATGTGGCCTTTAAGGAGCTTAATGCAAAGACCTTCGGTGTGCACAGTTGTTCTGCTTTTAACTTATTTCTGCAAAGCAGGTATTTTTGAAACCGAGAATTAGAGGAAGTGGCCTCGGGCTAAATTGCAGGGTGTCCCAAGTGAGTAGACCCTTTGAGGAGAGAATCAGTGAAGAAGAAAATGAAGATGACAAGGCTGTTGCTTCTTAATAAACATTATCACATTTCCAGCGTGTATTATTTATTACTTTTCTTTCACTGATTTATGTTCTAAAGCATTTAATCTAATATGTATATCTATATACATATATTTCATTCCGGCTCCCACCCCCTTTAACAAATCTCGCCTTAAAGCTCCTTCTGCGCTTTAGTGCAGCCAAATTAAAATGTTAATTTCGGCAATTTTCTTCCTCCTCCTCCCCCCCCTCCCCATTTCCAGTAAGTCACAGAAATATGATTAAATTAGAGGCATGTGATTGAATCGGGTTGTGTTATAAGGTTTTCAAATTAAAACAGAGCACCAGATTTAGAGCCAACATATTTGTTTGGGTTGATGTAAGTAACACTGCAGTCCTAAGCACACTTATCTCCTGGGAGTAAGTCCCTTGAGAGGACTGAGCAGGACTTACTTTTAAGTAAACATGCAGAGGATCAGGCTGCACATTTGCTTACAATTTACTTTCATACTCTCCCTTTCCTCCAAACTGTCTGTATAGTTAAGAGCACCATTTTGGTAGAAACAAACACAAAGAGGGGGAGGTGTTCAATCTCCCACATGGAAATAATGGCATTTAAAAATGTCTAGCCTTGGGTGAAATTTGGTTGGCATGCCTTTCATTAAATTTCATTAATTGGTATTAATTTGGTAAAATATACATTTTTGCGGAAACCTTAACATCCGCTCCTTCTAAGATACTGAGAAAGAGATAGAGGCGACGTACAATTTAATAAACAAAACCTGCCACCACCTGTTAGGAAGAAAGGTCATATTTCATATGTCCTTTTTCATTTCCTTTGACAATATCACAGGAGAGCCAAAAGCACCTCAAAAAGAAAACAGGTGTGCTCTGAACTCCTGGCCTCGCTGATTAAAATTTGCCTTCTCTGCGTAGAATTGGCAACTACTGATTAATCAACTAATGCACTGGTTGATTAATCTACCAATTAAATGTATTAAAGCTTGCAGCCCTGCTCAATTGATGAGCTTGAATGGAGCAGTGAGAATGAAATGTCAATAAGGAAAGATGGGAGTACATTGTCAGGGCAGACGAGGAAAGAGTTTTAACTCCAATGAGCAGAAGCTTAGGTACTGATAGAGAAAGCAAATCTTTCCTGATGAAAGAGAGTGTTTGAGGATTGGGACATTTGCAGGGAAACCAAAATGCTTGTTTACAAAGCTATTGCACTACCAACCTTACTGTATGCTTGTGAAACATAGACCACTTATAAATGCCATCTCCAACTCCTTGAAAGATTCCATCAACGGTTTCTTTGAAAAATTTACACATCACTTGGGAAGACAGGTGAACTAATGTGTTGAAGTGTCGAACCAGTGTGGAAGTGACGATTCTTCAACATCAACTTTGTTGAACTAGTCATGTTGTGTGGATGCCTGATTATCATCTTCCAAAGCAACTACTCTATTCTGAACTTAAAAATGGAAAGCATAATGCTGGTGGTCAACAAAAGAAGTTTAAAGACTCTCTCAAGGCAAATCTAATAAAATATAGTATAAACACTGACAAATGGGAAACACTGGCCAGCAAGTGCTCCAGTTGGAGAATAGCCTTTACCAAAGGTGTCATGGACTTGGAAGAAGCACAAACTCAGGGTGAAAAGGAGCAACGTGCTAAGAGGAAGGCATGTTTGGCAAACCCTCACCGTGATCATCTCCTGACCTATGTCTCCACTGTGGAAGGACGTGTGGATCCAGAATTGGCCTCCACAATCACTTATCGACTCACTGTTAAAACCGTGTTTATGGAAGGCAATCTTATTCAGCTACGAGAGAAGAAGAAGAAGAAGAAGAAGAAGAAGAAGAAGAAGAAGAAGAAGAAGAAGAAGAAGAAGAAGAAGAAGAAGAAGATAAGGTTCCCATAGGTCATGGGCCTTCAAAAGCATGGCGTATACCCATGAAACAACTCCTTACCTAATTATGAGTTTTGTCCAACTAAATTTTGGATACCCATCAGAGACCCATCGAAATGAAGGGCCCTAGGTTAGTCAATGCCTTAATTTCAACAGGTCTCATCTGAGTAGGTCTAACATACAACCCTGTGTTTGGCACAGAATTGGTGGAATTGCTCGCCACACTATTGGATGTTGAGCAGATCCCTGTTAAGCAGTAGCAGCACATTTAGTAGGATGGAGAAGTTCTCTGGACACTAGGATCACCTTGGCTTACCTGGAAGGAGTGGGGTGGCAGTGAGCTCATTGCACCAATAGGGATGGCAGCCATTGTAGGCACAACCATGCGGCCCAGACCTAGCTGCTGTCTGAGCCCCATTCAGGTAAGCACCAGTGATGTGACCATGTGAGATACACACCTTGAGCTGTCAACATCTTTTGGGGATGCATAGTTTAACTGGAATGGGTTATATCCAGTTATACCTGCCTAGCAGAGTGAAACAAGCTGTTCCAGATGGGGCCATGGGGATGGGAGAGGGGTTCAAAGACAGGAATCAGTATCTGAGCGGTACAGCAGGACTTTTTAATGTGAGAGGGGTATCTCTCTGCATCTGGTAGAAAAAACATTGGTCAGACTGAACACCCCCACAGAATTGCGTGGAAGTTGTTTCCATATGGGTGTGTCTAGAATCGTACTAAGAATCCTTAACTTGGACCTTGATATATATAAAAAACAAAATCAATCATCAGAAAATTTGCCCCAAGTGCTGTTGTTGCTTGTGGCTACTTTACCAAGACCCCTGGTCTTTGTCTGTCCTATAGGCAGGGCTGCATAATTTGCATTAGAAAATCAGCTGAATCTGCATTCCTTCCAAATCATGTAAACTAAGCAATATTGCACAATGCACCATATTTTTGTGTACTGTTTATTTTGCCGTTGTAAACGATTTTGCTAATCCTAGGGAGGCAGACACAGTTACTGAAGCTATAGCTCCTCCTCTGACCTCTGGGAATCTCATTTAGCCATCCCTTTTCACTTCTGAGATTTGAGCAAGCAACACTTTTCACGCGTACCTTCAGCCACATCAATAAGGACTAGAAACTTGCTCTTTCAAAATAAAAGTCAATATTCTCAGCAGGGTAGGTTGTACCCACTGCAACATTCCTCACCTTTTTTCTGCTGTCCTGTGTCTAGCTCTCGGAATACTGTAGTATCTGCAGTGCCTGTAACAAGTGAGTGGTGTTTTTTTTATTTTTGGTTTTTCAACTTTAGGCCAAAAGCACTCTTCCTGCCGCCTCCCTCCCCAGATCTGCTGCTGTCCAGTAAATATACAACATGGTTACTAACTATGCCCGCTGCAGAATGATACCTTTGTGGACACTAAAAACAATTTAATGGTGTGTCATAGTAGCAATTCACTCTACTAATAGCCCGGCTCAATAATACTCCATTGCATAAACCTCCTTCAGACTTCTGACAAATAAATTCACCTTTATGCACTCTGCAGCAAGCTCCATTTCACTAAAAAATATATTTCTCCCTTATCCCTAGAAATAAATATCCAGCATCTTGCTTCACATTGGCTGCCTCTCTCGATGCGGTCAGGGAGACCATATTTCTGCCCCCATCACCTTTCTCCATCGTAGCCTTAGAGACAATCAGTTCTGAACTGGCACATCAAATCATAACGGGAGGAAGGAGGGAGGGAAAGAAATAAAAAAATCCTGGGGGGAAATATATGTGTGATTTGATGCATTTCACAAGCAGCAATAACAGCAGCGAAAAGTTTAAATACTCTATATGTGCAAGCAGCATTAAATAAATGTTTATGGGCTTTGCTTTTGCAAGCATAAGCATTTGGAGAAGCACAAACAACAGTTTCCTTCCCAACACCCATACTGAGCAGGTAAGGAGACTGCTACCACCACTCTGAAGTCATCATTTGTTTCCGGGGAGAGATGGTTCAATGGAACCCATGCATCTCAGCCTAATATATCATTGGGGCCGAAGGAGGCAAAGGCACTAGCTGAGCTGTGGGTGCAACTGGTTCTGTGGGTTGAAATGACCATTTCCAAGTCAACAGTGTGATGCAGCAGCTAAAAAAGCCAATGCAATTCTGGGCTGCATCAATAAGAGTATAGCATCTAGATCAAGGGAAGTAATAGTACCACTGTATTCTGCTCTGGTCAGACCTTACCTGGAGTACTGTGTCCAGTTCTGGGCACCACAGTTCAAGAAGGATACTGACAAGCTGGAACATGTCCAGAAGAGGGCAACCAAAATGGTCAAAGGCCTGGAAACGATGCCTTATGAGGAACGGCTTAGGGAGCTGGGTATGTTTAGCCTGGAGAAGAGAAGGCTAAGGGGTGATATGATAGCCATGTTCAAATATATAAAAGGATGTCATATGGAGGAGGGAGAAAGGTTGTTTTCTGCTGCTCCAGAGAAGCGGACACGGAGCAATGGATTCAAACTACAAGAAAGAAGATTCCACCTAAACATTAGGAAGAACTTCCTGACAGTAAGAGCTGTTTGGCAGTAGAATTTGCTACCAAGGAGTGTGGTGGAATCTCCTTCTTTGGAGGTCTTTAAGCAGAGGCTTGACAGGCATGTGTCAAGCATGCTTTGATGGTGTTTCCTGCTTTCCAGGGGGTTGGACTGGATGGCCCTTGTGGCCTCTTCCAACTCTATGATTCTATGATTCTAAGTCAATATGGTAGTATTCACTAAGTGGGCGAGTGGGGACTTGTAACGAGAAAGTTCTGGATCATGTGAGAGTTTGAGCTGAATGAGAGATTTGCAGGTGATGCCAAATTTGGTACTGCTAAGCCAATTTTCTTTCATGGAAGCAGTATGCATCTGAATACCAGCTGACTGGAATCACACCTGGGGTAACGCCTATTGGACTCATGTCCTGATTGTGGGCTTCCCATAGGAACATACCCCTTGACACGATGCTGCCCAAATCTGGGAACACCATCTTCTGGATCTGAAATCCCAAATGAGTCATATGACCCACATGAGACCTGGAAAAAGAGCTTTGGGGGTCATGGTACTCAAAAAGGTGCATTTGGGGGCACCATGCAAGTCTGCATACTCGAAAAAAAATGCTTTTGGAAGGTGAGATCTCAGCCTGAAATCATGTGAGAGCAAGGCACCCCAAATGGTCACTGTACCATTTGGTGGGGGGGGGGGAGAGGGATGTCCTGGTTTTCCCAAGGCAGATGATGGGTATGTCTGAAGAACCTTCTGGGTCAGTGATACCCTTTTTACAATGGCCAGCCAGGTGCCTAGGGGAAGCCCACAAGCAAAACCTGAATGCAAGAACTTTCTCCACCCCTGTGATTTCTAGGAAACTGAGGTGGATTACTCCCTCTGACAGTGAAGATATTACATAGATATTATAGATGATAGCCTCATCATCCACAAATTTGTCTAGTCCTCTTATGGGAAGCCCACAAGCACCAGGTTAGCCACTGTGAGAAGATGATTCTGGACCAGATGTGCCTTTAGCCCAGGGGTCAGCAACCTTTTCCAGCCATGGGCCGGTCCACTGTCCCTCAGACCTTGTGGGGGGGGGCGGACTATATTTGGGGGGGGAATGAAAGAATTCTTATGCCCCACAAATAACCCAGAGGTGCATTTTAAATAAAATCACACATTCTACTAATGTAAAAACACACTGATTCCCAGACCGTCTGTGGGCCGGATTTAGAAGGTGATTGGGCCGCATCCGGCCTCCGGGCCTTAGGTTGTCTACCCCTGCTTTAGCTCGTCTTATGTTCTTAATCCAGCTCCGAGAGCCTTCTGGCGGTTCCTCACTGAAAGAAGTGAGGTTACAGGGTGAGGGTCTTCTCGGTAGTGGCGCCCACCCTGTGGAATGCCCTCCCATCAGATGTCAAGGAAATAAACAACAATCTGGCTTTTAGAAGACATCTGAAGGCAGCCCTCTTTAGCAGAGTTTTTAATGTTTGATGTTTTATCACTTTGTGTTTGCTATTTTTATTATTATTATTCTGTTGGGAGCCGCCCAGAGTGGCTGGGGAAACCCAGCCAGATGGGCGGAGAATGAATGAATGAATGAACGAACGAGCAAATAAATAAATAAATATATTATTATTATTATTATTATTATTATTATTATTATTATTATTGGTGAAGGTGATGTCTAGCCCCTCTCCCACTCTGTAAATGAAAGCCTGAAGGACCTACCTCACAAGGTTGTCTGGAGAATGAATAAGGCCTGTAAAGCATGCTTTAAAACACGGATAATCATAAATAATATAAATGAAACAACAATAAAGGCATCCTAAAGCTTTACTGCACTCTCAGGATGACAGCCAAAAAGGACCTCTTTCTTTTTTCTTTTGGTAGTGGAAACTATTTGTATCGAAGATCATGAGCAAATAAGTGCATCATGACAATTTCGAGCATCTTTTATGATTTGATTGTCAGTAACGAGGCCCACAGGAGAGTGATAAATGTGCAGCGTGAAAAAATATCTATTTCACTTAGATCGCAAATTATGCAACTCTGTGCTTGATAGCACTTGGCAAAATACAAATGTAGCTGAATGGGATTGAAATTGTTCCTCTTTGCCTAAGACACAGGTAATATCGCCAGGGGTCCTGTCTTTAGATATTTATAAGAGATAAGAGTTTAAGTAATAGTAGCAGTAATACAAAATTACCTTTAAACATTGAAAACATTCTTACTTTGTTACAAGGTGTAATTTAGACTTTTCCATCTAATGGCTTATGTACTGAAAATGATACACTAATGCAATTTTTCAAATTTCGTTACCTATTTTTTTCCTGCCTGTGTTGTAAAATTATATGCTCTCTCTTTTGCCTGTTTGTCAGTTTTCAAATTCCTTTTAATGCCATCTTCTGAGAGTTCCATAATTTCACTCCTTGTCATTGAAGTTTCATGAACTTTTTGAAAATATAGATATATAAGATAGATCAAAGTTAGCTCTAAGAAAAAGAGAAACTGCCAGTTTGACTTCTGAAGTGAATTGCTGAACTATTACCCATGTACTAGGTTGCTGCCACAAATGCCTCAAGAACCAAGCAAAAAGAAAATGGCCAGGAACAACAATAATCCTGAGCCTTCTCCCCCACCCCCACCCCGTACCTTGGTGCTTGCTTGTATTTTGAAGTAGCAGCCATAAAATATAGCCATGTCCTAATTCAAAAGCTTTCAATCACCATCATCTGCTTAACCTATCTTTAAAAAAACTACAAAAGAGAGAAAAACAGCAGCAGAAGTGAAGGAAAAGATACCCCACCCCATGTAGACCACAAGGAGTCTTGGTAGACCACAAACTTGACATGAGTCAGCAGTGTGATGCAGCAGCTAAAAAAGCCAATGCAATTCTGGGCTGCATCAAAAGGAGTACAGCATCTAGATCCAGGGAAGTAATAGTACCACTGTACGTATTCTGCTCTGGTCAGACCTCACCTGGAGTACTGTGTCCAGTTCTGGGCACCACAGTTCAAGAAGGATACTGACAAGCTGGAACGTGTCCAGAAGAGGGCAATGAAATTGGTCAAAGGCATGGAAGCGATGCCTTATGAGGAACGGCTTAGGGAGCTGGGTATGTTTAGCCTGGAGAAGAGAAGGCTAAGGGGTGATATGATAGCCATGTTCAAATCTATAAAAGGATGTCATATAGAGGAGGGAGAAAGGTTGTTTTCTGCTGCTCCAGAGAAGCGGACACGGAGCAATGGATTCAAACTACAAGAAAGAAGATTCCACCTAAACATTAGGAAGAACTTCCTGACAGTAAGAGCTGTTCGGCAGTGGAATTTGCTACCAAGGAGTGTGGTGGAGTCTCCTTCTTTGGAGGTCTTTAAGCAGAGGCTTGACAGGCATATGTCAGGAATGCTTTGATGGTGTTTCCTGCTCGGCAGGGGGTTGGACTGGATGGCCCTTGTGGTCTCTTCCAACTCTACGATTCTATGATTCTATGATTCTATGTAAACCTCAGTGCTGGCAATGGAATAGTGCTCTCCACCACACCTGGGGGAGCAAGCGAATTTAGAAGGTCCAGGGCAGGCTGTGTGACATACACAGCTCAGTTATCCAATGCAGCAGAATGACCATTCCCAACATAAAAGGGGAGGCTCATTTTGCGCGGTCGCGCGCAGCCCCCTGGAATCCCTGGGGCAGCCCTGGAAGTTCGGAGGCTGGCGCTGCCTTCCCGGGCTGGATACTGGTGGTCTCCGCCCATGCAGTTACCTGTCCAATCCAGCTCAGGGAGGCGTTGCCGGGGGGATTGGCCAGGTAGGAGGAGGTAACTTTACCTTGAACACGGCTGAAGCAGAGTCATTCCTGGGAAGCAGTCGACGGCTCCAGAGCTTTCCCACCCTCCACTCCCAAAAATTAATGATTGCATTACAGGTTATTTTCTTCCACAGGCGTACACGCACGCAGGCGCTGCTACGACGAGGCTGCTGTTGAAGGGCCGGAAAGGAATTTTCGCCTTTCCCGTAGCAATTCATCACAACTTTGGCGGATGCAGGCCTTGGGCGGAATCCTTTAGTCATCTACATAAATAGGGGGGCGTGGGAAGGTGACCCACTGCGGCAGCGATAACAGGGTTCCTGTAAATGGGGCTAAGGGGGAGGCATTGACCATACGCAATAGGCTGTCATTGCCCTCCCTCTCCAGCAGCTGCGATCGAGGGGGGGGGGCTATCTGCTTGAACATATGTTCTCCAGAGCTAGCCCAACCCCCACACATGCAGGATAACCCTGAAATTACCCAGATCCCCGGCTGGGGGCTGGGAAGGATATACACCCAATGCCTGAGCCAAGGTCTTCCTACATCTGAATTCTTAATAAAGTTGTGGCCAATTTTAATCCCATAGAATGTGGACTTGTGTCATCATTCCGCTCGGGGGCTACCTGGGGCTTTGGGGGACTCCGCCTGACCGCGCAATGGCTGGGGAGCTCAAGATGAACATTAAAGGGGTTAGCCAGTGCTTCCCCTCACCCAGCACCTGCTGCCTAATACAGTTCTTTCATGCTGCCAAATGGTAGGGCCGGCCCTGTGGATGTCTACGGGCGGCATTTTTCGAGGAGCGTGCCACCACCAATGTGCCCCTGCTGTTTGTAATCGCTCACCTAGCTTCAGCAGCTAGTAGAGCTCCAAGTGCAACCTCCTCTGAAAAGCTACCACAACGTAGTAAGGATTGGGGAATTAAATGTTTTGTGGTTCCCATTTCAAAACTGACCCGATTTGCACCACCTCAACTGCAGAGTGCTGTTATCCATTGGATTTTGCTCTTTTGGGAATTTTGTGATGCTGCTCCTCTCTCAAAAAAATTCATTTTTATATGTGTATTTGGGGAGGAAATGTGATTAAAAATGTGCATTTTGTAAGAAAATATCTTTGTGGGGAAATCTGTCAAACATTCATATGTAATAAATATTTAAATGTGGTAAAGACACAGATTACCAGAGGAGGAAATGGACTTATGAATGCACATTTGGGAAAGAGACAGATATCAGAAAGAGATTGATCTGTCTATCCAAAGATATCATCACCGAAAAGACCGAACCTCACATAGCCACATTTTTATTTAACAGATTTATATCCCACTTTTCTTTCATATGAAGCTCAAAGCAGTGCACAATGGTGTTCCAATGTGTCTCTCATCCAGGTGGACCAGCCTCAAACCTGCTTGACTTCAGAAGGTAGTCTAAGCAATAGCCTAAGGAAGAAGTTATGTTAAGCTCTTCAAAAGCAGAGTGATTCCATCAAACTGGCTTTCAGAGGGGTAGCCAATAGGATGTCCTCCAGGCATCTTGGACTACATTTCCCACCAACCCCAGCTAGAATGGTCAATGATAAAGGATTATAGTCCAATGAAGACACCAAACGAGTTCAGCTACTCTGCAAACTACTTCATGAGCGACCCTAATACCATCACTTTTCTCAGTAGATGAATATCTGCCATGCTTTTATCTATGGATTTTTAGCTGCCTGTTTTATTGTAGAGTTGTTCTGATTTCATTGGGAGTTGTGTACTTTAACTTTAGTTGCAAGCCATGTTGCATCCCACATGTGAATTACAGAGAATGCAGCACACAGTCTTAACCAATCCACCAAGGCTGCAATCCTATGTACATTTACCTGGGAGTGAATCCCATTGGACTCAATAGGACTTGCTTCCCAGAAGTCATATCTAGGAAGGCTGATATCCTAAGCATGTTTTCCTAGGAGTAAGTCCCATTATAAACTCAGTGGGGCTTACTTAAAGGTAAAGGGACCCCTGACCATTAGGTCCAACCGTGACCGACTCTGGGGTTGCGGCACTCATCTTGCGTTATTGGCCGAGGGAGCCGGCGTACAGCTTCCATGTGGCCAGCATGACAAAGCCGTTTCTGGCGAACCAGAGCAGCACACGGAAATGCCATTTATCTTCCCACCCGAACGGTACCTATTTATCTACTTGCACTTTGAGGTGCTTTCAAACTGCTAGGTTGGCAGGAGCTGGGACCGAGCAATGGGAGCTCACCCCGTCACGGGGATTTGAACCGCTGACCTTCTGATCGGCAAGCCCTAGGCTCTGTGGTTTAACCCACAGCACCACCTGCATCTCTGCAGGGGCTTACTTAGGAGTAGACATTCATAGGATTGCATTGTACTTTTTTCATGACTGTGAACTTCTGTAATTATAACTTGGCTTTATCTGAGAAACTGTTATTTTCCATTTAGCTGGGCAAATGGTGATGGAGGAAAACAGTAAACATGATATTCATATTAAACCAGTTGCATGTTTTTTTGCAAACTTTTTACACCCTATAAGGCCAAAGCACAGGTGTTCAGAACAACAAACAATGTAAAATTGGCCTGAATGTGTCACCTTGGCCCTCTACTCTATGAACAAAAGCAGATGTCAGAGTAAAACTTACTCATTGAACTACTATTTTTTGGACCTCGTCCAGAAAGGTTCAGATTCCAATACCTGTTTTATGCAGCAAAAGGTAGAAACTAGCGGATTCCAATACCTGTTTTAAGCAGCAAAAGGTAGAAACTAGCTGACCAATTGTTTAGTTACTTAACCACACCCCTAACCCCAGTTCATTGTGCCTTCAGTAAAACAGAATAAGCATGACATCTCTCTCTCTCTCTCTCTCTCTCTCTCTCTCTCTCTCTCTCTCTCTCTCTCTCTCTCTCACACACACACACACACACACACACACACACGATCACAGGAGCTTAGCTAGGGTAGGGTTTAATCTGTAAAAGACCCCATTCAAGTTCAGTTTGATCCTGCAACCTAGTTGATCAAAAAGCATGATTCTTTCCAACAGAAGATGATATAGATAGATAGATAGATAGATAGATAGATAGATAGATAGATAGATAGATAGATAGACAGACAGACAGACAGACAGGTATGTGGTAATAACAATAATTCATTTATTTGTTAATGAGCTACTAAACAACCGTCTCAAAGTGATTTACACTAAAGATGATTAAAACAGTTAAAAATATAAAAACAGCAAATGCCTTTGAGATTCATATCTCACTAGGAATGCACAGCACTCTACAAACTCTACTCTGAGTTACTGCTTCTGAGCTCTCCAGAACTTGAAGGAGAAACTCTCCTACAAACCACAGAGATCTACTGTGTATCTAGGTGGTCTCTCAAGAAACCTGGCCCTGAGTTGTATAGAGCCTTCTATGTTACTACCAACACCTTAAACGTATGCTTTCATAATGTTGGCTGCATCTTTTCAAGACGTAAAGAAGAAATTGTTGCAAACAGTGACTGACAAATGGTGGCTTCCAGGTCAGGTGTGGTCCGTGAGTTTCTGTGGTATGGTCCAACTACAATTGTCCAAAACCATTACTGGTGTATCAAAGTTAGGGCTTGGCATTTCACATTTCTTAGGGTCTACAAAGCCTCCCGGGTAATAAGGTTGTGACAACCGCAGGGGTAAAAGTGAAGAATGACGCCGAATCCATCCCACCTGAAACTGCTATGGGAAGAAGATGGGAGACCTACTGCCATGACTGATGACAAAAAGGAGGCAAGTGATGATTTAATATTGGTAACATATGTATCCCGACTATCTTCCCAGGGTTTCAGAGAAGAATACATGGTTGTTTTCCCATTTCAGCCTTACAGCATCCCTATGGAGTACGTTAAGCTGGGACAGACTGATTGTCCCAACAGCATACAGCGAGATCCACAGATGAGTAGAGATTCAGCTCCAGGTCTAAGAAAACATTTTGCCCACCCCACAACACTGAAACTATAATTGATTGCTTTGCTGTTATTCAGACGGTGAACAACATGGCAGGTTGCAAGCTTGGTTTGTTCACCTAACGACCTGCTGTTTCCAAAAACTTCCTCTCTAAAAATTCTATTAAGTAAGCTGGGTCGCCTTAATTCTTTTATGACAAACTACTGGAAATCACATTGTAGAAATCGCAACTAGAAATTCGTGTTCTCCCCTTCCCCCCCCCCCTCTCTCTCTCTCTCTCTCTCACACACACACACACAGAGGAATCTAAGAATGAAGACTACGTATTTACTGTTAAACAATGTTCTTACCTCAACTTGTTAGCTCTTAGCCTTGCAAGACTCTTGCTTCATCAACTTCTGCCATATGTGCAGCGATACAAAGGGATAATAGAGCGAGATGAGGACAGAACGAGTGTGACACCATATTGAATTAGTCCAGGGGATGTCTCTTTTATATTCAGACTGCATATTCTACACTGGATCTTTCAATTTTGCATTCTAAGGAACATAGGAATCCAACTTATACTGAGTCAAGCCATTAGTCTATCTCATTGTGGACTGCTGGCACTGAACAGCAGCTTCTCTCCAGGATTTCGGACAGGCAAGCCTCCCCAAGGAGGCTTCCTCATCTCCCAGGCCTTTGGCTAATTAAACCATCTATGGCCTTTTAAACTGTGTGTTCGGAGGGAGGGTGTTATTGTTTTCATTTTTTATTATGGTACGCATTTTTGTGTTTTTATACAGTCAAACCTCGGTTGTCGAACATAATCTGTTCCGGAAGCCCATGTGTGCTTTTATTTAAAATGCATCTCTGGGTTATCTGTGGGGCATAAGAATTCATTCATATTTTTTTCCCTCCAAAATATAGTCTGGCCCACCACATGGTCTGAGGGACGGTGGACCGGGCCACAGCTGAAAAGGTTGCTGACCCCTGCTCTAGCACATAGGATGGAATTCACTATCACACCCTTCCAAGGGTTCTATGGCCGCAAGCATTGCAGCTTGCCAGATGAAATGGTTCCACCACTCAAATGGAGGCACGTTGGGGGATGAGTGAGGGAAAAGCTCTGATATGCAAGCAGAAGTCCTTGTGCAGGGTTTCCACTGATAGAGCCTGTTAGGTGAATCCCACCCTTAGCTGCTACTCTAAAGAAGGAAACCTTCACAAGCCACGTGCTGTAGTCAGGTACGTGCATGCTTGCCTGTATTTTTAATAACAATTTCTAGAGCTACTTTAATCTGTTGTAGCAAAAAAAAAGCAAGGAGCCATGTGGCACTTTAAAGACCGACAAATTTTTATTATGGCATAAGCTTGGGGTTTCTTTTTTGCTTATAAGCAAAAAAGGCATAAGCTTATTTTAATTTGTGTGGGTCATGAGCAAATACATTCCTGTGCAGAATCACTGGAATACCCTATCTGTGGAGGGTGCATGTTTGAACAACCTGGATAGCTCAGTTGGTTAGAGTGTGATGCTGATAATGCCAAGGTTGGAGGTTTGATCCCCACAAGGGAGAGCGGCATATACCTGCATTGCAGGCCCTCCAGATGTTTTGGCCTACAACTCCCATGATCCCTAGCTAACAGGACCAGTGGTTGGGGATGATAGGAATTGTAGTCCAATCATCTGGCAGGCCGAAGTTTGGGGGTGCCTGGACTAAATGATCCTCAGGGTCCTTTACAACTCTAGAATTCTCTGATTCTCTGAGTCTCCTGTAAACTAATGTAGAAGTAAGTACACAAGTCCTTTCCAGGGTTCAGTGCAAGAGGTTCTTATGACTTCACTGCAGCGATGGACCATAACACCTAGAATATTACTCCAGTATAGTATACCAATTCAGGACTATTCATACACAATTTCATCAAGGGTGGACAGGACTCAGGAGCCTTCTGCATGGATTTGTGGGTTTGCTGTTCATGTGGAAAATGTGATAAGTAAAAGGGGAAAACGGTAAATGGCAAAGTCAGGTGAAATGAAGAAAAATCTGGGATGGCATTTTCAACTAGGACAACATTGCATGGACACTGCACAAAACTTGCACACATGAGCAGCTCTGGGTCCATAATAAATCAATGAAGGATAAGGCCATCAATGGCTACTAGCCTCAATGACTATATTCTCCCTTCACTGTTGGAGCCAATGTGCCTATGAATACCAGTTACTCATAATTGCAGGTGGTGAGAGTGAGGCTACTCTCAGGTCCTTCTTGCAAGCTTCCCATAGGAATCTGGTTGACCATGAGAAGAGGATGTTGGGCCACTGCCCTGATCCATCAGGCTTTTATTATGTTCTCACGTATATCATTTTTTATGTCTTATGTGCAAATGTCTCTCTACAATGGTCAGTGCAGTGAGAGAAGCCTGCCTCTCTGTCTATCATCTATCTATCTATCTATCTATCTATCTATCTATCTATCTATCTATCTATCTATCTATCTATCATCTATCTATCTATCTATCTACCAACAGAACAAAATAGGAGCCAATTGCTTTGTTGCAGTGGCTATCCATTCTTGCTAGATGGGATGGGTGTTTAGCAATTGCACGGGAATTAACAGAGATGTGTTCATTCTCTGCACCGCCTGGCAAGGCCAAGATAGTTTAAATTTTTGTGTATAATGCACCAATTATGCACTCTTTTCTCCCGAGCCATTTATGGTAAGAAATGTGTTGCTTTTCCTTTTATTAGTTAGCGAAGACATAAGCAGCAAAGTTGACGCGAGCTGTAAAACAACTTGGTTGTTTGACAAATAACTGTGGATGTCTTAATCTGCCTATCAGCATACCTATATGGGCTTCACAGCCACACTCATACGCCTATGTGGAGATTAGGAATATGTGGAGGAGACATGGTGATCCAGAACCTGGTGGAGTCGATGCAACTTTGAGACTATCATCATTCATTTTGAAATGATGTGGTGAGCCACTATGATTGAAGATAAAAGCTTGGGAGCAGTGTCTTCTAACAGGCAGGAGGACAGCTTGTCCTTGTCCTTTAGTAGACTTCAAAGGAAGAAGATAGAGATCCTTTACCAAGTGTCAGCTGAACATGTTGTGCCTGAACTTATTCAGCAAACTACTCATCTCTTACAATCCTGCCAAGAGATGGAGGAAAGTGACCACCCTTCCACACTGAATAAACAAAAGCTATCAAAGCACAGAGTGGTCACATTATTCTGAATGCTTTTTTTCCATATGACCAAGGGTCCTACTAAGTGGATAGTTACATCCCTTGGTAAATTGCCACTTGGTAAATAGTTATCTGCATTTATCCTAAGTAGTTGCAGGAAGTAGCTATGCTAGGAATCACTTTTCCGCTCTGGTTCTGCTTGCGAGTTTCGCCTGGGCGTCTGGTTGACCACTGTAAGAACAGGATTTCAGACCAGACGGGCCTTTGGCCTGATCCAGAAGGGCTTTTCTTATGTTCACCATGGAAGCAAGGTTGTAATGTGTGCACTAACTATTGTCTGGATGTACTGACATGCATAGCAGTACCATCCTCACAGCCAGAAATGTACTCTGTATGAATTTACATTCTTGGGTAAAGTGTGCATGGAATTAACGTCACCATCTCTCTCACACACTGGCTCCCAAATTAGGACACAAAACCAGCTACTTTTGGTATCCAAATGGTGTATTGACATGGCTTTCGTTTATTTCCAAACCTCTATCCCATTTTGGTATTGTCCTCAAAGTGGACAGCAAGGTTAATAAAAACGAATATTCAAGTAATTAAAACACAATATTATTTTTAAAGCAAAGAGGATGCAATATCTACAACAGTTCTAAGAGCAAGTACAAATCTTCCATGTTCCCAGAGATCAGGGAACCAGCAAAATTATAGGCTCTTAAAAGTGCTAGTGGTATAGATCTCCCTCACGGTCTTTGGGAGGACATTCCATAAATAGGCAGCCATGCCTGCAAAAGTTCTGTTTCTAATGTGGCAGGAGCTGCCCTGCCCTCCTGGCCTGGGTGTTGTCACATGTTCTTCTCCAGAATCAAATCTGGGAGGAGAGTGCTTCTGGGAAGGGGCTGTTCCTTATCAAGGGCAAGCCAGCCAGATCCAAAACTTCACCTGGCAAGGAGATGCTGCTCTTCTAGACAGCTAGCAACTGCAGAGACAGAGCTATCTAACTATGCTATGAGAACTGTAACTTTAATAATAATAATAATAATAATAATAATAATAATAATAATAATAATAATTTATATCCCGCCCTCCCCAGCCAGAACCGGGCTCAGGGCGGCTAACATCAAAATATATAATACATTAAGACATAAAATTCAGCAATCGACTGAAATACAGCTTAAAGAACTTGTGCTTGAGTTTTCTTTCCCCTCCTACCTCCCATTCCTTTTTTCCTCATATGCTATGCATTTCCAGATTATGAGCGGAGGACAGGGACAATTGTAGTGCTGATTTTGTTTTGTAAACTGCCCTGGACACTTTTTTTTTGCTAAAAGGAGGGGAATGAATCAACGAATGAATGAATGAATGAATCTATCTATCTATCTATCTATCTATCTATCTATCTATCTATCATCTATCTATCTATCTATCTATGTAATCTATCTATCTATCTATCTATCTATCTATCTATCTATCTATCTATCTATCTATCTATCATCTATCATCTATCTATCTACTCTCTCTCTCTCTCTTTCTCTATCTAGAGGAGGACCTCCTCTCCATGAATATCATTATGCATCTTGGCAATGCCCTTCTACATTATTAGATGCCTATTCACACTGATGGCAAACTGCCACAACCTAAACAGAAGTGGGTTTAGGCTTCACAATTCTATGCAATGATAGTGGCCTGAATATACTTAGCCTAGGAGGGCCATAATTCCGAGAGTATCATTGTGGGCTGGATGGATCTAGACTTTGCTCCCATGAGCAGGAACATCCTGTGAGGGTGGGAGGACCTTTTGGTACACCATATGTGTGGGAGGGTAGCAACAGTGGTCGCTGGGGGAGGCGGAATCAGCAAAAGTACCCCCTCTGCCTGCGGGACTCTATCATCCATCTGCAGAAGGTGAAGTGTGGATGCAACCCTCTGTTCTTGAACTTGGGCATCTATTGGCACAGATGATGTCATGTACAAACTCGCACATGCAGCAGATGTGTTGGTTGGGCTGTTATAGAAGGAAGGCCACAGACTCCAGGACTGCAAACACTTCATTAAGTACATTTATAACCTTAATTACAGCTCAGTATCATTGATGTGTGTGTGTGTTGTTGTTGTTGTTGGACCATTAGGCTTCTTTCTATTCCCTCCCCTTGTCCATTAGGGTCGGAAGGAAGCCAAAACATTCTAACAATTTTGATTTCCTCTATTTATTTATTTATTTAAAACCCTCATATGCTCCTTTATTCATTTACATTTCCATCCTCAGTGTACAGAACTTCCTTTCCAGACAAGTGGATATTATATATGTCTCTTTAGTAGTGTCTGCTTTCATCATCTGCAGTGTATTGTGTCTGGGCTCCAGCGCTTATGGCGACTGTAGTCTGCTTCACAGGGTTTATGAGTTGGGGGGTTCCAGAACAACACACTAATCTGTTTTATGCTGCTAAAAGCTTAAATATATTGAAAGAATGCCCAGAAAAGCAGCAAAAAATCAAGCTGTTCTTTTCCCTTCTCCTTTTTCTATCTCATAATGGCATCATATCTTTCAGCAGTTGCAGATGAACACAAACTACCTAGATTGGTTTAGATCTAGTCCGGGATGGCCAATGCCAGTGATGGGGAACCCGTGGCACTCCAGATGTTGGTGCACTGCAGTTCCCAGCATCCCTGAGCATTGGGTACCATGACTAGGGCTGATGGGAGCTGGAATCCAACTGCATTTGGAGGGATAGGATGCTGGAGATGTGTGTAAATCAGTTGGTAAAGGTAAAGGGATCCCTGACCGTTAGGTCCAGTCGTGACCGACTCTGGGGTTGCAGCGTTCATCTCGCGTTTTGACGTGCTTTCGAACTGCTAGGTTGGCAGGAGCTGGGACCAAGCAACGGGAGCTCACCCCGTCACAGGGATTCAAACCGCCAACCTTCTGATCAGCAAGCCCTAGGCTCAGTGGTTTAACCCACAGCGCCACCTGGGTCCCACCAAATCAGTTGGTAGTTCACCACAACTCGTGTAATGTATCAGCAGAGTATACAGACCCCCCCAGGAGAGTCTTCAAAGATTTCCTGGTCCTAGCAGAACAGCTTGTTCCAGAGTCCCTGGTTAAGGGGATAAATCCTCTCCCACACAGCAACAAAGTGCTTATTGTCTCTAGACACAAAACAAAGCTATATATATAAATGGTAAAGGGCCCCTGGATGATTAAGTCCAGTCAAAGGCGACTATGGGGTTGCGGTGCTCATCTTGCTTTCAGGGCGAGGGAGCTGGTGCTTGTCCACAGACAGCTTTCTGGGTCATGTGGCCAGCATGACTAAACCGCTTCACAACGGAACATTGTGATGGAAACCAGAGTGCCGGAAACATCGTTTACCTCCCCGCAGCAGCGGTACCTATTTATCTACTTGCGCTGGCAGGCTTTCAAACTGCTAGGTTGGCAGGAGCTGGGACAGAGCAACAGGAGCCCACCGCGTTGCGGCGATTCGAACCACCGATCTTCCAATCAGCAGGCCCAAGAGGCTCGTGGGTTTCGACCACAGCGCTACTCGCGTCCCTAAAATAAATAAATGCTGCTATCTGCTACATAAAGTTCTTCTGGTCTCTGAAGTGAAGATACATAGGTACAGAGATATCCGCTAACACTACCACCACGCTAGCTAACGCTGCTGTGTAAAACCCACAGCCTCTTCCTCTGACTCTCACAGGTACATAACAAAAGCATGCATAACAAAAGCAATACCCTAGAGGCTATTATACCCATCTATACACATAGGCATATTCCCTGAACCAATGGGAGGGTGAATGATGCAGCAAGTCATACACTCGACCTCACTGGTGTTGCTATGGTGACCCAGTGTATCTGGACTCTGGCCCAAAGTCCTGGTTTGATGACTCCACCAACGGTATGAGCAGAGCCATCCTTCCTATTGGGGCTACGGGCGCATTGTGCCAGGGTGCCAGCCTCTCAGGGGCGCCTCAGCGAGTGGGGAAGTTGCGCGACTTTGCCGGCGGCTTCTCCTTTCCCTGCACGCCGGCTCAAGTGGAAGTGGAGGCTGGATGCGGAGCCTCCCGTATCAGCTTCCCGCCCTCCCCTACCTCCCCCATGCTGCAACGCGCACACTTCGCCAGACCTTCGCAGCGTGCAAGGGCTGCCAGGAGGTGGTTGCCCACCAAGGGCAAGCCCCCTCTGCCCTTGGCACTGCGTCCAAGTCCTCCTCCAAGCATGCTGAGGGCGCAGCAAGGCAGCATCCTCTGCCTTCCCTACTCAACCCGAGGAGGCGGCTGCTGCCTCTCACCTTCCATGGCTCCCCCTCAGGGCATGGCGGCGGGAGCTGCCGAAACGCCAAGGGGCACCATGACGCGCGCTTTGCCAGCCCCTTGCAGCACGCGGTTGCGAGAGAGCCCGTGTGGGGGCTGCCAGGAGGCGGCTGGGCACCGAGGGCCATGGTCGGGTGCGAGCCTCGGAGTTGCCGCTGCTGCTTCCTCACCGCCAGGAGCCCATGCCTGAGCGCAGCAGTGCCGAGGAAGGGAAGCATGTCACGGGCTCCTCCTGGGTGCCGTCCGTGGCCGCTCCTCCTTGCGCTGCTCCTCCACGTGCTGCCGGGATTGCTGTGGGGCCACCCGGAGCCTCCGTCTGCTGCCCGCCCAGAGGGAAATGTGGGGGCACAGCAGGGGTCCTTGCGCCAAGGCGCTATATAAGCCTAAGACGCCCCTGGCCTAAGACGCCACCTTCCACATTATCACATCAGTTCCCGGCAGCTAGGTGCAGAGAGTTCTGCCTCATAAGATACTCCTTTGCACCATAATCGCTGAGGCCTAGTCCTCCTACCGGTAGCTACCCTTAGCAGGCTGAGTAGAGCAGCCTCCCCCAACCTGTAGCCCTCTGCAATATGGGGAGTAGACAAGCCTACTTTGCAGAGATCTGCTGCAAGGATTAATCAGATCATATATGTGAAGTGCTTTGCTAAGTATATTTATATTTATCCTAGATGAGTTTAGACAGGCATGCATTTTTCAGGAAGACTTTCTTCTTTGTTATTCCTTGAAATAGCCCAGGACTGAGCACCATCATTCAAAAGTAAACAGGTTCTTTTGATGAGTCCTGGCCATTCCCTGGCTATATTTAGCCCTGGATAGGAACAAATACTCTTACTGCAGGCAGCAATCTACATTGAGGGCTGCAAAATTGTCTTTGGCAGAGAAGGAAAGTTGAGCTCAACATCTAAAAGATGCACATCTGTGTGTGGAGGCAGGAGGGAGAATTATACCTCATTGTTCCACGCTCCTTAAATTTGGACTGCTCTCAGTTTTTACAGCAACTCTTCATGCTACGTCATACAGCAGCCTCCTCCAATCAGGTGCCTTCCATGCCAGTCTCAGCCAGTATGGCCAACAGCAGGGATGATGGGAGTTGAAGTCCAACAATATCTGGAGGGCACCAGGTTGCGGAAGCCCTTCACAGAAATACAAAGCAATGCCTCTGAAGTCTATGTTATGCTAAGGAAACTGGGTGAGCTCCCGTGTCACCATCATAAGCCACACAGTGAACTTTAAGGATGTGGCACCACGAAACCTCCAGCGAAAGAATGACAGAGAAACCATTTTCATTATCAGGAATGCTGTAATATAGCCAGTTGTCTTCCTGCCGTCAAGGAATAAATGAGGGAGGCACTAAAGTTAGGAAGAGGCAACAAATGCTGGATTAAAGGGCAAGACGGGGCTGCTCCCGGGCTTGTTTTATGGCCTGTAAATTAACTGTAATCATCAACATCTCCAAATGATGTTTTCTTTTTGCATATGGGCCAGGGGTAATCAATCATTTCCCCGCCAAACCCGGAGCAAACGCCAGGACGTCTCCACCAAATTGATTGTGAAGTTTGCCATGAGAATGTTAATTAATTAATTAATCAATTAACTGCAACGTTTTACTCCACCTCTGAATAGAAGCAAAGAAGAAATCTCCAAGGAACCGCCCTCACCTTAGTATGAGACAGATCTCTCTCTCTCTCACTCACCTGGATTTCTGGACTCTCCTTGGGGATGTGACTAGAAACTATTTGGGTGCGTGTGGCTCTAGGGACTGTCACGATGAGCCCCTCAACTTCAAACTGTACCACTATACCACTGTTTGCAGGAGGAACCAGGCAGGACTACTGAGACTCATTGCTGGATGAAGTGCAACGCTGCTGGACATGCAAACTGCCTTTCCGATGACCTTGTCCTTTATTGTTGATTTTATTGAGGAAAACCTGATGGACTTCTGAGGGCTTCCGGAGACAGGATGAGAACACATAGGAGAGTGTGATGTACAAATTTTGTGCGCCCCGAGTTGTTCTGGTTTAGGGTAAAAACTGAAAAGCAACATACTGGGAGGGCATGAGAAGCTGGTGCAGATGGTGTCATTTTCTTCCAGCAACCCACCCAAAGCAGGAGGCAGGCTTGTTAAATCCAAATAGCCAATAAACCTCAAGCTCATGCCCTCATCTTTTAATCTTCTAGTAAATATTAAGCACTGCTGTTACTCCACATTCTGACATATTACAAGTGCCATCCCTCCCCCCAATTCCCTCTTTTTTAAAAGCTAAAATTGAAAACAAAGTGAAATTCCATTCATTTCTCTTTTATAAGGCAAGCTTGGGGAGTCAGAGACTGAAAGCAGTATTTATAAGGTGGTGTTGATAAAAGCCAGGCAGTGGACCTCATCAAGTACAAATTCGGGCTTATAAAAATGAGAGTAAAAACTAGGAGTCTCCAGTGATTTGGGACAATTCCTAATACCCACATAGAAGCGGAGTGTTTCAGATGGATTCTGGGCTTGTCCAAGGTGCAGTGAGATCAGTATAAGGTGCTCCTACAAAACACTCCCAAAACTCTTATCCTTCACATAGGCCAGAACGTTTCAATAGATGTTTCAAACTATATATGCTAAGAGGAAGACAATCACTTCTACTGGATTGGCATGCTGTGGGTGGGGTGGGTGGGCGATGGCAGCCACCCATGTCCGCCTCTGTTTTATTTATTTTTAATTTAACCTTTGTTCCCAGAATATATATTTATCAGATTGTACATTTCACTGTTCCAGTAACTGGAAGTGTATCTGAAGGTGATCCATCCTTTTGCATGATGATAATGCTTTTGCTCAAGATTTCATAATAAATGAGTTTGGAGGCGACGGCGATTGTAGAAGTCACGGAGGGAGCCAGCAAGTCACTCATTTAGATCAGAGCTGTGACACTGTGTCCGCTTATCAGACAATTATCTGACAAAGGTACCTGAGAATTTTCATAGGCTCCCTACTCGGTGAGTGGGCCTCTAGAGCATCGACAATCGGCAAACCTGTTAATCAAGTAATTTTTATTTTATTTAAAATAATAAGTCTTGATGCGTAATTCTTATTTATGTGTTATCATATTTCTACCCAAGCCTTCCTTAGAAAGCTAAGGGCAGGCTACATGGCACTCGCAACAGCCTCGCACCCAGACACTAGTCAGTTTCAACACCCATTTAGTTTCACAACATGTAAGTGCCCCCCCCCAATTGTTCACTGGGCTCTCCCAGATCATTTGTAGCATCTAGTGCCTTGACACAGCAAGCTCTCGAAATACACAGGCGCTGCAGATGCCAGCAGCTGCTTACAAGTGGGACAATGCAACCTTTAAGCAAGTGAGTTATAGCTGCAAAGGCAAATAAATATTAAATAAGCAAGAGGGTCAGGCAGGCATGTAAGATGGCTCAGATGCTATGGTGATTTGGCCCATACAAAGTACCTGCTAGACATTCATTTAAAATGGCTAGATAAACAAAAACTACGTTGGAAAGATAAACTGCAAGTCTAGAAAGAGGAAAGCAGAGGTGAACAAATAAGCAAATATCCTTTTTTTCTCTTTTTAAGGAAAGAAAGAAAATTCCCCTACAGGTTTAGCCGATAATGTCAACAAGCATCATTCTTCCTGCTTTTTCAGTATATGTCAAGTCCTCTATTGCTTCTAATCTGTTGTAAGCTATATTCTCTATAGACAGATATAACACCAGAGGAGAGCATTAAGACCACCTATTCATATTTTTTTGACATCTGAAGTAGTCAGACCTCAGTAGGACTACAGCATTTGGCTCAGAGTGGATCTGTGATCTTATCTAATATGCAATCCCACATAAAGGAGTCGCTGAGCAGCACGAGAGCTGCATAAATATTAAACGATTTCAAATGGTTAACTCTTTGGACGGGCTGCCTGTTGGCAGAAAGAGAGAGAGAGAGAGAGAAACAAAGAGAGAAGGTATGGAAGGTGGATTCGGAAGATGTGGAACAATTTGTCTAAGAAATGGAAAGTGAAGGGGACGGCATATGGAATCACTGCAGGCTTTTTTAAAATTAAAAAACAACAACAGAGGACTATATCTAAACTGAATTTCCCCCGAGTGTGATTCGAAATGAGAGCATAATGCAGGCGTAAATATATAAGGTGCAGTTCAGAAAGTGAATATATATGACAGGCCTAGCAAAGGCTTTTGATGACTCCGTGGGGAAGAAAGACACAGGCATCCAGGAAACTTGTTATTTCATCAACCAATAGTGGTGCTGGGCCATTGTTTTCAGGCCAATCTCCATCAATTAATGAGAAAAGAAATTGTGAAGCTTGGCATAGAGGGAAACGCAATGGAATGTTCTGATGTGATGTCACCTAACCTCCCCACAAAGAAATCAGAAAAGGCCAGCGTTGTCTAACCTCCCTACAAACAAATCGGGATGAATGGTCTGACCCGACCCTACCTGCCCGCGGACTGTCTCGCCAGAGTGGTGCATGCTCTAGTTATCTATCGCTTGGACTACTGTAATGCGCTCTACGTGGGGCTACCTTTGAAGGTGACCCGGAAACTACAACTAATCCAGAATGCGGCAGCTAGACTGGTGACTGGGAGCGGCCGCCGAGACCACATAACACCGGTCCTGAAAGACCTACATTGGCTCCCAGTACATTTCCAAGCACAATTCAAAGTGTTGGAGCTGACCTTTAAAGCCCTAAACGGCCTCGGTCCTGTATACCTGAAGGAGCGTCTCCACCCCCATCGTTCTGCCCGGACCCTGAGGTCCAGCGCTGAGGGCCTTCTGGCAGTTCCCTCGCTGCGAGAAGCCAAGTTACAGGGAACCAGGCAGAGGGCCTTCTTGGTAGTGGCGCCCACCCTGTGGAATGCCCTCCCACCAGAGGTCAAAGAGAATAACAATTACCAGACCTTTAGAAAGCATCTTAAGGCAGCCATGTTTATGGAAGCTTTTAATGTTTGATGGATTTCTGTATTTTAATATTCTGTTGGAAGCCGCCCAGAGTGGCTGGGGGAACCCGGCCAGATGGGTGGGGTATAAATAATAAGTTGTTGTTGTTGTTTGGAAATCTCCCAGGAGGTAACTCCTCCTATGGGGCATTTTTCAAATGTGGGAATATCGGGAAAGAAACACCCCCTCCCCTGCCATCCTTAGCCATTTTGTAATGTTACCGTATGCTCAAACCCCACTGAAATTCTAAAGGAATACAAAAGGAGTGTGTGTGTGTGTGTATGTATGTGTGTGTGTGTGTGTGTGTGTGTGTGTGTGTGTGTGTGTGTGTATATATATATATATATATATATATATATATATATATATATATATATAATTTCACAGAGGAATAAAACTTTTGAGAAATGGAGGAGAGATTTTGGCAGAGCAATAACAAATTTGCAATATAGGTTCTTCCTTGACCAATGGTGATCACCGCAAAGAATTAAAAATATTAATACCCCAAATTTCAAATATTAATATATATTTTTTGGCAAAAATACAATTCCACCTGAGCTGGATATACTACTTTTTTTTTTGAAAATTTTAAACTTTTGTAAGGCTAATGGACTGATACCAGATAGGGTGTGGAACCCCAAGTCCAGAGTTCTTCACATTTCAGCATCAGTTTGCATTTTTCTTTAAATAAATAAATAAATAAATAAATAAAGTCAAAAGCATTTTAATGCAAATTTCTCCTAATGTACACACTAGTATGCATTATCCTCAAATATACATGCATTTGCAAAGCAATTCCCCCTAATATATTGCAGTTTCATTATTTTAACCTATATATGCATACTGTATATTTTCGGCATTTTTGTGCACATGAAATGAGTGAAGAACTGCACTGTAGAATTCAGATAGTTTTGATGGCTGGTTGTATTTCCATTCTCATATTGTTGTGGACATTTGGTAGGTTTACCTTTAAATGTGAACTGACTCAGATCATTACTCTCTTTTTATTATTTATTTATTTATTTATTTTTGTACAAAAAATAGCATTAAAATATGTATTCAGATAGGTATTTTCATCCCATAATATATATTTAAATGTGCACTTCCCCCCCACAATGTACACATTTTAAGCATTCTTTGCTCCTAATATATGTATGTCAATGTATTTTTTTCCCCAGCTGAGAATTGAATTGCAGAATTAATTCAGAGAAGCGCAAAATCGGAAGGAGGATTATGTTTCAGTCTGTGTACTGGTCTCATCTCATAGATACCTCAGAATCCTAAAGTTGGAAAGGGACCCTGAGGAGCAACTAGCCCAACCCCAAGTTCAGGAGGTGTGAATTTGGTTGGTTCGCTTAAAAATGCTGCATAAAATTCTTCTCCATCCCTAACCTTACAAGTCCAACTTGTGTATCATCATCATCATCATCATCAAAGGCTGTAACCTGGTGAGAGGGCATCTACTACAGAAGGTTCCAGGTTCCCCATCACCTGCAGACAGGGCTGAGACAGCTTCCTATGTTCTAATCACAATCATTGATGTACCGGTCTCAAATGATGCTGCTGGAAGGGTTGGAGGCAGTGTGATCAGCTCAGTCCGTCAACCAATGGCCCTTCATCTGTCATTGGACTCCAGCTCCCATTATTTCCAGCCAGCATGGCCAATGGTCAGGGTGACGGGAGGGCTGCATGCTCAGCACACCTGAAGTACATGTTGCTAAAGGGAATGCTTGAACCGGCTCTCAGAGAGAAGGAGGAGGACTCCAACCAAGCAAGGACCACAAGTATTGCCAGCAATTCTGGGAAGCCTAGTAGTTCTGTCTAATGGGTGCTCCTCTAGAGGAGTTGCCGGCTCTAAGCAGCGAGAAACAGAGAGCAAAGGAATAAAACATTATTTTATCACCACTCTTGACAGGCATTATATTGTGCTACAGTGTCATTTGTTTAGTTACTGCTACAGCAATTGCTTCGCAGAAATCTCGTAAGCAGCCATATGGCACCCTTGAATGAAAGCCATGGTGCTTTCCGTGAGTATCCCACACAGGAGAAAGGGCCTCCAATTTTCACTCAGTGCCAGTTGCTTTGGATTGAAATGAAAGGGGGCGGGGAATCCTTCCGCGGATGCAACTGAGGAATGAATCTGGCTTCTCCTCTCCCTGATAAAAGTGTTTATATTGACTGAATGACAGCAGAGTTAACTCAAGAGCACCATTTCTTGTATTCTTGAGCTAGAGAACATAGAGGTGTCCGGTTTTTGTTTTTGTTTTTGAGAGGGGGGATGGCTACCTGGAGGAGATGAAGATTCACAGGAAAGATGTATTTTAACATCTATCCACACGGATGCTATTGAGGTCATCCAAGGCTTTGGAGTCGGTCGCTGTCACCAATATACTGATAGCACTCAGCTCTATCCTACCACATCCCAACCTGAAGCAAAATCAGCCTTCATAAAGCTGATGTTTGGGGCAGCAACTCCCATTAGTGCCAGCCAATACGGTCAATAGTCTGTTCCACCCTCACCACTGTTTCCTCATGACCACCCTGTGAGGAAGGTCAGGCTAAGAGACAATGAATGGCTCATGGTCGCCCAATCGGCTTTGTGGCAGAATGGGGACTTGGATCCTGGTCTCCCAGGTCCTTGTTGAACACTTTAACCTTTGCGCCCCCAATGACTCTGCACAACATCTTCATTTGGCCAGCAAATGACAATCAGTCAGGATATGTACATGTGCAGCAATGCGCGCACACACACACCCCCCCCACACACACCCCCACACACCATGCAACCCACTCATAGCCAAAACATAGAGACATAGGAAACTGCCTTAAACTGAGTCAGACCATTGGTCCATCTAGCTCAACACTGTCTACACTGACGGGCAGCAGCTCTTCAAGATTTCAAGGGTGGGTCTCCCAGCCTTACTTGGAGGTGCTGGGGGTTGAACCTGATACCTTCTGCTTGCCAAGCAGGTGCTCTGCCACTGAGCTATGACCCTTCCTACTAAATTAAGTGATGAGTGAAGCTCAGCACTTACACAAGTCTTTTTGAAAAAACCTGATTACCATTTCCCACCATTTCCTTTGCTTTGTGTGTCTATGTAAGCCTGGGAACAGTGACACTCTCTGCCCCCCCCCCCCCCGCCACTCCCTCCCTCACCCCCTCACCCCCTGAATAAACTAATAAACAAACAAATACTACAAAAAATAGAAAATCCTGCTTTTCAAATATAATGGCTGTGACCTCTGAGCAGACTACCCTTGCTCATTCTAAACATGGCAGGAAAGCTGTCCATATAGAAAAGAAATTCTGTTTTACACAGGAACACACCTTTGTCCTTTTAAGGGAATGTTTCAACTTCATTCAATGAACTCCTTGCTGTTCCTCACCCATACACCTCACTGCCCAAATGAAACTTACAGGGAGAATTGTATTTAGAACTCATTCTGTGCAATCTCATTTTACAGCTTTGGTTTAACAGGCACTTCCCTCCTAAATTCCAGCCTCTCTCTCTCTTTCTCATTTTTGAAGCACGATTTGCAGTTTTACTGCCGACATTCTCGGCTCGCCACTCCAGCCGGTCCATGCAGCAGAAAATACTGAAAGGATCACGCAAAATATAATTGCCCTAATGCTTTGCATATTTATGTTGGAAACCTTTTTATGAAGTGTTACTTTGGAGTGGGAGGGGAGGAGGGGAGAAAAGAAAGATCGGTTCATCTTTTAAAAGGAGTGATTGATTGCTGCCACTCAGCCATTTCTTCATTCTTGGCTTCCCCCCTTAGCCTCTGTAATAAGTTTTTCATGAACACCAGGCTGCTATTAAAGAACGGTATTCATCACAAGCCAAGCAAAGAGCAAGCAGACTTTGATGGGCACAATACCATATTTCAATGCACAGTGTCCTTTCTGTTAAACTTGATCGGCTACCTCATTACCAAGCAAAGGAAAAAAAACACAAAGCCTTTTGTAAACATTAACCATACATGTGCAGCAATGCACACACACACACACACACACACACACACACACACACACACCATGCAACCCACTCATCTATATACTTAAATTACTTATAGCAAAACACTCCTGTTGAAAATGCACATGTATAACTTCAAAATCCTGCGCATTTGAAACTTCAAGAGAGAAATGCTTAGGTGACCATCCGGGAGGTGTTCTATCAGTGGAGCGCTTTTCTGAAGATGTTTTTCTTCTTTTTCTACCTTAACTGAAGAACAAAAGGTGAAGCCCCGCAGGACACTGTTTTTATTCTATTTTATATTCTTTATTGCAAAATAAAAGGTACAAAATTACAAGTGCACAGAGTAAGAGAAGACACAAAAAAGATGAAACAAGAAATAGTACCCATGTAGAAAGCAAAACAGAGCAACAAAAATAAAAGGATACTGTGTAAATTACAAAAGTTAACCAGACCCATGGGGCACTGTGAATTGAAGTAAAGGTAAAGGGACCCCTGACCGTTAGGTCCAGTCGTGACCGACTCTGGGGTTGCAGCGCTCATCTCGCGTTATTGGCCGAGGGAGCCGGCGTACAGCTTCCAGGTCATGTGGCCAGCATGACAAAGCCACTTCTGGCGAACCAGAACAGCACACGGAAACGCCATTGACCTTCCCACTGTAGCGGTACCTATTTATCTACTTGCATTTTGATGTGCTTTCGAACTGCTAGGTTGGCAGGAGCTGCAACCGAGCAACGGGAGCTCACCCTGTCACGGGGATTCAAACCACCAACCTTCTGATCGACAAGCCCTAGGCTCTGTGGTTTAACCCACAGTGCCACCCGCGTTCCTGTGAATTGAAGTACCCAGGGCCAAACAAGACATGATGTAAATTTGTGAATGGAATCCACATGCATCCCCCCCCCCGGTTCTGTAGTTAGCCTCAGGGAAGCCTGAAGCAACCTTGGGATCAACCGGGGTGAGACATTTAGCATTATGTGCTCTATTCAATGAAGTCATTGCACCAACAGGATGACTTCCGCTTGCACCATGGGTATTGCACCTTTCTCTCTGTTCACCCTGCACATCCTTGCAACACCCAATCTGCTTTTTTGGGGGTGTGTGTGTTACATGGCATGATGGGAAGGAGAGGGAGGGGAGTTTCTTTTACAAGAACAGAAGTCATACCATTTGTACGATGGATAGAACCCTTTCTCTCCCTGCTACAAAAATTACCAAGAAAAAAATAATCTCCCTGGAGCTGCTATTTGCATTTCAAGACAAGCCTTTGCCATTAAAGGCAAAAAGCAGCTTCAGAGATGTGATTTTTCTTGTGAATGTGGCAGGAAAAGAGGTGAGCGTCCATCCCCCATGCTCCTGAAGCTGCTCAAGCTTCCCAGAATCTATTCACAGAACAAAAATAAACCCCGTACATTAACTGCATCCACACAGTTAGCACCATGCTATTTCCCCACCCCCAGTATGAAACTGTTTTGGCACTGGAATTTATTTGAGGCATTGCTGATGAATGCACTAAGCTCTGTCCTCACAAACCATGACCTGCAGCCAAGAACACACCTTGGTTACAGCTCATGGACCGTCTGGAGAGAGCTGGATCTTCCATCAAGTTTTGGACAACACACTAAAGTTGGTTTAGAACAGAATTTTGCAGGAGCAAAGAAGACTGGAGAGGAGCAAAGTGATTGCAAGCCCAAATGTTTGCACAGTCCTGGTAAGCCATAGTATGACTTTCCCTGTCATGTAAACCAGGTATTTCTTGGATTTTGAGAAGCACAGGAGCTTCCATTGGTATGACGCAGAAGGTATGTACAATATGAGTGTAACATGGAGGTTTTGTGAATTTTGCACTAAATTATTCATTTTTGATTTTTTAGTCTACCTAGCACCCTAAACGTATTCACAGAACAGGGTTTTCTTCAACTTCTGCTAACTTTTTGAAAATAATTGCCCAGGAACTGCACTTGATCTGCTCATTTTCCTGCTAGGCCAAAAACCAAGCTATAGGCCACAAACCAGCTGGCCCAAGTATAAACAGATAGAGAGATAAAGTTATAATACAAGTACTTGCACAGACATAATAAAAAGCAGAAAAGTTCTCCAGGAGTCATACCAAACTCAATGCCCAACATTTAGAGGAGCACAAAAACACATGCAACTCGTTTTAATTTTATTTCCGTTTAATATTCCGTGTTTTCCCTACACTTACGAAGTCAAGGAAAACAATTCTAATTGAATCCTGAAGCAATAGCAACTTTCTGTCCAGAGGCATTACTCTCACAAAGCATAATCTTGTTTCATTCCTGTAATTGTGTCTTATTGGGTGCCAATAAAGGGGTTGGGGAGAGATGAAGTATTATGTGGAAAATTCATTTGCAAAACTATTTGGGAGTTAGTGTGTCAAAGTGGTGTTGGGGGATGAGTGTTCAGACCCCTAGGCACTCACTTGTGGGGTGCCTCAGGGTTCCGTTCTCTCCCCCATGCTTTTTAATATCTATATGAAGCCACTGGGAGAGATCATCGGGGGTTTGGGCTGGGTGTCCATCAGTATGCAGATGACACCCAGCTCTACCTTTCTTTTAAATCAGAACCAGTGAAGGCGGTGAAGGTCCTGTGTGAGTGCCTGGAGGCAGTTGGAGGATGAATGGCGGCTAATGGATTGAAGTTGAATCCTGACAAGACAGAAGTACTGTTTTTGGGGGACAGGGGGCGGGCAGGTGTGGAGGACTCCCTGGTCTTGAATGGGGTAACTGTGCCCCTGAGGGACCAGGTGCGCAGCCTGGGAGTCATTTTGGACTCAAAGCTGTCCATGGAGGCACAGGTTAATTCTGTGTCCAGGGCGGCTGTCTACCAGCTCCATCTGGTACGCAGGCTGAGACCCTACCTGCCTGCAGACTGTCTCGCCAGAGTGGTGCATGCTCTGGTTATCTCCCGCTTGGACTACTGCAATGCGCTCTATGTGGGGCTACCTTTGAAGGTGACCCGGAAACTGCAATTAATCCAGAATGCGGCAGCTAGACTAGTGACTGGGAGTGGCCGCCTGGACCACATAACACCGGTCCTGAGAGGTCTACACTGGCTCCCAGTACATTTCCGAGCACAATTCAAAGTGTTGGTACTGACCTTTAAAGCCCTAAACGGCCTCGGTCCTGTAGCGTCTCCACCCCCACCATTCAGCCCGGACACTTCGATCCAGCACCGAGGGCTGTTTAGGGAAGTTTTTAATGTTTGATGCTGTACTGTTTTTAATATTCAGTTGGAAACCTCCCAGAGTGGCTGGGGAAACCCAGCCAGATGGGCGGGGTATAAATAATAAATTATTATTATTATTATTATTATTATTATTATTATTATTATTATTATTATTATTAATGCTGGGGTTACAGTGTTGCTTCCAGGGGCACCTCCTCTGCATCACCAAAATAAGAGAACATGAGAAGAGCCTGCTGGATCAGGTCAATGGACCATCTAGTCCAGCAACCTGTTCTCACAGTGACCTCCCAGATGCCTTTGGGAAGCCCACAAGCAACACCGGAGCAGAAGAGCCCTCTCTCTTTCTGTGGCTTCAAGCCACTGGAAATGCCAAACAGGACTCCTCTATCTGAAGGAGTCCTGTATTTGATGGGTTGTTGGGTTCAAATTTGGTTTAAAGGGGGGGGGAGGAAAAAGAGCACCTTGAAGTTGTCCACCAGCTCAGTTGGCATACAGGTCACCTGGTTACAGTCCTCTCAACTATGAGATTTTTTTATTTAAAAAAAATTGCAGCAATTATTCCTAAATCGGCACCTACAGATATAAACTGACATGCACAATTCTTTGTGAATCCGTATCCTCTTTTTTCCCAGCCACCCTAAACTCTTTAGCTGCTATCCTGTACAAGCCTGACACTACTTCTATTCATTACTGGATTTCATAGAATTCAGATTTGCAACTAGACTGTGGGATCCCGAAGATCACGGCTGGACTACCTCAGGCAGACAAAGGAGGTTGTCGTCCAAACACCTGGTACATCAGAAGCGTTCAGGAGCCCCATCTGACTCCTATAACAGCTTCCAGGTCATTGGTGCAACAAGATTCTCGAAAGTATCTGAGCTGGCAGTGTGCTTTCCTTCTGGCTACCAGGAGCGAGGAGACACCAGTAGGGCCTTTCCCATTTTCAAGAGAGCTCTCCACCACCTCCTACATCAGCCTTCTGCAAGCTTCTGCCCTCCACATGTCTTGGACTAGAACTTCCTTTGGCTGATGAAAACTGCAGTCCAAAACAGCCCCCCTGATCTCTTAGCTGAATCCTGGAATCCTAGGGAATTAGAAAATGAATCCACTAATTCTCAGTGAGGCTTTTTCCTCCCTTCTCCTGCCCTTGGTTTCTTGGCTGGCATCAGTGATCCTCATTCTGTAATGCTTTGAGGCTTTCGTCTCTCCTGGAGGGAAGTTATCAGCCCAGTGTGTTACAACAAAGCCAAAGTTTTCTTTCCGACAAGTGCATGCACTATGACATAAAAAACAGTGATTATGTCAGAGCAGGAAATTACCATTTAGATTGGCCCTAAATAGCTGGCGTTTCCTGCTGAAAGCAGGAAGGTAGCAGATCTGGTTTTAATATACTGTTTGAGAATTTGGGTTTTTTTTAAATATTATTATTATTGTCATCCTCGGTTATCCAAGGGATTTCTGCCTCTTGAAATGATTCCATCCAGTTAATCAAAGTTTTCCTTATGCACAGAGCTTCCTCCCAGAAATCTTATCCCTAATCGCACCGTACATCCTTTAAACCTCTTCTCAAAGCTTCCTTTTTCCATGACATTCTCCTCTATTTTTAGTCTAGTCTCCTCTTTCTCACATTTTTAGCAAAGTCCCCTTGTGTGTTTTACCGTCTCGATGAGTTCATTTTAGAGTGCATGGAAAACAGGAGGAATGGCTCATCCGGGTGTGCATGCTGCTTGAGCTCTTATCACTTGGTTACCCAGCAGTTGTGAATGACATAGACATATATTGGGGCTAGTCAGGATCCTGCCTTCTCTGTCCACCCTAAGTCCCTGCTCCTGGGGCATCCTGACACCCATATGTTGGAATCATGGTTGAGTAGGGTCCTATGTGTCCAAAACCCAATGCACATAACTTTGGAACAGGGGAGATAATTTGCAGGCCTGGAGGTTGAAGGAGCATGCTGGGGGATGGGAAGGTTGCACAAAATGGCTACCATTTTGCTTTGGGGCACAATTCGAAGTGTTGGTTTTTGACCTATAAAATCGTACGCAGCTGTGGAACCCGCACCCTATTTGTATACATGTGCTCTTAAAAAAATTATTGCTTGTTTTAATTGGGTTTTAGTGTTTGCAATGTATTTGTAAGTTGCTTTGAGCCAATCTTAATAACGCATTGTACAAAGGTAGAGAATGTCTGCACAATGTCTGCTTTGAAACTACCGTACTCCGTTGAAAAATTATATGACAGAGCAGGTTCTACCCTTAAAGTAGAACATGGGTTGCGGAAGGGTTAACAAGATATCCCAGGGTTGGAGAGGTGGCTCAGTTTGAATGGCCACATGTGTGATTGGTGGGTTGAGCTGTTGCTGGAAAATTTAGCATGTAGCAAATGATTGACAGCTTCTGCACTTAAATATGCTTAGAGAGCAGCTTTTTCCCCACTTTTGCTGCTCGCAACGAATCTCCCGCCCGCCCTCCTCTAATTTTAGGTGTTCTTGCATTGACCTTGCTGCGCCTGTCATGGGGTCGCCTGTTTTGGATCAGGGGCCTGGTAGGAATTTTGCCACTTGGCTGATTGGCTTGTGCCAGGTGGTTTTTGCCTACTACGCTGCAATAAGTCACAACTTGTAAGGTTGGCGGTTAGGCATTGGTTCAAATTGGATGGTGGAGGGGTACGGATTTTGGCTGGGCCTGCCCCTCATGGCTGCTGCTGCTGCCTTTAGGGGTATTCCGTTAAAGGAATCCTGGGGCTCTACATGTTTGTCCATTTATCCCCGTTAGGGGCCAGAGCCTCGGGGAGCATCTGAGGGATGAGGTCAAGGGCTTGGGCCCCTGCCCCGATCTCTCCCAGAGGGTGCTCACCTACTGGTTCCCCTTCTAGGCTAGTGAGAGTCAGATCTGTCCCAGGCGGGGGACAGATGGCAAGAACCAATGCCTAAGCAACCACTCACATTCAGTTGTATTTAAAAAGTTGTGGCCAAAATTAATGCCAAAAACCTCAAACTTAAATATTGTGTGATGTGTGAGTTATTGGGGGGGATATCTTGGTACCTCGGCACACAACACACATTGTATGTGTGTACAGTGAACCTGAGCACAGAGGGAGGGAAGAGTATTGCACCCTTTCATGTTTGATGGCCCTACCTGTCTATACCTTCAGCATACCATGTGAGTCTCTGCATGTGCAAATAGGATATACATCAATCCCTGCCCATGCAATCATGAACCCTGCCAAAAACAGGGTCTTTGTGTACAGTTTATACATGCACAGGAATGTTTGCAAATGATGCAACACACCTGCAGTTTGGGGCAGGGGGCTCCTCCTCCCCCCTCTGTGTGCAGCCCCTGTGTGCACATGGAACATGACTGCATCCCAAGACAATGGGTGATCAGCATGGATTTGTGCCCCAGCCTTAAGCGTGCATCGCTGGGACCAACGATAGCAGCTGGCGTAGGGAAATTCCGCTATAGAATAAAATAAAAGCAATGAAAAGCACCATATAATATCTTTCCTGTAATAAAAATATATATATCGGCAAACAATGTGCTCATCTATACTCTTCTGTTTACCTTTGCAACTAAAAGCTTCCTGCTCATAAACTGCTCTGCCAAGAGCTATATGTATGGTCGTGAAATTTCATATTAGCAACAGAGGGGGGAAAGCTGGCTTTCAAGAAATCTCTCTGATGTGGTCATTCCCCGTTTCCAAACGCCGGGACTCGCCTACTCACTCCACCATAACATATGGAGAAGAGGTGACTCTGTGCTGTGAGATGAACTGCAGGGCTCCTTGGCAAACTAAGCCAGCATCTTGTTTACAATGCATAACTTTATTGCCCATTGAAGTGGGATACCCTATACAGTATAGCGCTGTGTCTCCCTCTCTCTACCCATATGTGGGCAATGACATCATCCCAAGCAATGCACTCAGATACCACAGAGCAACCTGTTTTGTAGCTGATAGGTACTGAGCGGTGCTATTTTTCTAGAAACGTTTCACTTGTTCTCTTAGCCTGGCAATGGCGTCCACCTGAGAGGTGCCGGAACTGAGTTCTGGCAAGTTCCGTCTGAAAATAAGCTCTGGTACTAAGTAACCTTAGAAGCTTTACTACTGTACTGCCTTGAAGTAAGCATGGGGGAGAAATTCAATTTAGTTTGTATTTAAAGACAACTCATCCAATTCATGCTTTCCGAAACAATACAGGAACCAAAATTCGCATGTGTCTGAATGCAGTTCTCCAGCCAACGTTTACCAAAAATGTGTATGCTGGGGAAAGTGTGCATAAAAACTAGCGTATTGGTGAAAATAACATACAACAATGCATTACAACATTATGGCAAGTGGCTTGGGAAAAATGTGTTTAGTGGGAGAAATTCACACTAAAACGGTGGTTAATTTTCACGAGGATTAAAAAAGAAATTTGTACATTCAATGTGGAGAACTGAATCTGAGATTGGAAAAATGAAGATGTCAGAGAACTGAAACTGATAGATGCTTCCATCCCTAAACATGGCCCCATCCCCAAGTCTGCAATGACTGGGCAAAGGAAGGGTGGGCAGTGGCAGACTTTGAGCTCTCAAATTTCAGCATCCTTGCTTTTCACACTCTGTTCCACATCATAGTTGCAGCGCCCCCTACAGCACTGGTGCCCAGTGATGGCTGAACCAGTCACGCTTACCCTAAAACCACCTCTGCGGTGGAACATTAAGAAGCAATATTAACTGCCCCATGACAAAGTGCAACAGAGAATGGGGGGGGATATAACAATACAGTGGCACCTCGACTTACGAACAACTCGACAATCGAATTTTTCGACTTACGAGTGGGGCAAATGGCCGCATGTTTACGAATTTCTCGACATCTGAACGGAAACCGCGGCGGTTTTAGATAGGGTTTTTTCGACTTACAAATTTTTAGATGGGGTTGCTTCGACTTACGAATTTTTTTCGTTTCCAATGCATTCCTATGGGAAATCGCGTTTCCATAGGCGCTTTTCGATTTACGAATTTTTCGACCTACAAAGGTGCCTTCGGAACGGATTAAATTCGTAAGTCAGGCACCACTGTATATTTTTGAGTGCAAGAATATGCCAAACTTCTATCCAGGAAAAGAACAGAAATAAAACATTTGGGAAACAGCATGGTTTTTTAAAAGGGCCATGTGGTTATATTTTTGCAATGAAGCCAAGATGGGAGTATTCTAATTTTCATATTTTTCTTTCACGTCCCCCAAGTGTTCCACTACCCAGCAAAACAGACCCTTGAGCTGGCATGACTCAGCAGAATTCCAGCTTGCATCAGTGAGGATACGGCCAGCCCTTATGTTGCACCTTGTTATTCTCTGCACATGTAACAAAGTGTTTGGGGATTTGCGTTCCTCATAGGTAGATCACCAGCATTCTACTTCTGGGACCAGAGTTGTTTATCAGGATTTGGGGATAAGACCTGGAGGGGATCCAAATTCATTACTGCAGCCTGTTTTTGCAGTTGAAACATGCTAAGCCTAAATGTTAACCAAATACGCTGAAGGAGGATTTTTACAGCTGTCCAAGGACACAGTAAGCTCTCACACTGGCTTTACAGCTGCATCCCCCGTGCCCCCAATCCCTATTCCACAGCTACCTTGTGTTTCAGAGTAATCCCAGGGACAAAGAAACAGGCATGACAGAAACACTTTTAGACACAGGTGTGCCTGACCAGCCTAAAGCCACTACCTCCCATTGCATTCTGGGAATTTAAGAATAACAAAAGTAGAGTTCTTTGGAAACTACCACTAAACAGCCAGTTTAATTTCCACACCCACTCTAGGAAATATTATACTGGGAATATTATTATGTGCTCCTCCCTTCTCTTTCCTGCTTCATCCCTTAGGTCTTGTCTGTTGTTGGTTTTTTTAATGACTGTATCTGGGGACAAATGAGTTAGCAACAGTCCTTACTCAGAGTCACTGTCAACAATTCAGGGTGCATTCAGACATGGGGATTATTTCATTTGTTTTCCTGGTTGTAATATCAAGGGCTCTATCAAGTGGGAGAAGGTGCTCAGGGGTGATCATGTCAACAACCCAGGCCATCTACCTACCACAGATCAGTCAGGGATTCAACAGGAGTACCAGTCATATAACCAATAGGGCCACTACAAAGTGCTGGTTTTGGCCTGTAAAGCCTTCTGCCACTCAGGACCACAAAGGATCATTCAAACGACGTATTTGTAAAAAACCCAAGTCCACGGAGATAAAAAGGAACAACAAAAAGTGATTTTACGCCACCCTTTCTACTGTTTTACTCTTTCACAGACAATACCATTCTCTTTTCAAAGGCCTTCTGTGAAATAACGGGATCTAGAAACTTTTTTAAAAAAATCCAAGTAGACCCAAACTCAAACTTTATTCTTCCCATTTCCTTCTCATTCCGTTCCCCTCCTGTGTATTTTTCTCTTTGGAATCAGGACTAATTGGTAATTGGCATACAGAACAAGACGTTTGGCCTAAGGGCTATTTACATTTATGAAAACCATTTGTTCTAGTGTGTCCCATTGTTACGAATACTCTTAATAGAATTTAGTGGAACAGAGAAATGGAGGGGCCAGACACTGTCACCATATCTTGTGTTACAAGGTTGTCATTTATTTCAGCAAAGAAACGAGTGCAGGAAAAAAATCACCTGAGTTGAAAAGCACAACATGTTGTCTGAAATCAGTCTACGGACAGTTGCCATTGTCCTCAAGGGAGCACTCTCAAGCAATCCAACTTTTGTTGGATGGAAATCAGTATGCAGCAGAAGGGAGGGAGCCAGAAAGGGGGTCAGCCAAGCCAAATGACAGATGAGGGTCTCTTCTCCTGGGGCTGCTTTTAACCGTTGGGACAGTGGAAGATTTGATTTCAAAAATACTGTCACTTATACAGGAAGTGGAGCCATGAGTAAGCCATGGGTATGAGGGGCGTTTGACCATGAGTTTGAGTTTTGAGAAGTCTGTCCTTGGCAAGACCCATTAATAGGAGGAGGTGGGAGGAGAAAGAGGGAGTAAGAATATGGTTGGAGGCTATCCATAAAGCTCTCTCTGAGAACTATTGGAATCTATTCCATATGGCATTGAGGATGTGGTTCTGCCTCCCTCAGCCTGAAGAAGCCTGGAGCAAGCTGGATGCACAAATCCTGCAGCTTCACATAGTGTACTGAGGGGAGTGAGTTTGACAACCTGGTTAGCTATATAATCTAAGCATGCACACGTTGTAGAAATGATGAAGTTGAATTTAGCTGCAGGGTGTGTGGGGGATATGGCTTAAAAAAAGATCTGGAAACAACGAATTTCTAGATTGTACCCTCCCTCGAACCCTATTCATGTGTTTGAAACTGTGGCTGTGTACACACTATAACTTTAGCATATGTTCTAGGTGCATTTTCTCCTAAAAGAAATTAGAACTAAGCTGGGATACCACCCCAAATTTTGTCCCTTTACACTTGCGATTTGATGGGTCAACGGACTGCAAATGCATTTTTAACACAGAATATGAGCACTGGGCTTCCACTAGATTCTGCTAGATTTCCGGAAGGGGCTTTTACTTAATGTGAAAACTTGAATATGACGTGAAAATGAACCGTTAGGAAAACGCTGAGCAAATGGAATGAACTGCCATGTGACTGCAGCCCTAAGTTAGGTTCACATTCAAATGTGAACTGAATAGGACCTCTTCCTCACCCCAAATACGGCTACCTACACACACACACACACACACACACACCACACCTTGCACAGAAGATCAGGTTAGGTCAGCTTTTTCTTGGTCCATTGGTAAAACTAGTCCCAAGATCCCAGCAGCTTGAACCTTGTAGCTATGGTACTTTGAAAGAGTGCCAAAGCAGTGCTTTAACCACAAGCCAATCCCTGTGGCAGCTGAGATCTATTGTTTGCCTTTCCAGACTTTGAAAGAATTCAAAAACCTGAAATGTTTTCACAAATCAGGTTCCTATTTCTTTTATTTTCAGATCCTGTTCAGGTAATTTAATTTCACGTCACACTAACAGTTTCTGTCCAAGCTATCAAGACAATGCTTCTTTCCCCCCTCTGCTAATGAACATCAGGTGCTCAAGTCTTTTATTCCGTCTCAAATTAAGACTTGTCCTTTTGAATTTTTTTTTAAAGAGTCCAAGGTCTAAGGTCTGTTTCTTTTCTCAATTTTTGTTCTCTAGCGCTGTCTGTGGTTCACTTTTTATCAAGAACAATATTTGATGTGACATTCTTGGACACGCTGGGAAGGGCCTTTGAGCATACATTTCATTTTCTGCGCCAAAAACATTTCTCAAATCTTTATTTTGCGGAAAAACACAAACAAACAAACCCACAAGGACGAAAACAACTAATTTCTTGGTTGGAAATATGCTCCTGCATATCTAAGAAAGCAAATGGATGTGGACCAAGATTTAGAAAGATGCTTGGATCCATATCCCTCAAACAAAAATGGATGTTGCCCTTGGCATTATCAAGATCAGGATGTTAGCTTTGGCTAACACTATCTAGACAGGAATATAGGAATGTAGGAAGCTGCTTTATACCGAGTCAGAAAACTGGTCCATCTAGCTCAGTATTGTCTGTACTGAATGGCAAAACCTTCCTGAAACTTCAGGCAAGGGTCCTTCATAGAGATGCTGAGGATTGAAGCTGAGACCTTCTGCATGCAGAGCACACACTCTATTACCGAGCTATGGCCCTCCCCTTTCTGTTGTATACAAATTCAGAGCATCTAATTGGCTCATTTCCCTCTGTGCACATTAGACCAACTGTCCCTCAACTCACCTTGATGTTCCCCCATTTCCTTTTTCTATATCTACTTTATCTGAACTTTTAAGTTGCATGCAAACTTCACAAAGCCAAACGGCAGTCCCTTGCCACTGCACACACACATTCACAGACTGAGCATTGCTATTTTAGCTATTCTCACCGTGAGGGAACACAATTTAAATTTTAGGGTGTGTCCTTGTGAAGTGTTGACTGCCATCTATTTTGCCACCATGTGCAGAGCTAGCCCTTCAGCAGCGTAGCCAACATTTTTGTGATTTCCAAATACCACACGTGCAGAATCCTTCTGGAGACATTCCCCCTCTTTTACAAGAAATGGTAAGACTTTGCACCTTCTCTTAAAGGAATTCGGAGGAAAATGTTAGCAGGTTGGGTAGAGATTTGAATCCCATTTTGAGTCCAGTTGAGCCAGGTCCTTAGTCTTCAAGTCGGAAGCTCACATTTCCAAACCCATCCATTTTTTTAAGGAAAAAAAAATACTTGCTCTATTCCTATCAAATACTTGCTCTCTGGAGGGGGAGAGTGATTCCAGGCAATCTATTCATCCAATGCTACTAAATTTGATAGTGTTCAATGCAAGAGAAAAAAAAGAATACACTCAGTTCACAACACCAGGTGAAGATCTTTCTGTTCATCCAGGGCTTTTAATTGGCAGTCTGGGCCTCTCAGTTTTTTAATCTGTGTTTGAGGTCATGGTGAGATTTTATTGCTTTTTTTTTTTTTGCTGCCCAGTAATGTTGCTTTTGATGTTATGGTTTCCTGACTTATTTTGCATTTAAATTGTTTTAATATGTGTTTACTGTAATCTGCCCAGAGAAGTTTGCATTATGGCATAGTTTACAAATGCCATTAATAAATAATATTAAATAAATTAAATGGCCTAGATATAAATATAAATACAGACAGACACACAACCTTTCTGAGAATTTCTACAGACTGATGTAGATTCTGTTTGAGAACATAACTTTTAGAAGGCAAAGATTACCAGTAAATCTCCAGATTGGAGGGGTGTGTTTTGTTTTTTTTAAAAGACACAATTTTGCAAGCCTGTTGATTCAACAGAGTTGATAAAGATTTGCCATTACTGTGACAAGCTTTCATCTGGTTAGAACAGACAATGGTGGAGAACTGGGCAATCAATTCCATGACAGTTTGCTGCATTCATTAGTGCATATGCCACTCATTATCAAATCAATATGTCCTAATATGTTGCCAAAAATAGCTGAGAGAACCAATGAAAATGTCTGTGTGATCGTTTTCTGAAAGGGGGAAAATCCTGCTTTTCCCATCTGTATTGAGCAGAATAAGGGTGTATTTGCTCCCATTTGCCTCCTAGTTGTTGCATCACAGCAAAAGTGACAAGAGCCCGGTAACAATACGACAATGCATGTGTGGGATGAAACAGGCCACAACTTCCTTAGCCACAAGCCCTCCTCCCACTATCTCCTCTCCTGAACGCATTCAAGTGAGGGGACTCATGAGGAAGGCAGGAATTAGGTCTTGATCCTGCTGAAAGCATACATGGCAGCCTATAAGGATGTTGGGTAGCATGGGAACTACATTTTGCATACTTTCCAATGTTCCCACCTTCAACTCACTAATAACATTTTAAGAAAGGCAAACGGGAAGAGGAGAAGAGTCACTAGGAAGCATGGAGGCTATTTCCCACATCTCCCATAATGCCTCAAGGTAAGTTTAGGGATGGGAGGAAGCGGATGGTAGGAAGACTCCCAGGTCCTGTCCTGATTCTTATTTGGGGAGTGTAAATTTGGGCGAGGGGCAAAATAATGCAAACTATCATAGAAATGATTAGGAATGCTAGTGAAATAGTGAATTAATATCATTCCAGGTTGAGCCAGGGGATGTTCCCCTATCATTTCATCTGTGTTTTGGAGGAATTCTGATTTACCTTTCCTGTTTGCTAAAACAGAGACCTTCCTTTGACAAGACTATGGTGGCTTGGAACAAATATTGGGTTTCACCAGAAAGCTTAAGTGCAGCCTGAAATGTTCTGCAGAGTAGTGCCTCTATCCTAACTCTGCAAGTTGCTTTTATGTCTAGAAACTTACAAGCAATTTAACTGTTGCATCCAACGGTCCATTTGTTTCAAAAGGACCAATTATGACACACACATTATGATGAGAAAAAAAGAGCTTTTCGGCTAAGTTGTTTGCAACTTAGACATCAATTCAACATTAAAAAAAACCCAAACCCTGGTGCAATTGATTAAGATTTGAAACCGCCGGCAAATGGAATTCCCTTAAAGCCCATAAAGTTTTGAAGTTTCCCATAGTATCATGTTGTAGATATACTTGATGCAATCAGCATGTTCTACACAGGTAATTACTTTTACTACTAATGGTACCTCCCACTCAGTGAGGAAGATAAGAGGTTCCAACGCTACTTAATCACAATGCTTCATTATTGCTCCACCACCTACTGGGTAAAACAATTCACTTGCTCTATTCAGTGACTCTCACAAATGAGAAAAATTTATTAACATGTGAGCAAAACAGCACACACTTAATCTCCGAGTGGAGGATGATCTGCCCTGTACCATTGAAAGATGGGGTGTGATGTTAGAAGGATTTATCAGCGATTTTGTTTTCCAAAAGCTCCAGATTTAATTTTTATTTTAATTTTAAGAAAGACAGCACAAGATCGCCACCCAAAACAAAAGCACAATAAATTACTGTAAATAGGAACAGCCACAACCACAATGATTTGTTGCTTTCAGTACTTTCTGTGTGATCCTTCTTAAGCTTCCTTTGGATAGAAAGGAAGATATTCATAACAGATGCAAACTACCTCACCATGCACCATCGTACTTCTCGTGTTTTTCAGGCCATGCCACAAGAAGTCACAAGAAACCGGTTAGTCTCCAAGGACCTAATTCACTCTCTTGTTACAATTCAAGGAGACTCATGCATGTGGGGCAGGCAGTTCAACAACTCAAATGTTTTCAGTTCTTGCTACAGGCTGCTGTTCATTTCTTCTTCCTCTTCTTCTTCCTCTTCTAGATTACTATGCTATAGCTAGTGTGAAATTATCACAGAATCAAAGAATCATAGATCTGGGAGGAACCCTAAGGGAATAGCCTCTGTCTGGTCAAGCTGATTAATCTTGTTCAGTCAGAAGTGGGGAGAACTTTTCATTCCAAGGGCATGTGTGGTGTAGTGGTTAAGAGTGGTAGACTCGTAATCTGGGGATCCGGGTTCGCGTCTCCGCTCCTCCACATGCAGCTGCTGGGTGACCTTGGGCTAGTCACACTTCTCTGAAGTCTCTCAGCCCCACTCACCTCATAGAGTGTTTGTTGTGGGGGAGGAGGGGAAAGGAGAATGTTAGCCGCTTTGAGACTCCTTCGGGTAGTGATAAAGCGGGATATCAAATCCAAACTCTTCTTCATCATCATCATCATTCCTTTCTGGGCAACCTTCTGAAGGCCACATAGGATCTTAGAATCGTAGAGTTGGAAGGGAAATTAAGAGTTATCTAGTGCAACCCACTGCAATATGAGAAGTGGCTGTGGCCAGAGGCAAGAGTGAGTGGAGAAACAGATATAAATGTGACCTTTGTACAGTTTCTGTGCAGTCACATGACCCTTTCATAGAAGTATCCATAGAATCAAAGAGTTGGAAGCAGTGGTATAACATGGGGGGACCACAGGAGCGGTTGCCCCAGGCACAAAATTGTTAGGGGCGTAAAATTTCAACACTGCAGTCACTGGTCTCTGTTGAAAACGGCTTCTCCATGTGAACCAGGAAGTGACCTCCCCAGACAATGAAATTGCTCTTCTTTTCTTATCCCTGCAGCTGTGATCTCCTAGGTGACGTGGATGTCATTAGGCCACTGAATCCTGATACGTACTCCATCCGTTTCCCTCCCTCTCACCCACCCCCACATGGCCCCGGGTGCTGGCATCCCATGCTATGCCACTGGTTGGAAAGGGACCCTGAGGATCAGCTGTCCCTTATGGGGATCAAACCTGCAACCTTGGCATTATCAGCACCATGCTCTAACCAACTGAGTTATTAGGCGTATCCGCCAGCCAGACAAGAAAGTGAGGACCCATTCCAGCCAGGCAAAAATACTTGAGGTGTAAAGTAGGGCCAGTGAGGGTTGTGGTCTGGGAAGAGTTTTGAGGGCCAAACAGAGAAGCCTGGGGCTGCAATTAGCCTTCGACCCTGATGCTCCCCCACTCCAACATTAAGGCATTGCTAAAGAAGAGAAAGCAAAGTTTGAAGGGTGTTTCAAGTGTTAGGAGCTGTGAGATACAGAATCAAATGACACAAGCCTTCCTCGTATTGGCAGAGTGGCCATAAGCAGAGGTATTTGCAATGGGCTCAGATGCAGCAGGGTCCCTCCCTCCCTCCCTCCATGCATAGGTATGTGCATTTTGCAGTAGCATGGCCATTATCAGGAAGGAGAGGAGCATCTGATAGCATTTGCTGAAAGTCCATGGGAGAGAGTGCTCTTAAGCTCAGGTCCTGCTTACAGACTTCCCACAGGCATCTGGTTGGACACTGTGTGAGAACAGGATGCTGGGCTAGATGGGCCACTGGCCTGATCCAGCAAGCTGATCTCATGCATGTACCAATTACTGCATATGACATTGAAAGGGATGCAGCAGACCTCTACTGGACTGCTCATGTTAGAATGGCTCATGCCCTATGTCTTGACCAAATTTCCCCCTTCAAATATTGAGCTTGGATGTAGTCTGTGATTCTTCTTTATTTTTTCATTTAATATCTCAGATTTGTTTTTAGAAGAAGTGGTGGATTTTGAGCTGCATATATATAAACTCAAAAACCAGTGGGTATGTAATGTCTTCTATACCGTCAATGCATTAATCACCCAGTCATTCAAGGTATTGTTGCACACGGAGAGAAAGTGCAATTGTTTAAAATCAATTTCTACAGCCCAATAATTCCAATCAATAGACATAAGCATGCTTTACTCTGTACAGGACTGAAGCTTTAACTATACAGTGTGTGTGTGTGTGTGTGTGTGTGTGTGTGTGTGTGTGTGTGTACATACACACACACAAGTGAGAGGAAATTGTTTTGTTTTAATGGATCTGAAACTTCCACTGTCCTTTGGGAAAACAGTCCCCATTACTTTAAACACCTCTGTGTCTAGTAATTGTTCACAAATGCGTCAGGCTACCACTAATTTAAGGACTGTCAGAAATATATCTCAAACGCTCGCTTTTTCCAGTCAATGATTTGAAAAAAAACACGCCCACATGTCAATTACAGGAAGCACACCGGCAAAGAGTCTTTTGTTCTGAATCTGTGTAAACAGGGGGGGGGGAGGCTTCTTTCCTCGGTAACAACTGTTTTCAAAAACCTATATAAATGTTTATGTGAACTATCCAGGAATGGCGTCTCACATAAGCAATAAAAAGCAAGTGCGGGAAAAACAATCTGTGAGGTACTTGTTGGCAATAAATGTATATTCTGAAGGAGCCATATATCCAGCTGTGAATTATTCCCTCACAGAGGTCTGACCTCAAAACATTTAAATGTTGCACACTAAATCAAAATGATATACTTCTGCTAGCCGAGGACTATTTCCTTCATTTCCATGTGATGCTAAGCATGTAGATCAGCAGACAATTATGTAAAGGTATGGAAATAAGCAGCCAGGTAAAAGGTACTGTATATGCTACAGAGGTGCAAGAGAAAGTTCATTCCAAGGAATATATATGAGTGGACATAACATTTTTCCACCGGTTTTTATTGTTCTCTCTACAAACTGCCTGACAGTAAATGTGTCTATCTGATGCAGAAGACGATATACAAAATTAGTTCCCAGTGGCAATGGATACTTTAAAAAACGGCTATGTTGAAACTACTCTCAACAGCCGAGTTCATCTTTGATGGAGATTGCCATTTTCAACCTTCTCAAACATTGGCAATCTTCAGAAAGGTGGGATGTTTCGCATGATTGCCATCGCCGATGGTTTCATCACATGGTGGCCTCCATTTCGTGATGATGTCATCACCCTGCACTGAATGCAAAAGGCCATCAGTGCAGACGATGGCGCGTGAGAACAATTGGCAGGAGTAATGAAGAAGACATAAACGGCTATTGCAAAAATTTCAGCGACAGAGAGAGGGAGAGAGCAGGGAGAGGGGGGGGGGGGCTGGGAGGAGGTGCCAGGACAATGGTGCCAAGCAAGTTTCAGAACTTTGGGGTTTCAAAAATGTAGGCTTGCATTATCATTCTCAAATGCCCATCCCTCATAGTACATGGCAAAAAGCATATATAAATTGACAAAAAACAACAACCCATAAAACAGTATTAACCAAATATTGGGGGGGGGGGGGAAACCCAGAAACATTACGATTGCAAAATTGCAAACAGCCTAGCAACTAGTACCTCTCAACTAGTACTATGTATGTCTTGAGCTGGTATGTCTTGAGTTGATGGCTAAAAGTAATTAATGTAGGAAAGAACCAAATCACTGTAAGGAGGAAATTCCACATCTGAGGTGCCATAACAACAAGGGCCGTTATCCATATCACCATAGCTGCCAAGTCTCCCGTTTTCCCCGGGAAACCCCCGTTTTTCCAGCTGTCCCCAGCCGAAAAAACGGATTTTTTGTTTTCCCCCGGTTTATTCTGGCACGACGGCCATTTTGGAACTGGGTGGCACATGCTCAGAAGCGACTTTTGATGCTGCTCTGCCCAGTTCCAAAATGGCTGCAGCGCGACTTCTGGTGCGGCGGCCATTTTGGAACTGGGCACAGCAGCATCAAAAGTCACTTCTGAGCATGCTCCGCCCAGTTCCAAAATGACCGCCGCGCTACTTCCGGTATGCTACTTCCGGTCCGGTCCCTTGTTTTTCAGAGAGGAACTGGGCAGGTATGCACATCACTGTACCACAAACTATGGTAATTAATGGAACTATGAGCAGGACCCCTCCTGCACATCTTAAAGCATGTGCCAGCTGTAATAAGGGAGGCAGTTTTTCAAATGCTCGGGTGCTAGGTCACATAGAGCAATGAGGCCCAGTAGCAGACAAGCACCCAGTGCAGATCCTTGAACCCACTTCTCGGCACTGGTTAAAAAACTAGTTGCCACATTCTGCACCAGCTGCAGCTTCCGGACCATTTTAAGAGGAGCCCCATGTAGAGTGCACTGCAACAGTCTTATTGTGAGGTTATGAGAGCATGCAACTGCAGCTAAGCGCTCTCTACCTAGGAAGCGAGGCCACGGGCCAGCAAATCAGCCAGGGCATAAGTGTTCCTTGCCATTGGAACCACTTCAGTTTCAAGAGACAGTGGTGATACCAAGAACACCCCCAAACTATGATCCTACTAATTCAGAGGGAATGCAACTCCACCCATTACAGGTCATCCACCTCGCCCAGTCCTGGGAACGACAGTGCTTCCATCTGATCAGGATTCAGCTTCAGTATAAAGTTATGTTTATAGTAACTTAATTTAAGCGTACGTTAAAGAAAAGCAAAAACTTGCAAAAGGTGTCACCGAAAGAAAGGGCATTTGCCTTAGCAAATTAGTTGTGATAACCATCTTGATGCTGAACAGGTAATTCAAACTGCCAAGAGCTGCAATGAGATTGGTAAGATCACAGCCGGAGCTGGAGTCTTGCTTTCTGTTCTGAACTCAACAGATCAATAAGCATGTAGATAGCTCGAATGGGTTCACGGGAGAGCTACGAAGATAGCAAAGAGTCCGGAAGGTAAATCTGTGGGGAATGGTTAAAAGAACTATTATAGCACTATATTATAAAAGAACTATATTATGGCACAGTGGCCTTCAAAACCAGGATCCACCTTAAATCCCATCCTACAGCATGAACTTGATTTTAATGATTTGCCATCTGATGTGCATCTTAGTCCTTAGATCGGACTGTGACCCACCAGCTGAGGACCAACAACCTACCAAACACAATAGGGAACTTTGAAATGGTTGCAGTGCAAAAAGACAGCCTGCCTTGTCAGATCACATATCCTCTGGCAACAATGCTTTAACCAGACAAAAATTCTTTGGGGAGCCTTTCCCCCTTCCACAATTCCTTTCTTAACCCTCAAATGTATATCATAAGTGTATCTCATAAATGTGTGCTCGTTTGCGTACGCACAAGCAGATCGACAAAATGCATCCAATAAAACATACGTTGGCACTACATTTGTACCACATCCAATTTCCTATGCACCTATCTGTCTTCGAAATACGAAGTATGCACTGTACTTATGTCATTTATTGCTATTTGTTTTCTTTATATGACTCCTTTTCAAAGTGGTGGACTTATGGTATAGCTTTAGGGCATATGAGAGCATAGTTATGAGGAAAAGAAAACAGCAAAGCTCAACAGAAGGCAGCTCCACATCTTATCTGAATCATAGTTTATAATAATAATAATAATAATAATAATAATAATAATAATAATAATTGTGTTGTGTTGTGTTTTTAGTGGCTTATTATTTCCTCTGCACAGAAAAAAGCAATGTGAATAGATGCATCAGGGGACTGGGGTCCTATGGCCTTAACTGTTGTGTAGGACTGGGAATTTCACTTGGTGCACAATTTAATATGGGGTTGACACTTGTTGAAATTGCTGCTTCTGCAGTAATTACTGCTTAAGGTGCAGGAGTCCTGTTCTTACTTGTCTTTACCACCCAGAGAGTTAAAAACTTAATTGCATAAGAAGAGCCATGTTGGATCAGGTCAGTGGCCCATCTAGTCCAACATCATGTTCTCACTATGGCCAACCAGATGCCTATGATGCACATAAAAGCAGGAGCTGAGCATAACAGCATTCTCCCCTCCTGAGGTTCCCAGCAACTCATACCCAGGAGCTTGCTGCCTCTGACAGTGGAGATAGAACATGGCCATCGTGGTTAGTAGCTACTAGTAGCCTTGTCCTCCATGAATTTGTTTAATCCTCTTTCAAAGTCATCTAAGTTGGTGGCCATTGCTGCCTCATGTGGAGCTGAATTCCATAGTTTCACGAAGCTCTGCGTGAAGAACTTCCTTTTGCCCATTCTGACTTCAAACCTTTAGCTTTGTTAGATGTCCCTGCACTAGTGTTACAGGAAAAACATTTCTCTGTCCACTTACCTTCTCTTCCTTTAAAACAGGCCTGTGAAATGTGCATCTCCTGAAGCTGAACACAACCTACCAGCCATTTCTCCATGCCCACCCTCCATGCTTCACTCTCAGTGGCACGGCACCCCTGAATATCAGTTGCCAGGGAACCCAAGTGGAAGTGGGGTGTTGTGGTTATGTCCACCCATGAAGTAGGGTGATATGGGTGCCTTGAGCAGCAGAGGTCCAAGGTGCTGTGCCCCCTGCAAGTGCCCTCCTTGCCCCCAGAGCAGCAGCACTGGCAGTGGTAGAGTGCACAAGATCTCAGCATGATCTCATGAGATCTCACCAGAAGCTGGTGTCCATACTTCATGGGTGCTGCTTCACAACACAAGTAAGGGAGGCTGGTGGGGCAGCGCATTCCAATTATGCCTCAAGAGTGGTGGGACAGAATGCACTGCCCCTGGTTGTGGGTTTCCCATGGTGTATGGTTGGCCATTGTGAGAACAGAATGCTGGACTAGATAAGCCAGCATTGGTCGGATCAAAACTGAGGAGGGGTGCTAGGCTCGCCTCAATTTATTCCTCAGGGGGCCGACCCAAGCAAGGCCCATTGGTTGGTTGGGCCCACCCCCAGACCTGCCTGGCATAGGCCAATCTGCAGACAGGCATGCAGTCCTACCCAGCCAGCTGCCGGATCGCTGACCAGGCCGCAATGCCACCTGACCTTCTAAGGTAAGTGGACTTATGTGCATGGAAGCATGGCCTTTGTCTGGCTTGATGTACCTGTACTTTTTGAAATTGTATGTTGCTTTGAGTACTTATATTAATTATAAAGAAACTACACAAATGTTAAAAACTATCCCATTTGCCCCGTGTATACAATGTATTATAACTGCAGAAATTGTCTGCAAATCCTGCATACTATTCATCTTAAATTAATTCCATTGTCTTCAGCCGAACTGCATGCAGGACTCTAGTCTGGTTCAGCTCGACATTTCATATCTCTTGGGGGATTTTCTGGGAATTTTGCCAGCCTAGGGTCATTCCCTCCATTGGTATAGCCTGGGAGATTTAAAAAAATATATCAGACCTATAAGTTATTTATATTATGTCACACGAAACCTGCACATCAAACTGCACCTCTACTAGCAGTGACAATCCAACATTGTATGGATAGTATATATCTTAATTCCAAGTTGGCTGGTATACATCCGTTTAAAAAGTGAGAAGATGGGGTTTTTTACATTTAAAAAGTGAGGTGCCAATGTACCCCTGCCACTGCTGCCCACACAAAATAAGCCTAGCCTATTTGTTCTTAATCAAATAAATAACAACAACAATTAAATCACTAAGTATGCTGAGAATTCATTGTGCATGTGGCATTCCAACCTCCTGATTCCACAGCACTCGAGGGGTAAAAACCTTCATAAATCTCTCATGGTTCAAAAGGCATCCATCATTGCCTTTTGCCCCATACAAGGGATGATAAATAACATGCATTCTCAATGCAACCCCATTATGTATTCCAAGCTAGGTGAACTATGAGATAAGACATTTATCCTTCTCGTGAGGATATCTGTTCATATTTTTGCACTGCATGGAGGGAACGTTCAGAGCTGAATGACGACTGATGATGATTAATGTATTATTCTACAGAGCAATATGGTTTCCTTTGCACTGCATTGTTGCAAGCAAAATGTGATCAAGTGGCAATAGCAGAATACTAAAAAACAAAAAAAGTACCCTTACATACAATAATTAAGTTATTGTCCACAAACACAACTGTACCACAGTTTTTAAATATTGGTTTTGTTAATCTGTTGGCCAACAATTTAAAGAGAACTTAAATAGAATGTGGAAAGTGAAATACTCATTAGAATGACGTTTTCCCCAAGCAATTAATAGTGTTATGGGTGAGCTAGGACCATCTAAGTTTGAGCCAGAAACATCATTTTGTGTTTTGTTTCATGAGTGCTGAAAAGCTGTTTCTGGTGATTTTTAGGATTCGCTGCAAACACATTCACAATGTTTCAGTAATATTTTCGGCTCTATTCTCCTTCTCCCCCCTTCTTTTTTTGGTCTTCATGTCCTCTGCTTAATTTAACCACAGTGCCATTTAATCCTATTGGATGTGGAAGCCCACATGATTTTGTTGATGATCTCATCCTGCTATGCCGGACATGACTCATAAATGGAATCTCCCAAAGCCAACAGGATGAAATGGCAGTGAGGATGAATGAGGCTGAATACAACAAGAATGCAGGTGGTGAAGAAGAAGAAGAAGAAGAAGAAGAAGAAGAAGAAGAAGAAGAAGAAGAAGAAGAAGAAGAAGAAGAAGAAGAAGAAGAAGAAGAAGAAGAAGAAGAAGAAGAAACAGAGACCAGTGGGAGAAAATGAAAACAAATAGCTTTGAAACATTATAACTGCTTGGCATTATCACAGTATTTTCAGAAAGTTTGCTTAGCTGCATAGAATAGACAAGTTTCAAAGGGAACATTAAGATTCCTAAAATGAATAAATTGGAGACACCAAATTTCCCTTAGAGTTCTAAAAAGTTCATGTGAACAAGAGTCTGGTCCTTCCTCAAGGGTGGTTGTGAGGGTGTCCTCCAGATGTGGTGGACTACCATAATCTTTGACCATTGATAGCATTTTGGCTCTCCTGCTCTACCATGTTAACTTCAATACTGCCAAATGCTCATTGTATATGTGCAATGCATCCAACATTGTATTTGGTGCTGATTAACATTTTTCCACGTTGATGTACTCCATGCGATACCAGAGCCTTGCTGATCTTTAGACCATTGCCATTGTCTTTTGTCTTGTGTTAGCTTGTGCCGGCGGGGTGTCCCATAATTCTCATTCCTGAATTTCACTTTTCCACCCTGAATATCACTTAACCACAAAGGTTTGAGGGGTTTTTTGTTTTTGTTTTGAGTGGGTAAAAGCAGGAACCCTAAATGCACAGCTGCGTGGGAATATGGCAAACAAACATGTTAGTTTTAGGGATCACGGTCTAGGATAGCACAATCTTTTTTCCCCTTCATGAATTCACAGACGTTGTGTGTTCATTATGCGCACATCCCTTTTATTAGGAATAACTGAATCATCCACGCTTGTGCCATTATATCTCACCTTCAGTGGAAGTGGGCTATAAGGAGGAAAAGACAGAGCAGAAAATCATTCACAGTTGCAGCAGGTATACTCTTCTGCAGGCAGGTTCTACAGATGTTCTTGGAAGCATTTAATGATTTAATAAATTTACCCCTCAAAGTCTGGGAATTATTGAGTCATGTATTTAAATTTGTTTACTTTTCAAACCTAACCTTCTGCCCCATTGTTCCCTCTGTCTGGAATGGTTGTCTTCATCAGTCCATTTTTCCTTCCATCCCCTCTCTCACAAACTTAATAAAATCACATTTATGTCCAAAGCTTTGGTCTGGTGTGACTCCCATTTGCTCCATGGGCTCATGCACAGACAAGTCTTCCTGCGCCAATATATTCTCAGAGCTTTGCATCTTCCTCTTTTTATCCATGAATTTCTCAGCAAGGGACACGTACGCCCAAACTCTCTCCAGAGGGATGAAAGGTTCTCCCTTCCATTCTCGTTTAAGCTCTAAACTCTGCAGGACTTGGCTCATGTCAATTCAAGTCAGCTTCTTCAGCGAGCTTGTTCAGTGCAGTCTCACTGCTGTCCACGGCACTGCCAAGGTACAGTATATGAAATCAGTTCCAAAACTGGGCTCGGGGGACTTGTGAGAACTCTGTATTTCAAAGACAGAATTCTGGACACTGAACAGGCTTGGGATAGAGTGAATACTTGAGGAGGGAAAATGAGAACTCCGTAGCTTTGACTCTGAAAATATTAATTTGAAAAGGGAAGAATCTCATGCTTGAATGTATTTTCACATAGCATGAAATCCTCCAACATGGAGGAAGTCAGCTGAAGCTATGGGCCAAGTCAATTGGTCACCCTGGAGGGCTGTGCTCAATAGATTCATAGAAGGTTCAGCAAAACTTATCCTCAACTTCTCAGCCCATATTCCCAGTACAAAGCAATTTGCTTTAGGAGGTGGCCATGAAGCAAGGTGGCAATGAGATTAAAAGGTGCACGGTAAAGCTGAAGAACTAGGCCAGGCATCCCCAAACTTCGGCCCTCCAGATGTTTTGGACTACAATTCCCATCATCCCTGGCCACTGGTCCTGTTAGCTAGGGATCATGGGAGTTGTAGGCCAAAACATAGGGAGGGCCGCAGTTTGGGGATGCCTGAACTAGGCGCTAATTCACTAACGTTGAATTGGTTGGGATGTTTATCTATACAGGCCAAATTTAGTGCAAATTCTTCTTCCACAGAAGAAATGAGGAAGTAGAGTGTCCACTTCTTCATCATTCCCCCAAAAGAGGGCACAAAATCTACATATATTTTAAATATTTTGTGCAAATGCAGCCAACCAAGTTGTACTCAGAGTAGACCCAATGAATTAATGGGCTTAAGTTAGTCATGCACATTAATTTCAATGGGTCTACTCTGAGCAGGACTAGCATTAGATACAACCTAATTACTGTAATTTAAATAGAAGCACAAAGTGTGGGAAGACCTTGAGCTGGGGATATGTGTCTGTGGATGGGACATCTTCAAAGCCCCTGTTGTTTTCCTTTACTATGGTTTCTTATCTTTAAATTGAGCATGAACTGTATAGCCTTTCAGACTGATAAAGTAGGATATACATTCACCTGAGACCAGATGTAACAGGAGGAGGGTAGTTTAGAAGTGGCCCTCCTCACATTTCCATCCAAGTGTAGTTCCCCCCCCCTCCATCACATGGAAAGACTACTTCCATTAAGTTTTGGTAAATCTGAACCAGGGAAAAGCAGGCTGTGGGAGACACCAAAGAGATCACACACACACACACACACACACACACACCGATGTCCCCAGTGCACTCCCAGCCCCTCAATTCTCTGGAGCAATTTTGCAATTAATGTATAACGAATGGATGAACACATGTGCATGTGCCACTTGAAAAAGAAAGAAGGAAAAGATGTGTAGTCTATCTGATGCAATGCAAAGGTGGGCAAGGCCGGCAACTGAACCAACGCTCAATTTGCTGGTGTGTATACCTGTCACTCAAGATTGCACAGCCAGGCTCACACGGTGGATGAAGAACCAACTGTCGCTGCTTTTCAAATGTCATGTCTGTCTTCATCCACAATGCACTTGCTTTGTTTTCAACTCTTTCCCTTCCCTTCCCACAACTATTTTGAGTTCCCGTTTGGTTTGGTTTGATGTTTTTTTGTCTCGTTTGGTGAGTTCCTTGGAATGGAAGAACACAGGAAGTCAGGCCATGGGCCACTTAGTTCAGTACTGCCCACACAGGCTGGGAGCAGCTCTCCGGGGTTTCAAACAGGAGACATTCCTAGCTGTACCTGGAGAACTAAACATGGGATCTTCTGCATGCAAATCAGATGCTCCATCAATGAGCTTCCTCTGAATATTGCACCGTCTCCTAAATCCTAAGGCAGGGGTGGCCAACTCCCAAGAGACTCTGATCTACTCACAGAGTTAAAAACTGGGAGTGATCTACCCCCTTTTGGGGGGTTCAGGTCAAAGCTGTTGAGGTTTTTTTTAAGAAAGGGGAGCCCTGTTTTTTGGGTTTAGGTCAAACTTGTTGAGCTTCTTTTAGGAGGGAGGGAGGCCCATTTTTGTTTAGGGCTTCAGGTCACAGTTCAGCTTTTTTTAGGGAGGAGGAAAATTTTGGGTGAGCTTTTTTTAAGGGGTGCCAGTGATCTAGCAGTGATCTACCACAGACATCCAGTGATCTACTGGTAGATCACAATCTACCTGTTGGACGTGCCTGTCCTAAGGCTTTGATCCTCGGATGATCCACACTTCTATTGTGTGAAATAGAACTGTAGATCAGTGGCTACAGAGATCCCTTCTCTTCCCAGACAGAGTATTTATTGATAGCAAACATAGGAATTGCTTTGCTGGATCGGATCAAATTTTGTCTAGGCAAGTATTTTCTAGAAGCCAGCTTATGTCAAAAGAGAAACCTATGATGCCGATTATTTGACAAGTATTCTCAGCTGGTCTTACAAATTGGCCGTAAGATTTATTGAGCAGAGGTGAATAGCCACAGAATAACACTACCAAAAGCCGAAAACTGGCATAATGCGACATCTCGTTCTCTCTCTCTCTCTCTCTCTCACACACACACACACCTATTAGGTTAGCACCAAACCTTATGATTGCCCCAGTGCAAATGTTTAGGACTGGGGTGCATTGCTTTCTTTCTCCCTCCTTTTCTTCCTTAAACAAAGAACTGCCATTCAATTAAATGCACAGTAATTACCATGTGGGAAAGCTTTATACTTTATGTTCAAATGCGCTATCTTGATGAATGATGCCATTAAGATCCAGCATCCCTTGCATCAGCTTCCTTTCCAACAGTGCCCCTAAAAGTCTAACAAATTTACTCAAATGCTAATAAGCAAAACCACATTGTTTATAGGGGTGGGAAGGCAGGGTGAAGGAGTGGAGTCAATGGTTTAATACATTGTTTTAATTCATTTAAGAGTTACTAGTAACCTCTCTGTCCTTTGGTTTGAACTTCAGCTAAAGGACATTGTGGTATTGCAGCTTATGCACAACAGTTAACACAAGCCTATGCCTATCAATTGCAGTCTTAAAGGAAGGGCCAATAGACCATTAATACAATATTCCCAGCAATATTCCTAGCATTTAAGGCTTGTCAAAATGAATAAATAAATTGTCCAGTAGCACCTTAAAGACCAACTAAGTTTGTTCTGGGTATAAGCTTTTGTGTGCATGCACACTTCTTCAGATACCATGCACACGAAAACTTATACCCAGAACAAACTTAGTTGGTCTCTAAGGTGCGACTGGACAATTTTTTATTTATTTCGACTGTGTCAGACCAACATGGTGACCTACCTGAATTTAAGGCTTGTGTTTGCCAATATAAAAATTACAAAATGGATTTATTTATGCATGGTGTGGGAAAGTGGATCAAAGTTTTTCTCCCTCATAATGCTCTGATACAGGGTCATCTAATAAGGCTGAATATTGGAAGATTTCAGACAGACAAAAGGAAGTAACTTGTTCACGTAGTGCTGTGAAATGCACGCCAACTGGAGGTTGTTATGGCCACCAATTTGAATGGCTTGAAAACGGTTTTAGGCAAATTCATGGAGGCTATGTTAGTATGCGGACCCAAAACCACTAATTTTGTTTAATGCTAAAATTCATATTTTGAAGGGGGGAAATGCCCAATTTTTGTCATTTGGACACTTGTAGCAAAGTTGTGTTTTTTTAAATGCATATCTCTTTTTTTTAATTCTGCTTATTCACAAGGTGACTAACAACATAAAGTCACTGTCAGGGGATTGCTGCAGCTACTGCCAAGTAAACACGCCCAAGTCTGTTCTGTCTTTAACAGTTTTATTGTGCATAGTATTTACAATGCAGAGATAGCGGAAAACATGACCTCCTAGTCACTCGCCGAATCCGGCAATGGCGCCCTTCTGCTACGGGGCCAGCATAATAGCTTGGGCACCCCAAAACGCCACCCCCTAACCTTGCATTTGGGTGCACACCTCTCACGGTCCGGTCGGCGGGCGTCAGGACCAGGGGCAAGATGGTGGTGAAGAAGCAGGAACAGGTGCAGGGCTTAGGGTCCAGCAGCAGGCAGTTGCAGTGTCAAGGAGCAAGGCAGAGACGAAGGTCCACGGGGCAAGAAGCAAGGCGAACGCTCAAGGAACAAGAAGCAAGGCGAAGGCTCAAGGAACAAGAAGCAAGTCGAAGGTCCAAGGGTCGAGGAGCAAGGCGAAGGCAAAGCAAGGGTTCCAGGAGTAAGGAGCAAGGCGAAGGATCAAGGAACAAGAAGCAAGGCGAAGGTCCAAGGAACAAGAAGCAAGGCGAAGGTCCAGGGAACAGGAAGCAAGGCGAAGGTCCAAGGGTCGAGGAGCAAGGCGACGACAAGGCGAGGGTCCAAGGAGCAGGAGGCCAGATGCAACCAGGCAGGGATAGCGTTGCTGTGGCAAAGAGCTGAAGGGAAATGCTGGGCTTTTATCCCTCCCAGCTCCTGCCACCAGGTGCAGTGAGATCTCAAGTGGCCTCACCTGGGTGACTACTCCTTGCCTCTCCAGCACAAGCTGAGGTCTTCACCTGTGTGGCCACGCCTTGCTTCCCCAGCACAAGCTGAGGCAGGCCACAGTCCTGCAAGGCACTACAGGCCCCAGAGCCTGACTCCTGCCCATACTCCTGACAGCGCCTCAATTCGGGTGCCGAAAGCGGCTGTGCTCCCTCTTCTACTTGCTGGCTAGAGTGGTGCAGGGGCTCCGATACATCGCTGAGCCTTGCCTCCTCCACTCCGCTCCCATCCTCATTTCCTCCCCCTGACCTGTTGCTGCTGCTCTCGCTGGGCGAAGTGCTGGTCAGGAGGATGGGGGGAGGCCCCCTGTAGGGAGGTCCCCTGACAGTCGCCATGAAACATTAAAAATGAGAGCAGGGTTTGTTTGTTTTTTTAAAAAAATAACAGCAATTAGAATTGACAATGAGTAATGGCAAGAGTAAGAGCAGCCATTGCATCAAATTAAATTGAAAGCAGAGAGCATATTCAGACTCATCAGGGATGGGGCCTAGAAAATGGATAGGGGAAGGGTCATTCACAGACAAGATGGACCAGCTGAAAAGGTCCTGATCCCACCATACCTGCCAAGTTCCTGCCGGAAAAATAAGGGATCGGCAGACCGGAAGTAGCGCTGCCGCCATTTTGGAACTGGGAGGAGCATGCTCAGAAGCGACTTTTGATGCTTCTCTGCCCAGTTCCAAAATGGCCACTGTGCCAGAAATCGTTTCTGCACATGTCCAGAGACTCCAGACATGCACAGAAGGAGCCTCCCCCAGCCGGTAAGTAAACCGGGGGGGGGGAACAAAAAAATCTGTTTTTTCAGCTGGGAACGGCTGGAAAAATGGGGGTTTCCCAGGGAATACAGGAGACTTGGCAACTATGGATCCCACACACCTTTTAAAGTAGGGTTGTAATTCTTTCTTGATTGTATTGTTGTTTTGTCTCTGAGTTTTATTGGCTAACTCAGAAGATAAGCCATTTTTTGGCTTACAACAGTTTGATCTTTTGTAAACCTCATTGAGGTGTTGTTGTTTTTTTAAACATCAATCATATAAATTTTATGAAGATAAATAAATAAATATGAGGACAATCTGAGGACGGCCTCTGAAGAAGGTCTTCGTTGTCTGGCAGGTTTGTATAGCCAAGACTTATTTATACTTATACTGGCACCTCTTTTTTTAATGCTATCCATGGCAGTCGTTTTATCCTGGCACCCACATAATATATCATTTTATGAGTACTGGCACCTCCTTATTTAAAAAGATAAATCAATAAATCAATCACAGTGTGTAGTTATCCTGGTTCAAGTCATTTAGGTTCTTAAAGGTTAAGGCCAACACTTTTCTACTGAGCTCAGAAACAGACTGGCAACTAGTGTTGTTGTGTCCCCCCCCCCAAAAAAAAAACTGGAAAGGCATATCCTCCTGATTCTTGAGCCAGGTAACAATCTGGCTGCTGCAGCTCTGCAGCAATTGTAGTTACTAGGCAGTCTTCAAAGGGTGGCCCAGGCACTGCATGTTGTGGTTGCCTGGTCTAAATGTTATCAGGGCATAGGTAACTGTGGCCTGGGCCAACTTTTCCTAAGGTATGTCAGCAGCTGGACAAACAATTGGAACCAATTAAGCGGAAGAAGAAGACAAGGCCGGATCCAACAGCACTCTCAAACAGCAAACCTGGTTGTTTACACAGGTGGGGAACTCTATCCCGAACAGGTCAAATCCTTGACAGTCCAAGCTTCTGAGTCCCCAAAATGTAGGTCTACCACTGAGTAGACATGATTAGGACTGAACTGTAAATTCATAGTAAGGTCCTAAGAAGCCTTCACCTGGTGCGTGTGGTGTTTTTCTTCAAAAGCTCAGACATTGTTTTCGTTAAGAGTTATGAGAAGCCAGAAGTTTGAAAGACTCGTGTCAAACCAAAGCCAATGGTTTGGCTGTATTTCTCAAGCCAAATCCAAGCATTTTGGAACTGAATATATATACACATATACACGCATGATAAAGCTGTTTAAAGAAATGATATACATAGTGTCACTAGACCACCAGGAATTAATGCCAGAATATTTTCCTTGGCTTCAACCTTCTCTGGCTCATCCTCACTCATAGACACAGAGCTGAACCAGTTTTGAGAATTCTCCAAGTGTCTGGCTTTACTTACATTAGCATGTACATCTCTTGAGGGCAGTCACAACATATCCACCCAAGTCATTCTTTGAAACACAAAGGTAACTAAGAGCCTCAAATATCCCTCTCCTATAACCAAGAAGGATAGTTTCATTATGTGCTCCTTGTTTGACTTCATCATGAGGCATGCACTGTATCCTTAGGGGTGCCAACCTTTTGGTTCTGTAGGGGGGGAAAGCTCTCAGTAGTTTTTTTTAATACAATTGGGAGCAGTCGTCATAGGGCAAGTTTGTATAATTATTTTTTCATATCCTGACTTATTTTACAGTGCAGCACGGTGTAAGTAGGCCTCCCATTAATAATAAGTGAAAGAATAATATTAGCCAATGGATTTTGAGCATGAGCCAGTCAAAGTTAAGCACTTCTAAGTCCCATTGATTTCCGTGGAAGAGTCAAGTCGTCAAATCTTGGCTAGATTACAACCTTTCTTTTCACTTCATTATATTACATAATATTCTTATACAGGCACTCAGCTCAGATAATATTAACCCTACTGTGCAATCCGCATCTTCCCATTGCTGTTAGCCTAACAATTGTTTATGGTTCTAGTTACATGTAGGTAGCCGTGTTGGTCTGCCATAGTCGAAACAAAATTTAAAAAAATCTTTCCAGAAGCACCTTAGAGACCAACTAAGTTTGTCATTGGTATGAGCTTTCGTGTGCATGCACACTTCTTCAGATACACTGAAACAGAAGTCACCAGACCCTTATATATAGTGAGAGGGTGGAGAGGGATATTACTCAGAAGGGTGGTGGGAATGGGTGATTGGCTGATAGTTGTGGGTCTGTCTTGCAGCAAGTTCTCTCTGGGTATCAGTCTGGCTCTGTTGATCTGTTGTTTAACTTCATCGGGCAGATATTTTAGTTCTAAAAAGGTTTGCTGTAGATCTCTTAGGTGAGAGTCTCTGTCTGTAGAGTTGGAACAGATGTGGTTGTAACGTAGGGCCTGGCTATATACAATGGATTGTTTGGTATGTTTCGGATGGTAGCTAGAAGCATGTAGATATGTTTGTCGGTCAGTTGGTTTACAGTATAAGGTGGTGTCTATATGCCCATCCTGTATTTTTATAGAAGTGTCCAAAAATGTATTTCTTGCATAGATTGGTTCATTGTTAGGTTGATGGTGGGGTGAAAGTCACTGAATGTCTGGTGGAAGGTGTCCAGGGTCTGTTGACCATGTGTCCAGATAATAAAAATATTGTCAATGTATTGCAGGTACAAGAGAGGTTTGAGTGTGTAGGAGTTTAGGAAACGTTCTAAATCTGCCATGAAGATGTTGGCATACTGTGGGGCCATGTGGGTGCCCATTGCTGTGCCGCTGATCTGGAGAAACAGGTCATCACCAGATTTGAAGTGGTTGTGGGTAAGGACAAAGTGGCAGAGTTTGGTAGCAAAGTCTGCAGTGATTTTATCTGAAATGGTGTTCCTTATGGCTGCAAGACAGACCCCAAAAAGAAAATAACAGAACACCACTAGTAATCACATACAGCCCTCAAGTTAAAACAGTACAACGCATCATCAGAGATCTACAAACCTCTCCTAGACAATGACAGTTCTCTTTCTCAAGCTCTGGGAGGAAGACCTTTCATTGCCTACATTCAGTCAACCAATCTTAAACAACTCCTCACCCACAATAATACAACCACCAGACTTAACTTGGACACTGGTACCAGAGCCTGCAATAAACCCAGATGCCAACTTTGCTGCCACATACACCTGGACAAAACCATTACTGGCCCCAACAACATCAAACATACCATCTCAGGACTATTTAATTGCTCATCTTTTAACATTGTGTATGCCATCAAATGGCAACAGTGCCCTTCAGCTCTCTATGTTGGACAAACAGGCCAAATCCTATGCCAAAGGATAAATGGACATGAATCTTACATCAGGAATCACAAGACAGAGAAACCAGTAGGAGAACACTTCAATCTCCCAGGACATTCTATACAAGATCTCAAAGTAGCTGTCTTATTACAAAATAATTTAAGAAACAGACTGGAAAGAGAAGTCGCTGAATTGCAACTTATTACCAAACTTAAAACTATGGAGAGACCTGGTCTGAATAGAGGCATTGGCTAAACATTTAGGGTTGTATTTGACTACATCATGCTCATTGAAATCTATGTACTTCAGATAGGCATGAGCCAATTAAATCCATCCAATTAAATTCAATGGGTGTACTCTGAGTATAAGTTAGGTTGTTACAACTCCCATCAACTCCAGATAGCATGGCCAATGGTCAGGGAAGATGGGAGCTGAAGTCCAACATAATCTGGAGCACCACAACTTAGCCACACCTGATTTAGATAGATGCAACCATTACTTTGAAGTTAGTGCCACTGAACTCTGTGGAGCTTACTTCCAAGGTAATATGCATGGGACTCATCTGAAAGAAACATGGTAACAGGAAGTGAGAAGCACTTGTGTTTCTTGTTCCACCAACCTCCTCTCCTTCACCATGCCTGGACTCACTCTCAGAATTAGTTTCTGAATCAACACCGTGGTTGACTTATATTAATAAGACAATGAAAAGTATTTGTTATATACAATAAAACATTTTGAGAACACATCACTCAGTAAAAGACAGCGAAACCCCCCCGGGTTTGTTAATTATTTTAGATAAAGATAACACAGCTCACCTTGACAATCTTAGATGATGTGGATTGTTCTCAATATCTCATTAGCCTGTATCGCAAGCACATTAGCAGACAGGCTAGGTAAATTGTTGACCTACTTAACTTCAGCAGACAAAGCCTGCTTCACTTTAGTTTGAATTTTCAAAGAGTCATTTGTGTACGACCTTACAATGTACTATATATTTCAATCAAACACGAGCATGCAAGGAAGGAGCCAGCTTGAAGCGTCCTCTTGGTATCTATTGGGAATAGACATAACATTGCATGGAAGACGAGACGGTAAGTCCTTGAAACAGACATTTGTAGTGAAAAAATTGTTTTAGAAAAAAAACCACATTCTATGAAAAAATTGATTTCTCATATGTATGTATGGCAAGTACAATACAACCTTCACTTGCAATGCTGTTTGGGGGCTTAAATTCTCCATTATCTGGTACTCAGATCTAGAAAGTTCAGGGTCTGAAGCTGTTACCTAACTTAGTCAACGTGATTTACAAAGCCTTCTTTGAAAAGAAATGCAGTTGCACAACTTTGGTCCCCATGATTGGCAGAAAGTACAAAGCCTCTTGATAGGCCAGGAGTAGTAAGAAGCTGGCTTTGTGTCTTTGTCTTGTCCACAGAGCCATAGCTGCTTGTGTGCTTCCTATAGGTGGGATCCGCTTTCTGCACCAGGTAGAACCACTGGCACTAGGGCTTGCAACCTGGAGAATTCACCAACCCAAGCTCAGAATCAACATCGCTGCACATGGCTTTGTAGCCTCTGGCACCCACTTCCAAACTTGGTAGAAGTCTAGAAATGCTGTAAAGGCAGAAGTTCTGAATTCTAATCATTCAACAGTGTCCATTTGGGACTAGATTACTGAAGAGATCTTATTTCAGGAGATGCTGTGCTTTTGGTGTTAGCAGTGAGTGAATTTGTTTATGTATTCAAGAACTGTCTAAAAGCGGAACCAAAGTGGGTCGTGTAGCGAAAGAAGAACGATCTTGAAGGATCTGACAGATCATGGAAAGCCTCCTGAGGGGAAAAAAAATAACTATGGCTATAGATCATGAAGATATATGATGCAGTTTGGCAGCCAGTGCATTTCTTTAAAAACAGTATGGATTGAGTTAGTGCAAGGATGATGAATGAAGACACAGGGCAAATCCAGATACAGTCAGGCATGCCTAAAGGCCACTGAAGCCAAGGGGACTGAAACGTTTTAACTGGGAACTTTTCCAGATCCTTTCAATAGGATTCAGGTGTGCCTAAGCTTCTCTGGGTACTCACTGTGGCTGAAAGCAGAGGTGAGTCTGAGTCCCCTGCAGAAACAGCACCTCTTAACAAAACCTCTTAAAAAGATTGCATATAATCCAAATGTTAGATAACCTGTCGTGACCCCCAAACCTAGTTTCCTCTGCTACTTAAAGGAAAATGCAAATGAGGAAATATACGATGCACCATTTGCTGGGGTGGGGGTGAGGATTTCTGGGCCCTAGGAGTTTCAAAGGTTGAAGGATGTTCTTCAAGCTTAATTCCTTCCACATGGACATAATTGAAACAAAGATGCTGCCAAAAAGATGCATTTAAACAGGGACTGGTGACTAGGACTTCCTAACTTGGGAGAAAGTCCAAATGAATTCAGTGGGACTTGCTTTCAAGTGAATTTGCATGGGATTGAGTTGCGTTACATTAAAAACTTGAATATAATTGATGGTATATTGTATGGTTTTGTCCTTGGTCTTATTTCTGGTCCATTGACCATAAGTCATAGCTGCCAAGTTCCGGCCTGAGAAATAAGGGACTGGACCGGAAGTAGCAGACCGGAAGTAGCGCTGCCGCCATTTTGGAACTGGGCGGAGCATGCTCAGAAGCTACTTTTGATGCTGCTCTGCCCTGTTCCAAAATGGCCGCCGCACCAGAAGTCGCGCTGCAGCCATTTTGGAACTGGGCAAAGCAGCATCAAAAGTCACTTCTGAGCATGCTCTGCCCAGTTCCAAAATGGCTGCCGCACCAGAATAAATCGGGGGGGGGAACAAAAAAAATCCTTTTTTTCGGCTGGGAACAGCTGGAAAAACGGGGGTTTCCTGGGGAATACGGGAGACTTGGCAGCTATCCCATAAGTAGGTGGTGGTGGTGAGCAGGGCTGTTCAAAAGTATGAGCACTGCCACTGTATTCACTTCCAGAATGGCTGCAGATAGCAATCAAAATCCAACCATGCCTCATATGTTCCTCAATACTACATTATGACACTGTCGCGCAAGTGAAAAACTCCACATAACAAGCTGAGTATCCCTCACTGGGCCATTCATTGATTGGGCCACAGAAGCTTTGACTTTGCCTCAGAGGAAGGATTGCCAAGTTAGACCAACCTCGAATAACTACTATACGCAGAGCAGGAATGACTAGCAGATCAAACCCCAGGAACCTTTTCCTTTGACAAATGCTCAAGTTCACCTTTTTATTCTTTGAGTGGTTCAACTTCAAAGACTTCAGTTTGGCATCTCCCTTTAATTCACGTTGACAACCTTGACTTGGCTTAATTTGCTTTGACAAGTTTGACTAGAATCAAAGCAGACATTTTGTTTTCACTGCTCCTGCACATGTGACAAACAGCCAGCCAACCCCAAGTTGCATACACAAGGTTGCAAAATGCCAAGCTCCTTTTAGGGAGAGCACAGGTTCATGAACAGTGGGAGAAGACACCCATCGATAAGGAACAAATGGCTGTTCGCTCGAAGTTGGAGGTTCTGGCAATAAGGAGAAAATTCATTTGTAATATGTTATATAACTGATGTGTTTGTTGTAATTTATGTACTGTTGGGAACCACCTGGGATTGCTTTCATGTGATGAAGGGCAATCCACACATTTCAGAAATAAAATAAGTAATAATACATTTGTTTGTTTGTTTAGTTAGTTAGTTAGTCTCATGCTCTACTGACTGAGCTGTCCCTCAAATGGCTCACCAGATTAAATCTCCTACAACATGGTGGAGTGGAAGAATGGGAGATTTTGCTGGAGGGCAGGGGCTTAAACCTGGACTTCCCAGTTAACAATTACGGTATGTTGATCCAACTGCACCTGCATCCCAAATTGTGCATGTTATCAGTGGAGTCTTTTAATTTCACCATTGCTTCAGCAGGCCAATCCACTGAACTCAGCTAGGAAACAAATCTGTTTTTTTTTCCTGAAAGCTCAGTAGAATTTAGTGTTAAGAAATTGCAATCTGTATGTATCTACGACTAATAGCCTCGCACAGAAGCAATACAATGTTTACTCAGAGCGCACAAAGCTGATGATGTCATTCTCCTCTCTGTCCAATCTGGTTGGAATATTCTAAGGAGAAGCAACTGACAGCCCCCACATCGAATCCAGCCGTTTTAGCATCTATCACCCCCATGAACTAATCAAGTAGTATAGGGAGTGAGTGGAATTAGGCTAGTCTGGACCCCACCCCCCAATTTTCCAAAAATATTATTCCCCCCCCCCATGAAAGCAGGAGCAGATTTTATGCTGCGTTCTGAAAATAATTTCTCTGACTTTTGGGGGGAAGGGGTTGCTGTTTATCATGCTGGGTAATTTCCACTTGGCCAACAGTAGTCACTCTTTCTTTAGCGCCTCAGCCCTTGCTCCCCCCCCCCAGGACTAATTGCAGTCATCAGCAGTCGTTAACAGCCATCTACAGGTTTACCACTCCCATCAGCCCATCACCCATTCCCACCCACGCCCACCACCCTCTGTATATATATAAGGGTCTGACACTTCTGTTTCTAGTGTATCTGAAGAAGTGTGCATGCACACGAAAGCTCATACCAAAATAAAAACTTAGTTGGTCTTTAAGGTGCTACTGAAAGAATTTTTTTATTTTGAGTAGTCACTCTACTTTGTCTCAGAGAGAGAAAAACTCCATAGGTTTGGGAAGTGCCTCTTCTTCACTTGGGATGTGGGCTGGACCCATTACTGGTGACAACAGTGTTGGTGATTTGCTAGTGCCCTTGCACTATCCATTTGCAGTATAAATGTTCTGCAAGGGCTACTGTGACTCCCAGCGTCAGATTGTCTCAGGAAATGAGACATAATTATTTCCAGTTTGTGGGGGAAGTAGTTCAGTGTATTTTATGAGCCAATCCTGTGCTGCCCATCTCTTATGAAAGACACTCTCTGCCTTCCTGCTCCACAATATACATGACAGCATCTATATGAGCTGCAAATCCAGCACAAGGCATGGGGGACATCAATGGGCTCGATGCCCACGGTGCATTTTGAGAATGAGAGCCATGCACAGATAGAGGCTATTCTCGCTTGGCCAGAATTAGTCACTCTGCTTTGTCTCAAAGAGAGGAAACACTTTTTGGGTGGGGGGAAGTGCATCATGTGGTTGCTAGGCAACTGCCTGGCACGTCTTCATCCTCTTCTCTGGACCAAGCAAGATAAGATACCTGGATGCTCAATCCATAAGAGGTATATGGAAGGTGCATAGCTTCTTGGTGTGCAGCCACACAAGTGTCTGCAGGCTCCAGTGAATCCCCTGCACAACCTCTACAGAAACCAGGGCCTGTATGCATATACAGAGAGGATATGGAGAGATGGCTTTCCTTAGGGGGATTCCTACAGTAGCATTGTAAAGAATGCATGCGAGGAGGGGATGGAGCTCAGTATCAGAGCACTTGCCTTGCGTGCAAAACTGCCTAGGTTCAATCCCCATCATCTATAGGTAGGGAAAGGTAGGACTAGGAAAGCATGTATAACCACTGCCAGTCGTTATTGACAACACTGAAACAGACAGACCAATAGTGTGGGTTGATAGAAGGTAGATTTCTAGGAAGGAGTTAAGGTTGTTGTATACTGGGTTTGGCATGGGGGGCGGAAATGGAGCTAGGGAGAGGGCTCATGAGGCACTGACTTGGATGAATTTGCAGTATCAAAAGGAAGGTGGTGTAAAAAGGAGAGTGTCATGGGCACATAAGTTGCTAAGTGGAGTTGGAGGACAGTTTTCAAAGGGGTTTTGCATCATGAGGATTGTCTTGTGTCTGTTGAACAACGTAAGCCACCCTGAGTGGGATTCAAATTATACAAACAGATCTTCATTCTCTCCAAAGGAAAATGGCAATTCATTTCTTCCTTTTCCTGCTAATATTTTATCTTTGGAAGATGCCAGTTGCAACATCCCAGTGTTGCTAAGAATCATGCCGAGGCGAAGTTGACTTCTTTTTTTTTGAGGCCACAAGGCTGTCTTGTATTTTGTGCAGCTGAAGGAAATTATGTTCTGCTTGAATGCATAAACCCAAAAGTGGTCCAGACAAACCGAAGCAAGTAATTTAATGGGATATCCCGTATTGATGGTCTTTCTGCTAGCCATCGACAGCCTGGATGCATCAAATGGGTGCTTTACAGTTGGCCAACGGTAGAGTCTTTTGATGAGTTCAAGTACAGGGCTTCACATTCATATAGTTCCCATGCTAGCTGCATATTTTAGCATCATGTTTCTTCCACGTGCAGCCAGATTTGACAGATATAAACTCCAGACCTACAGTACATGCATATATAGTGTGGATATTTTTGAAGGTATGGAAAGAATCTGAAGACACTGCTGCATCTGTTACATATACAAACAGGAAACTAAGAGTTACTGTATGGATTCTGGGTGAACAGAAGCCAATTCTGCCTTTTGAGACATTTGTGCCGTTCTTGTTACCTTCCAAGGACAAATGAGCAAATCTATTTGTAGAATTTGGACCGCAATGCACAATTTTTAATGCCGTACTAATGAAATAAATATAGAGCCAATAAGACAGAGACATAATTCAAACACTTCCTTTAAAAAGGAAAGCAGTGTGCATTTAAAAGGCCAGGATGTAGGAATAAATTTTAAGCAAGCCAGGTGGGCACCGAGAATCATAGACTTGGAGAAGGGCTTGTAGGACATTTTGCTTGATGCAGGAGCTAGAACACCCCTAAAAGATGGCTGTCCAAACTCTGCTTGAAGACCGCCAGTGAGTGACAGCCCATTCAACCCATTAGGAAATGGACTCCATTGTAAATTTCCTCTTACCACCAAGAAGGCTTGAGAGTTAAGGATTGCTCTGTGATATCCTACCACCGAGAACTGAGCTGATGTGGAGTAACTTGGTGAGGTGGCAGAAGAGTGGGTGGTACAAAGAGACAAAAGGAGGTTGACGGGGGCATTCAGATACCAGGATTTCAATGCTGCACACACATTTTGAACTTTTCCATGACAACCAGCAGAATGCTAGTTATTTTAAAATAAGCAAAGCATGCATGTTGCCTAATTTGCATAATTTACACATTACAGAATCCATCTGTTCTTGGAGCAGAATTTTCATGGGTTTTTCAAATGCGGATTGTGTAGAAAGTCACCCAATTTTCTCACACGTGAAATGGGGCCCAACAGATTTGTGGCTCTGGCACGGCTATTCAACCCAGCCAGCACATTTGGACTAGACTCTAACATAGCCTCCTTCACCCCAATCCTTTCATTACCTAGTACATTGCTGCTTGCTAGACTGTGTCTCCCTCTTCCAACAATTATGCTCCTGCCCTTGTAGGGCATTCACCCAGTGCCATCCTATTTAGGCCATCCTAAATCTCTCCCTCGGCTGCAGCTCTGCCCACTGTTGAGCATCCATAAGCCACATTACCTGTGCCCAGTTGTACTTCCAGTCTTGCTTACAGGAAATAATAGCTTGGAATAAATCTAAAAACTTCAGCAGAATACGGGAATGGCTATTTTAATCCAATCAAGTGTTTTAGTGAACGCCACTTATGAGCCAACAGATCGGTCTTGGCGGCAATTCACAACAGCGTCTGTCTCTTATGAGGAGAAGGTGAGGGAAGAGAAATAATACAAGAGTATCCACACTGATACTGAGCATTGCAGCATAAAATAAGGGTTCATGTAATGCAAGATTAACAGGGCAAGCTGATCCAAGCCAACTCGGAAGTACAAAAAAACAACAACCAAGAGTCTTGTGGCACCTTAAAGACTAACAACTGTTATTAAGGCATAAGTTTTCATGTACGAAAGCCCGATTGTAACAGACTAGCATAGGCATTCCTTTGGAAATGGCTATGCAAAAGTAAATTTCATTGAGTATCCAATTATATAATAATAATAATAAATTATTATTGTTATTATTATTTATACCCCGCCCATCTGGCTGGGTTTCCCCAGCCACTCTGGGCGGCTTCCAACAGGAAAATGAAATAAAATAATCTATTAAACATTAAAAGCCTCCCTAAACAGGGCTGCCTTCAGATGTCTTCTAAAAATGTGGTAGCTGTTTTTCTCTTTGACATCTGATGGGAGGGCGTTCAACAGGGTGGGTGCCACTACCGAGAAGGCCCTCTGCCTGGTTCCCTGCAACTTGGCTTCTCGCAATGAGGGAACCGCCAGTAGGCCATTGGTACTGGTCTCATTGATGATCCTTTGGGTCCCTTCCAAAAATTTGAAATCATTCACTCATGCTAACATGGCTCCACTCATGCTCCCTGTAGCACAGGCACATCTGTGAAGTCAGTGAACTCTTGAATCCAAAGTGAACTCTTGAATCCAAAGCTGGATTCTTCCTTGTTCTGATTTCTGTGTGTTCAGATTTTCTTTCACAAAGACTGCAGTGGGCATCTGACCTGAACCACAGGACAGCAACAGAAGTATTATCTCAGTGTGAGATGTGCCCAAAATCGCACAATTAAAAACTCATTTGTGCAATGATAAAAACATGAGTAGCTCCCTTGGTCCCATGTCTTTTGAATGCTGCATTCTCTACAGAGCTTTGTGAAGTCTGTGCAAGCTGGCCTAGTGACTCAGCTGCTCAAACATTGATCAATTAGCTGCTTGTGGAAGAAATAAGAGCAAGTTCAAAAAAGGCTCTGTTTAAGGCCAAGCATGAAATTCAAGAGAAAGGTCACAAAAAGACTGAATTGCCAAAAGAGGTAAAGGACGTAAGGGAAGTTAGCTTGTGGCACAGATATTGAGAAAAGGATGGTGTAATATTTATCGGGGCACTGTCTATCAGATAAAACCATAAGGAAGGTCTCCAGCAAAGCCCTGTGGGAACAAATAAAAAAGGTAAAGGGACCCCTGACCATTAGGTCCAGTCGTGACCGACTCTGGGGTTGCGCGCTCATCTCGCATTATTGGCCAAGGGAGCCGGCATATAGCTTCCAGGTCATGTGGCCAGCATGACAAAGCCACTTCTGGCAAACCAGAGCAGCACATGGAAACGCCGTTTACCTTCCCGCTGTAGCGGTTCCTATTTATCTACTTGCATTTTTGACATGCTTTCGAACTGCTAGGTTGGCAGGAGCTGGGACCAAGCAACAGGAGCTCACCCCGTCACAGGGATTCAAACTGCCGACCTTCTGATCAGCAAGCCCTAGGCTCAGTGGTTTAACCACAGCGCCACCTGGGTCCCTGTAGAACAATCCCCACCTGGGAACAAATAGCCGCAGGGAAATAACATCTCTCGTTCTTTTCAGTAGGATTCCACAGGATAACTTTTTATAGGACAGTAGCCATATCAGGTAAGAGCAACAAAGCTTATAACCTTGATTCAGCTGCAGCTGTGGGAAACTAGTCAATAGTATGTCAGCTGGTGGTCTCACACATTAATGTAGACCCTGGAAGACCACCATCCTCTGTATGTTTCTCCTCACATGTTCCAGTCATCATATGAGAAGCTGCTCCACCTTCTGCCACCTCATGAGACATGACTGATGGCTACAATGACAAGACATTCTTTGTGCTGGATGGCATCCTATGAAATGCTTGCCAAGTGAGGTGTGTTGGGACCCACACCACTGGATTTCAGGCAACTGACAATGATGCAGCTGTCCAAAAAGACATTTTCTGTCTGGTTCTTGGCTGTGTTGGAAATATGAATGTGGTTTGTATTCTTGGGAATAAATTGTAGATTGTTTTGGTATTATTATCACCTTTCAGCCCAAAGGTTCCTAGGAATCAATGGAACTATGGGCTGGGTCCCTCCTGCCAATTTTAAGTCATAGGTTTGCTGGTAATAAGAGAAAAGGTTCTTCAGATAGTTGGGTCCTGGGCAATGTAGGGCTTTTAGACCCAAGGCCACCACCTTATGTCAGACTCATTAGCATACAGGCAGCCAGTGCAGGTCATTGAGGACAGGTGTCATGAGATCCCACTTTGTAGCACCAGTCAATAATGTGGATGCCATATTTGGCACCCGCTAAAGTATCCAGACCATTTTCAAGGACATAGAATGTGTTGTGAAGCTGAGGCTCCAATACTTTGGCCACCTCATGAGAAGAGAAGACTCCCTGGAAAAGACCCTGATGTTGGGAAAGATTGAGGGCACTAGGAGAAGGGGACGACAGAGGACGAGATGGCTGAACAGTGTTCTCGAAGCTACGAACATGAGTTTGACCAAACTGCGGGAGGCAGTGCAAGACAGGAGTGCCTGGCATGCTATGGTCCATGGGGTCATGAAGAGTCGGACACGACTAAACGACTAAACAACAACAAGAATGTGTTGCAGTAGTCTAATCAAGAAGTTGCAAGAGCATATAATACTGTAGCTATGCTACCCAAGTCTAGGAAGGGCTGTAACTACTGAACTGGTCAGAAGCACTCCTTATCACTGAAGCCATTTGAGTTTCAAGACAAAGTGATGACTCCAAATCTGATCCTTCAGGGAGAGTGTGCACCTCCATCCAGAACAGGCCATCTATCAAACTCAAGCAACTGCTCACCAACACACACTTTGCAGATCTAAACAATTCATTTGGTAGGGTTTTCCCCTGTCTAAAACAGAAACTGAGAAGTCTCAGTCTCAGGAATCCAAAGACTTAATTTGGACAAAGTCTCAGTAGGGCTCAGCCCCAACAACTTCTTTTTGTGAGTGCCATGGCTCAAATATAGAACAGAACCTGTACCTGTCAGCAATTAGGGAGAGATTCCCACACTTGAGGGGAAAGGCTTCCAGATCAAAGGGTGCTTTTTCCCAACAGACTTAAGTCCCATAATCTCTTGCACTAAAGATGAGGAACTGGAAATCCCCTTCAGTGCTTAGCTGTGGGAAATGACCTTAAAGAGATGTCTGTGTTTTATTTTGTAGTGGTCCAGGCAATAGAGTTCATAATTTACCTTGTCAACTTATTGGCTTTGAGTTGCAGCTAAGAAAAAAAATCCCATTTAGTCCACTGGTATAAAATTTGTTCTTGGAGATGTCTCATCTCAGGGTGAATCACATAGCCCTGCTTGGTGGGTCTGGCATCAGGGCTAGGCTAAGGTCTACACCCTTACGGGGGTAACACTGCCCACTCTCTGAAACCACCTGGTCCTGCTCTTTCTCCCCATCCTTGCTATGACTGTTCTCCCACCCTTTCCAGGTGGGTTCCATCAATGATGTGTGAAGTGATGGAACTCCTTCCTTGCAGTTAAACAGATTGTGCCTGGATGGAGGGAACAAGCAAATGGATAGCAGTGCCCAGGGCCGTCTTAAGCGGGTCAGGCGCCCTGGCGCCATGGTGCGCGGATTGCTCCGGCGCCCCCGCCCCGCTTCTTCCCGCGGCTGGTGGGCGGGCGCAGCGTGGTTTCCACGCAGCTTCGTCGTGCAGTGCCCCCCCCTGCCGATCTTGCGCCCCGCGCCACCCAGCCTACCCCTAGAGCTGGCCCTGGCAGTGCCTTGCAAATGAGGGCTCCCACCGAGGGCATCTTGTTCAAGCCCCCTCCCCACCAAAACACCCATGTAGCCACCACTGCTGGTTGGCAGCTATCAACAGGTGTTGCATAATGCAATATTACTCATACACATATTTTTGCAAGCAATTTCCCCTCTTATAATGCATTCTTTTTTATGTTATTCTTAGCCACGTGTGATTTTTTAAAAAACCACTCTTTCCCCTAATATATGCATTATTGGGGATTATTGGGTTGTCTTTGCTTTTACTTTAATTATGTTTTTTGTGTTTTTTATATAGTAATTTTATGTCGTGAACCACCCTGAAATCTACAGGTATGGGGAGGTATACAAATTTAAAATAAATCATGATAATAAATAAATAATAATCACTTTGTTATCAAATAATCAATTATTTGTTTGGAGACCTGCCTTGCAAAACTAGGAGAATTGCAAATTTCGAAGGGTAGCTGTGTTTCAGATTGAATATTGTTTCAGAAAGTGCAAACCAGGTAGGTCCAAATTAAACTGAATTTCCCCCTCATTCTTATCCCTTCCAGTAACATCCAGAAGTAGTACTCATTTAATGCAGTGTCATCATATTGTGTGTGTCTCTGTCCAAGCTCTGCATTACTGGGCACTATTGGCATGTACGGGAAAAATCAGAAAAACATGATATGTCCTCCTCAACATTACCTCTAAGGGCATTCCAGCCTTTGAATGGGAAACTGCCTGGAAAATATATGTAGGTGACTCTGAGGTCTGAAGGAAGTATGATAAATAACTTTAAAAAGAAAAGAAAAGAAAAGACAACAACAGTACCACAATCTATTGTCGTTGCTTTTCTATTACTCCCTCTAATGGCAAACACTGAGAAACAAGAGGGATGTAGCAGCATATGGAAAACAACAACAAGACAACAGCAAACAAACACAAAGCAAAGCAAAAACAAAACAAAACAAAAAGCTACAGGAGCAAAACAATCCCAAAAGTGGCCCACAGAATGTTGAGCATCACTTGGAAACAAAAAAATGGAGAATTCAGTGAGGTTATAAGGAAACAGTGTTTCCTTGTTGTTTCAGCTCCATATCCTGGAAGAAGGCAGGCGGGCTAGAACGGGAGCACTTTTTTCGTGGTGGAGAGATACAAAATAAGTTCTACCTTATAGCAACCAGACTGCCCTGTTGAAACCTGAGTAGGAAACTCTGCTGAGTTTCCCTAAAAAGACACCCCTGCAACATAGTAACAGCAAGTAAAGCCTGTTAAAATACTAGCAGCTTTGTACTCAAATACTGTAATGCTTGAATTCTAAGGAACAAACAAACAAACAAACTCAGCACAGTTTTGAAATCAGTTGTTAAAACCAGTGCAGTTTTTAAAGGGTCATTCAAAATGCTGCCCAAACACAGATGAAAACTTTCTCCTCGGTCTCAGGGACATCCATGCAAAATTTGGTTAAGATATTTTAAGAGGTGTCTAAACACAGAGGAAATAGATCATTTCCCAAAAGATAACTGTGGGCTGGGCGGAAACGTTATTGGTGGCACCGCAGGTCAGAAGATCATCTCATTCCTGCAGGACCCTCCTTTTTGAGTTGCAACAGATCCAAAAGGGCTTCAGAAATGTGATCTTTTCCTCCAGCTTTCAGTTTTAACAGCTGAACAAGAACGACATGTATCGAACGTGATCCTCGCTCCCCTAAGCACAACTACAGTATTTCCAAGCGCCCAAACAAATTGCTGAACAGAGAGGGGGACACCCCAATTGCCATGCCCACTCAAATTCCTGACTGATAGGCCTAATGAAATTACTAAGTTTGCCTTCTTATTTCTGGCATTAGACAGGACGGCATGTCCAAAGATTATTCCACCAGACATGTTCTGCGGATGTGATGGGATTAGCCAAATTTCAAAGCTTATTTTTGACCTCCAGCAGAAAATTGAGCACATACGCTATTGAAGCCAACTGGGACTATAGAACATCAAGTTGATTCATCAAATTAGCTCAAACATAATTGTGCTGCATGACTGGCTATGGAAGTTGTCAGCTATAAACCTGTCAAAAAGCCATCAGCTTTAATGTTAAATGGAGAAACAAAGTAATGTTGTTCAGAATTTGACGTTTGTTGGACTTTAGCCTGCTAAAGGCTGCTATCTGCTTTGTTTCCTCTTCGAAGAATTTGTAGTCTCAAATGCACTCTTGATAGATTGCAACAGACAAAAGGCACAAACACGCCTCGCGAGAAAGACCAGCCTCAACAAAGCAGATACGCAGCTACATTCTTTATCTTAAGCGTGAATTAATTCCAAGATAACGTTGCAATGCACACATGTTCAGAGAATTTCCCACAAATGGTGCATGTGTTTCTACTCCTTCCCACTATGAATGTAACTGATCTTTTCCTGGGCATCATCTCCCCCCCCCTCCTGTTTCTATTTAACATGTTGAGCACTGAATATGCAGCAGAGATGGGTGACTGACACACACACACACACATCATCATCAACGTTTTCCTCATAAATGTGCTCTGGCTACAAAGCTATTTCCTTTAAAAGTTGGAAAATAGGCTTGGTTATTTCTACAACCAATTATGACCCATTTCAAACCCCATCACACTACCAATAATATCATTAGCATGTGTCAAAACTCCATGAGCATCCTTTGATTCCCCCCAACTAGAGATGGGATAGGAATTCAGTTCTAATGTAAAGGCGGAACTACTAAAGTTGTGCTTTCCAAGACAACAGACGACCCACAATGCAGGCATCCTTTGAAAGATGCATGAACACAAAAGCTTATACCAGAACAGATGCATGCACACAAAAGCTTATACCAGAACAAACTTAGTTGGGGTATAAGGTGCTAATGGATAATTTTTTATTTTTTATTTATTTTGACTGTGTCAGACCAACACAGCTACGCACCTGAATCTAGAAACATGTATATAAATGCATACATCAGGTAAAATAACATCTTAGGGGGAACTGCTTTGCAAAACATGAGTATGTTGGGCAAAATCTCATACAGAAATGTGTATTAGGAGTAGGTAAAAACATGGACCACTTAAAAGCGCCATCTCCAACTCCTCGAAAGATTCCATCAACAGTGTCTCCGAAAAAATCTACACATCACTTTGGAAGACAGGTGAACTAATATCAGTGTACTGGAAGAAGCAAAGATCACCAGTGTTGAAGCAATGATTCTTCAACATCAACTTTGTTGGCCTGGTCATGTTGTGCGTTTGCCTGATGATTGTCTTCCAAAGCAACTACTCTATTCTGAACTTAAAAATGGAAAGCGTAATGCTGGTGGTCAACAAAAGAGGTTTAAAGGCTGTCTCAAGGCAAATCTTTAAAAATATAGTATAAACACTGACAACTGGGAAACACTGGACTGCGAGTGCTCCAGTTGGAGAACAGCCTTTGCCAAAGGTGTCATGGGCTTTGAAGGCGCTCGAACTCAGGACGCAAGGGAGAAACGTGCTAAGAGGAAGGCATGCTTGGCAAATCCACACCATGATCAACTCCTACCCAGAAACCAACGTCCCCACTGTGGAAGGACGTGTGGGTCCAGAATTGGCCTACGCAGTCACTTACAGACTCACTGTTAAAACTGTGTTTATGGAAGACATTCTTACTCAGCTACGAGTGATGGCCAAAGAAGATTAGGAGAAGTTTACACTAAATTGCTGAGGAATTTTAAAACAAAATTTGCAAACGGGTGCGGAAATGTGGATATTAAGGCTGGGGAGTAGGAGAAACTAAAATTGATAGGTTTGCCCACCCATCAATTCAACTCAACTCACTTGACAGTGGCAGCTGTGCAGCTAAGTTCCTCCCTCCCTCCTTCCCCACTTGCTTCATATGAAATGCTGCCCTAGCATGACCCATAAGTGCTGAGGGAGGGAGCGAAGGGCATGTGGTGCAGAATTAGGAGTTCTCCCCGGGTTCCAAGCTAGAGGAAGACTATAGGGTTGCAACGCTCACCTCAGATTGAAGGCAACCATTTTGAGACACTGGGATCCAACGATAGCTAGGGGCGACAGACATAAACTCCATTCGGTTTTTCAGCCTGAAAGATTTCTGAGGCTGTGTATCTTCCTCAGTTGTGACTGACTCAAAACAAAAACAAAACAAAAAACACAAAAAACTTTTCAGGGCTGTGGGGGGTAACCGTTTCAGGAAGAAGACGCTTATGGAACAGGTGCAACTTTCCCACCAAGGGTAAACGTGGCTTCTGAGGCGGAAATGATATGCAAATTAAATTCATTACACACAATTAAAATATGCGCAGAAGCTGCAGCCCTCTGGCTCATGATGCATCTCCGACATGGCCTTTGGTGCTGAAAGGGGTTCCCGCCCCTGCGATAATAATTGCAAGGTTAGGCATGACGCATGCTGGCTTTCACACTGCAGGCCATTTGTTGCCATTGCGTTGGCCTGATATTTTAATAGCCATACCTGCTCTGTGTGCTTGTTCTTCCCCCACCCCCACCCCATTCTCCAAATCTTTCTTTCTTTCTTTCTTTCTTTCTTTCTTTCTTTCTTTCTTTCTTTCTTTCTTTCTTCTTCTTTTTAAACAGATGCCTGTAGCCGTTTTATAATTTATGGACTAGACACAATGCTATGGTCTGTAATGTGTCAATGTGTATTACAAGGGACCCTTAGCCCACTGAATATTGACATGATAGACTGTAAACTAGTAGCGCCGGCTAAGTCATGATGATTTAGCATGTCAGTGCATAGTGAGAGAGAGCTTCCATCCATGGACTACTGACAGGATCATTTACAATGATGCAGGAAAAGCCTATTATGCCTTGTTGTACATGAAGAAAGGAGATTATTCCCAGCCAATCACCCACTGGAGGAATATGCCACCTCCATCACGCCATCATCACGGCATCATATTCCAGTGTAGGGACCAAAAGCAGGGAGGGGAGCAGAGGAGAACATTTGGGATAATATCAGAGAAGGTCTTTGCCACCACAACCCATAAGGCAGGCAAGTGGTATTGTTTCATCTTGTGTTTTTGTTTTGAAACTGAATTTCTAACCAGGCCAATCCTGGGGGCTTAGAGAAGATAATGCTATTTAACTGTATCTCTTTAATGTTTATTTAGTTCCCAACAGTGTGAGGAGGATAGCATGTAACACAGGAGGGTGCTAAAATCAACATCAGCTAAACAAGGTGGAGGCTAAGGGGCTGCAGGTAAAAGAGAACAGGGATATTAGGGAAGGCCCGTTAGCAGCAAAGCAGTCGTGGTGCTGTTGTGGTTGTGCTGCAAATAAACTGCATTAAGGCATCATCTGAACAAGAGGAAATGCATAATCTAAATAAGGGGGGGGGAGAGCAATATGGAACACATATCATAGCTGCCAAGTTATCCCTTTTTTTAAGGGATTTTCCCTTATGCTGAATAGGCTTCCTCGCGAGAAAAGGGAAAACTTGGCAGCTATGACACATATTTGCTTAGAAATTCCATGTGCTGTCCTACATGCAAATTTAGAAATTTGTTGTTGTTTAGCCGTTTAGTCGTGTCGACTCTTCGTGACCCCATGTTCATATTATGTCCCCATATTATTTAGAAATAATATCTATGTTTTAAACAGAAATACAATACATCTCACCATCATGGGGAATACTGTGACAATAATAATAATAATAATAATAATAATAATAATAATAATAATAATAACTTTATTACGGTCATAGATCAGCAAAATACTGTGACCATGGGACTCAGTCTGCTGCCCAGGTGTTAACTAGTTGCTAGACCATTTCTGGGCCCAATTCAAGGTGCTCACATTAGGGTTCAAAGCCCTAAAAGACTTAGGGCTCCAAACAAAGGATACATTCAGAGAGGGGACTGACCTCTTCTGCAGCTCTTCTGCAGAGTAGGTCGCAAGGCCATCATCGTTGCTGATCAATAGGTTTTGAGAAGCAGGAAGCAAAACCTCAGCACTGGGTCCTTGTTCCAACCGCTCCCATCATGAAGCAAGAGCAGGCAGATTGTACTTGGCAGCTGTGATGTGCAAAAGCCAGTGCTGGGTTGCAATGGTGCCACTGGTTCATGCAGAGGCTAGATTTAGGGTTGCCAGGTTTCCGGGCTTTGCACAAAGGGAGTTCAGGGATCAAACCCCGGCATCGCCATGTAGGGCTGGGAATCAGAGGCAGATTTAGAGGAGCACAACCTGTTCAGTCATTCTGGGTGTGGGCCCTCGAGGACACCACAGAAAAAGCTACAACTATTATTTAGAACAGAGGGCTAGAGGCAGGGGGTGCCTCCAAGGTCCACCATTGTGGGTGTGCCCCCTGCCTGAAACATTGCAGAGTCCCTGCCAGACAGTGTAGACAATACTGAGCTAGATGGACCCAATGGTGTGACTGTGCCCCACATTCTTATGTTCCCAGGATTTTAGCTTCCTAGTCCTAGTAGAAAGTAACATCTCCAGGTTGTTGGACAGAACCAAGGGCCAGACCATTTTTATGTAAACTCTAGTGATTCCAGTCTTGGAAGGGCAGCGCCATGGCTTTGCCGCACTGCACCGACCACCACTAGCTTCCAGGCTGAAGGGTATTAGCACTCCCCACTCATTGCTCTTCTACTGCAAGCTTCAAAGCTTTCCACATTTCAGCAGGTACACCTTCCACTTGTCAATTCTTGCTCACTTTTCACAGACTAAAGGGTGCACATTCCAAATTAAACCACCAGGTATGGAATATGGAGTTCCTGGGAGGTCTCCCATCCAGATACTGATCAGAGCCAGACCTGCTTATCTTCAGTGAGGTAGCGGGTACATGTTCCTTCAGACCATACCCTGGGACCTTTGGATTTGAACTCTGGTGTCCCTAACACAAACCTAGTGCTCTATCCCCTGGAGTACAACTCAGCTAAAAGCCTCCCTGTGGTTTACTTGTTACAGGAAATCAATCCAACAGAGACGAGACCCTGAATAAAAGCTGCTATCACAGCTGGACCTAGACTCCAAGCCTTCTTAATGAATTTCTCTGAACAGGTTTGAGCTCCATCCCTGCAAATCACACGTATTGATTTAGGATACAGGGAGAAGCACAGAACCCACAAAAGCAAGTCTCTGAAATCAGAAAATGATTGCTTCTCTCCATCTAATTCTCGAGTTCTTAAACTACCTGTAAACCAAATTTTCTCCTACGTATGCCAGCTACTAGCCTGAAGCCAGTCTTCTTTTTCTGAGAGGGAAAAAGAAAGAGCGCTGAGAAGTAAATCCCTAAAAGGGGCAATTTCAATAGAAATGCTAGCAGACAGCACCAGTGGAAGAAGATAACAGTGGTACCTCGGTTTAAGTACACAATTGTTTCCGGAAGTCTGTACTTAACCTGAAGCATACTTAACCTGAAGCGAACTTTCCCATTGAAAGTAATGGAAAGTGGATTAATCCGTTCCAGACGGGTCCGTGGAGTACTCAACCTGAAGCGTACTTAACCCGAAGTATGAGTGTATTTGGTTCCAGAAGTCCGTACTTAACCTGAAGTGAACTTTCCCATTGGAAGTAATGGAAAGTAGATTAATCCGTTCCAGATGGGTCCGCGGAGTACTTAAACTGAAAGTAATTGATTAAAATATGCAAACTTAGACCAGATACCAGAGTGTAGGGGGTGGGGATCTTCTCTGGTATCTGGTCTAAGTTTGCATAGTGTACAAAGTGGCACATTAAGACAAAGGGTTGTGTCCAACACTAGTCCTACTCAAAGGGTAGACCCAGTGAAATTGATTAAAATACAGTAGCCATGCCAACTAAAATTTAATGAGTCTACTCTGAGTAAGGCTAGCATTAGACACAACCCAGAATGTCTACTAGGCATTTTCTCAAAAAAAGAAAAGAAAGGCATTAGTAGCTCTTGGGAACTGTCGCTCAAGTTCAACCATGTTTTCTAAATGTCATGATCACCAAGATGATCAAGGGTCTGGAAACCAAGCCTTAACAGGAACGGTTGAGGGAGCTGGGTAAGGGAGGGATCTGAATAAGAGGAAACTTAGAGGAGATGCGATAGCCATCTTCAAATATCTCAAGTGCCGTCACATGGAGGATGCAACAAGCTTGTTTCCTCCTGCTCTGGAGGACAGGACCCAAACCAATGGATTCAAGTTACAAGAAAGAAGATTCCAACTAAACACCAGGAAGAACTTTTTGGCAGTAAGAGGTAATCAACAGTGGAACAAACTTGGTGGACTCTCCTTCCTTGGAGGCTTTTAAGCAGAGGTTGGATGTCCATTTGTCATGGATGCTTAAGTTGAGAATCCATTGCATAGATGACCCTTCCAACTCTACAATTCTGTGATTCGATGATTCTAAGCACTTTGTCCTTTGTTATTGCTCAAGGCCATTTTTTTATTTGTTCATCCATTTTAAAAATGCAACCCTCTGATAACATAAACTCTCTCTCTCTCTCTCCCTCCCTCCCTCCCTCCCTCCCTCCCTCCCTCCCTCCCTCCCTCCCTCTCTCTCCCTCCCTCCTACCTCTCCAGGTCTTTCTTTCCCTGTCTCGCTATATGTTTTTGACTAAGCTCTGACACAACTACTGAGACTTGAACTATGATGGCTTTCAGTATTAACGTTCATAAGATTTGTCACTGTCACATCTTGCTAACACTCGGTGCATCTCATTTTCTAAATATAATGTATCACTGTTTAGTGGCAAAAAATGTAAATTACAAGAAACCTAATCATGTTCGAGAAACTGAAAATATATGATCCCTGAGCCCCTCAGCACTCAGGGTATAATGCAGAATGCTTACCAATTAAATACAACAACACAGCACTGTGAGCCTATGGGACAGCGACATCAATCGCCATGAGCTCATTTATCCCCATTCGGTATAAGTCCTATGGATTTCCAAGGGTATCTTCTCAGTTGGATGCAAGAGATAAAGCGTAAGAACTCGTCCAAGGGGAGAAGCAGCTCATAATTTTTCAGCCCCATTTAGGATGCTTGACGCTTCCTCTACAGCTGGTTAAAAATGCTAACCATTAAAGGACGTTAAAATAAGAATGAAATGTATACTAATTAATGAAACCTTGTCAGATATTTCATGCAGTCTCAAAACTGCCAGGATATTGCAGGGTTTGTTTGCTTGCTTGCTGGTTTTCGTTTCCAAGTGGCTAGGGTAGCTTTATGTCATGCCCCCTCCCCAGCGTAACACTAAACCAATTAATATGTACAAACACAATGCACCAAAGCTTTTCTTGATTTTAAATGCGCCTCCAACAACTCGATTCACCAGCTTTCGACAGCTGGCTAACATCTTACTAAAGAATTTGATGGCAACGGTAATCGAATTGATGGCCTTCTGTACATTTTCGGGGCTAAACACATTACTTATACACTAGACTAGACTTCCCCCAATCTGGTACTCTCCAGATGTTTTGGACTATAAATTCCTATCAGCCCCAGAAGCTGATGAGAGTTATTGTCCAAACAATCCTATGGTGGTGTAGATTTTGCAGGTCTGCATCATTCAAACTGGAAATGGAGTTTCCAGTTTGAATGATGCAGACCTGCAAAATCAAGTAGCGATTCCCACATTGCATGGGGTTAGACTAGATGACCCTTGGGGTCCCTTCCAGCTCTACAATTCTATGGTTCTATGGATGATTCCCTATCCGTGTCTCAAAGCCCAGGCACATGCACAACACTCCCCACATATAGAAAACTAGCATGTCAAGGAGAAGGGGAGTGTCTTCCAAACTATGGGTAAGTGACACACTTTAATTAAGGAATATTAATGCTATTCTGTGGAGTCCTGTTTAGGATGAGCACATTATGTAGATAGGCCCATGCACATCCACATTGTGGGTGGAGGAAAGAAATGAGGGCAGTCACTCTCCCCACCTCAGAGAACCATCAATCATAGATTTTTCAGCTTTTTATTTAAGAGAAGAGTACATTTCAAGCATTTCTAGAATCTGAGATACGACAGAAAAAGTACAGGCACAAGTCATCTCTTTTGTGCGTGATATGTATGTGTGGTATTCCTGCTTTGAAATAATTCCTGCCAACTCCCAGACACAGTACTTTTGTCTGGCCAGCAGAGATATCAGGATAAACTGGTAGGATTCTGGGTGATTTGCAGCTGGCAAAGGCGCCTGACTCTCAACTGCCTAACAACCGCAGCAACTGAACCCTGGATTAGGTTTGTTAGGGACACTTGGGGAAATCCAGATGTGGAAGTCTGTGCAAAAGGACTTGATGAGCCTGGTTCTGGCACTAATAAAAAATTCCGGGCTGAGCATGTGCAGAGAGGAACCTTGTTCTTTAATCCTGAGCGTGCGTCTCACCCTTTGCTCTGCCGGGCGGACTTCAGGGTCCCTCTCAATGGCCACATTCAATATCGTGCATTTAAAGAACTACGGTACCATTTTAAATAGTCATGGCTTCCTTCCCCCCCCCTGAGAATTCTGGGAACTGTAGTTTGTTAAGTGTAATGAGAGTTGTTAGGAAACCCCTGTTCCCTTCACTGAGCAAAAATCCCCAGAGTTCCCTGTGAAGACGGTTTGGTTATTAAACTCTGGGAACTGTACCTTTGTGAGGGGAATAGGGGTCCCCTAACAACTCTCAGCAAAGGGATGCGGGTGGCGCTGTGGGTTAAACCACTGAGCCTAGGGCTTGTCGATCAGAAGGTCGGCGGTTCAAATCCCAGTGATGGGGTGAGCTCCCGTTGCTCAGTCCCTGCTCCTGCCACCCCAGAAGTGGCTTAGTCATGACCCAGAAGCCACATGACCCAGAAGCTGTCTGCAGACAAACGCCGGCTCCCTCAGCCTATAGATCGAGATAATAATAATAATAATAATAATAATAATAATAATAATAATAATTTATTATTTATACCCCGCCCATCTGGCTGGGTTTCCCCAGCCACTCTGGGCGGCTTACAACAGAAAAATGAAATAAAACAATTAAACATTAAAAGCCTCCCTAAACAGGGCTGCCTTCAGATGTCTTCTAAAAATCTGGTAGCTGTTTTTCTCTTTGACATGAGATGAGCGCCGCGACCCCAGAGTCAGGGGTACCTTTACCTTTAACAACTCTCAGCACTCTTACTTTGGTAACTACAGCTCCCAGAATTCTGGGAAACCGCGACAGTTCAAAGTGGCATCGTAGCTCTTTAAATGTATGGTGTGAATCTGGCAAAAAAGAAAGCAGATTCTGTAAGCTTGAAGTCTGCTCACCCCTAGGAGCTTCACCTTGCAAGGAAAGTGGGTGGAAATGTGCCGGGGTCAAGGTGTTCGGTTTTCCTCCAAGCTGCCCCCCGCCCCCGCTGTTTGACAGATTTCCTACTGACGGTGCTAGGTATAAAGGTGTTATGTGTGTAGGTAGGAGATACATCACTGGGAGGTGCAGCAAAAGGGGATTTTAGCGTGAAAAGCATCTGCAAAAGGAGCTCTTTCCCAATAAAAGCAGCAAAAATTAAAATTACCCTGCAAATGGATTCATTTATGGTCAGCCTCTAACCCCTTCAAAATAAGTCAGAATTTTCTATTAATAACTGGTTTTGCTATTGCTAATAGCTCAAGCCCGTGGCAAGGCCTACCTGTCCTTACTAAACGGCTTAGTATATGCGTTAATGGACGTTATTGCTGCCATGAATTATCTCTAGACACTGACAAAAGGAGTAATATAAGGTATATTTTTTAAAAAGCACTAGCCAATGCATGGCTGAGTGATTGAGTCAGAAAATGAACCATACCTTGGGGTTAGCAAATGATTTTTCATCAGCCAGCAGGCTATTAAGCACACCTAGATAATAAACGGATGATTTCAGTGGTAATTCTGCTAGGTCCTCATCTTTTCCATTTTAACATTCCATGTTACTTTTAAAGGATTCACACATTAGATTGATTTACATGGTGGAGGAGAGAGAGCCAATGATGTTCTTTAATGTTGAGAGCAGTGCATTATTATTTATCCCTGGATCTTTGGCTCTGTCTCTCCCCCTCCCTGCCGCCCCTGCCCACCATCACTCTTTCAGGAAATGTTTGAAAAATGCCCCCTGGGACCACACCATCCACACAACCACACTGGAAGAAGAGCCAGAGTTCTTGGAAAGCAGGAGACATATATTACCCTCCATCTTGAGGGTGAAAGAATGTCCCCCACGCTTCTGACTCAGTTGCTTTAGGAAAGAGGGGGCTGCGTTCCTTGCCTAGATGGGCAATATGTTGCACTCCAGATGTTATTGGATTCCAACTCTCATCAGCACCAGCCAGCATGGTCAATGGTCAGAGGTGATGGCATACCCTCCAACATTTCTCCAGTGAAAATAGGGACATCCTATTCCATTATTATTATTATTAGTAGTAGTAGTAGTAGTAGTAGTAGTAGTAGTAGTAGTATACCCCACCCATCTTCCCTATACAGGGCTGCCTTCAGGTGTCTTCTAAAGGTTGTATAGTTACTTCTCCCCTTGTCTCAGAGGTCGCATAACTCCATACCCTCCAACCATTTCTCCAATGAAAATAGGGACATCCGAAGAAGAGGAGGAGGAGTAGTAGTTTGTATTTGATATCCCGCTTTATCACTACCCGAAGGAGTCTCAAAGTGGCCAACAATCTCCTTTCCCTTCCTCCCCCACAACAAACACTCTGTGAGGTGGGTGGGGCTGAGAGACTTCAGAGAAGTGTGACTAGCCCAAGGTCACCCAGCAGCTGCATGTGGAGGAGCAGAGACGCAAACCCAGTTCACCAGATTACGAGTCTACCGCTCTTAGCCACTACAGCACACTAGAGAAAGGGGAACATTCCGGGATCAAATCAGAAACTGGAGTGGCTTCTGTAAATCCGGGACTGTTCCTGGAAAAGGGGGACACTTGGAGGGTCTGTGATGGGAGTTGGAGGATGGCATGGGGTGTGCCACCCTGCCCTAGGCCAAAATATCCACATGCATCAAAGATGGTACACAGCCAATGCTTCATCTGCACTTCCAGACTTCCAGTGCCACATTTATAAAAGGCTTTTCACAAATAAATATACAGTCAGGCCCTTTTGGTGCCCATGGAGTGTACTGGATATTGGTAGCTTTCCTTTTAAGGCCACAAGTTTCAAGTTCGGTGTTGTTTTCTAACTCCATATAAGTCCTTTTCACGCATATTGCTCATGCGTACGTCTTATGCATAAGCAGGGCAAGCTTAGGGAGAGTGCACTGAGCTTCCTTCCCCACCACACTGTTATCTCCGTTGACCTTTGTGAATTATGCAGGTCTAAATGGCATCGGTTTGCTTGTGCAGTTTTCTGGTTTTTGCAAATCTGAGGGATCATAAGAAGAAGAAGTAGAAAAATCCTCCATTCAAGAGTGAACTGGAAATAGTTATGAGCACAGATGGAAAAGGAACGAAAGCACTGAGGAAGTAGTGGGCGTGGGAAGTGCCGCTTGACCCACCCAAAAACACTGCAAGAAATTGCCTATGATCCCAAGTGGAGCATTCTGGAGCCAGATTTTCCCCCACTTAACTGGATTATCCTTTATAGGATAAACTTGAATTTAGAGGGGGAAAGCACCAGGAGTGGTGTGGTTTGTGGGTAACATCATGGAGACTATGCACATTAAATGGGCACACAAACAGCTGCAAACACACAGTAAACTCAACTGGGGACAAGCCTAATGTCAATTCTGCATGCACCAATAGGATGCCAGCCAGATTGCACGGCCCCCTATCTATCTTGGGAAACAATGGGAGACTGCTATATGCCGAATTCCAGAATCCAATGTAAAATTAGAATTTGAAGGTAATTTCCCTCCCCCTGCTCCCAGTTTCAATGTGTTTTAGATATAGACATCTGGTTCCTGCAGGATGCATTTAGGCAACTTAAATCTCAGATTGTTATTGAAATGAATTCCAAACATTTATTTATTAACGCTTAATGCCTTCTGACCGTATATCTGCCCAAGGCACCTGCTGCAACAATAAAACGCCGTAAAACAACAACCTTAAAACACTCACATAAAATTATCTAAAAACCAAAACGCAGTAGAACAACCATAAAATGGCAATCCCTCAGACAGTAAAACCAGCGATAAACAGTAAAAGCAAGCAGACAATGTTAAATATCAATTTGTCAAATTCAGTGCTCTTCGTTTCCTAACCCCATCCCTAAATCACATCTATAAGTGAGAATGTCGAAAAAAATAACTGAATTCAACGAGCATACACTGGATTTTCTTTTACTCCTAGAAAGTTCAAATTCGAAACTTGAGACACCTCCTTCACTTCGTATTTCAATTTGATTCTACAGCAGCACAAAAAAAATTCCAAAAATTAAACTTGAGCAGGCATGCCTGTGCATTAGCTCTCTTTGCAGAGTCTCTTTCTCTAGAGTTTAAGATCCATCAGGCTTCCTGACTTCCTAGGAGGCATGGGTTTCCATCAATAGGGTACTGCCCTTTCATAGTTAAACTATGGCATTCGCTCCCGCAAGAAGTAGTGCTGACCACCAATTTAGATGGCTTTAAAAGAGGATTAAAGAAATTTGTGGAGGAGAAGACTATCAAGGCCTACTGGTCATGATGGCTGTGCTCTGCCTCCACCATCACAGGTGGTACACCTCTGAGTACTAGTTGCTGGGACCACACCACAGGTTGGGGAGAGTCCTGCTGCACTCAGGTTCCGCTTATGGGCTTCCCATGGTTGGCCACTATGAGAACAGGATGCAGGCCATTGATGCACCTTTGACCTGATCAGGCAGGGCTCTGTTGATGTGGATAGCTCAGTTGGTTAGACTGAGTGTGGTGCTGAGTACATCAAACAACTACATATTCCTGCATTGCAGGCGGTAGGACTAGATGCTCCTCAGGATCCCTTCCAACTCTATGATCCTATGAGATAACGCTTCTATCAGCATAAAGTGTATGTTGCTCAATTAAAGGCTGGGCTGCATCCAAATTGTTCCATGTCATAACCCTATTAACACGTGCTATGCTACGTGCTATACAGATCGTGAAGCTGAGGCTCCAATACTTTGGCCCCCTCATGAGAAGAGAAGAATCCTTGGAAAAGACCCTGATGTTGGGAAAGATGGAGGGCACAAGGAGAAGGGGACGGCAGAGGATGAGATGGTTGGACAGTGTTCTCGAAGCTACGAACATGAGTTTGACCAAACTGCGGGAGGCAGTGCAAGACAGGAGTGCCTGGCGTGCTCTGGTCCATGGGGTCACGAAGAGTCGGGCACGACTAAACGACTAAACAACAAATGCTACTCATGAGCAACAGCCCAACATGTGCCCAGGATGATACATTTTTTTGCATCACCTGGGAGGCGTGAATGTGTACGGAAAAGAAAACGCCCGTACGAATACAAGGAGAAAAGTATTCCGTTTTCTTAATATATTCCTGTCTTCCTTCATTTACTACAATTATTATTTTCTTGAAAAATAAAATTTACAGTTACCTGGTAATTACACACTGCCTAATCCAGTTCTGTAAGCAATAATTTTCTTTTGGTATTCTTTTTATCTTGTGCTTTCCTGGATATTTTACTTTAAATTTAAATGAGCACCACTCCCCCCCCCCGGCACTCCCCCCCTGCGCCACTCCCCCCCCCCCCGGCAACCTCCCCTTTCTCAAATAGAAGACAATCTCCTGCCAAAAACTTGCTAGCCATTTGTTCCAGCAAATATTATCGTCTGAATAATTTCGGATCCTAGTTACATTTAGCAGGGCAAGCACTCTTGTAACTACCCAAAGTGTCGCAGAGATGATAAGGGGGGGGGAATGATAAAGAAACAAAAGGGATACACGCCAAGCAGGCAACGAGGGACATCATTAATTCACAAGGTCCTGATTAACTAGAGCATGAGTCTGTATCAGCCAGCAGGAGGAGGAAGAAGCAGAGAGAGAGGATTGCATCAGAGAGGCACAAACTCTGATATCAACTGTGCTACGAATGTGCTAATATCAGCGAGCTCTGTTCCCTAACTCATTCCTTCTGTTGTTGTAGCAATCAAATGTTGCCATTACACCCGGGTAATGCCTGCTTTGACTTTTTACTCCCAGTTTCCACCCACGGATAAATGAGATTAGGCCTGCAACTGGAAATGCACAGTCTATTAATTAGGTTCAGGGCTGCATCCAAAATCCTACCTAGTGCTGGGGGCTGGGGCAGGAGCTATGCTCACTGATAGAGCCCGTGCCGCCTGAGCCGTTTAAGGACGTGCACGGTTACTTATTTTTCTAGCTACTTGAGTGTGCAAAACACTTTCCGGATACCGTTGCGTTAATCTTCACAGCATCCCCCGCGAGGCCGACAGGTTAGTATTATTGTTCCTTATTTAATGATGGAGAACTGTCCAAGCCTGAGAGAAAGCAGTGGTCCCCAGTGTGGGGCTGTGGCAGAGGCACACATTGAAAACCTTGTACAGACATGACAAGTTTCTCAGAGCCAACCAACTAGGCCACTGTGGAGGGGAGCTCATGAGGCCTTTTCTGAAGATTTGAAAACTGTACCCAAATGTGTTTGTTTTACAGCACACTTGAAATCTGCAGTAAAGGGAGAGATTAGTTTTTTTAATTGTCAGGGAGGAGAAATTGAAAAGTACAGTCAATGCTCACAAAACACCTATTATTATTATTATTAGTAGTAGTATACCACCCTATACCCACAAGTCTCAGGGCGGCTAGCAATAGTACTATTGCTGCTTAGTTATCTTGAGGTTTTATATTTTTTAAAAAGTTGTTGCCAAAGCCTCCTTCGAGCTAGTGAAATATTTTCAAAAAACAACTGCCCCTGTGATCTTTGGATGAAGGGCGGCATACACATTCAATAAAAAAATAAAGAAGAAGAATGATTCGCTGTGGGTACCTTCTAGCTTTTTTAAAGCCTAGATTAAAAATAAAATAAAATGTGCTCTGTAGCAAAGTAGTGACCAGAATATAAGTCATAGCTACGTGTGATTCCATGCCCACCCCCAATTTCCCTTCAGAATTTTTGAAGGATAGCTATGTATTGGTTAAGACGGGTACACGTAAAATATTAGTAAAAAAAACACCCGGAAATGCATTACCAAAAACAAGGGCACAGATATGCATAAAATTTGCATATGCTAATTCACACATAGAGACACTCATTCAGAAATAATGACTATAATTTAAATAGAAATGCATGTCAGGATAGAGAGGGAGGCTGTGACCAGGTGACTTATACGCCTGCTCAACCTGCTCCCCAGATGCAAACGTTTGATGGGTGACTTAAAGGCCTCCGCTCTTCCTTCTAATGGGTCTTTATCTTTTAGCTAGAATTGGGCCAGGCAGCCCTGCAGACAGAGGAACCCCTCCAAATAGAGGACTGCCACCTATAAAATGGGACAGGTGGAACTGTCTCCCTCCACGGAAGGCTATGATTTAACATGAGGTTCAAAGCTACCGACATGTTGCGCGAGCCCTGATTTCTTTCCCAACTCGCTGCAGCATTCGCTAGAGAAGGATTTAATCTCTCTCTCTCCCCCCCCCCCAAATTCGGCCTATGGCTTCTCTCAGCTGAGGCTGCCAAGAAGGGTCCCAGTTTGTGCCAAACGTGGCAGTGGCTTTTGTGATGCTGATCTCCGGCGACAAGAAGCTGGCCTGCGACCTGCCATTCATCTCTGCGAGGATGTGAAAATCTTCTTACGGATTTCCATTGAGCTGACAATGAGCAGCATATGAGCAATCCTATATGCTGTGCAACGTTTTATAAGTAATGCCTGCCTCTCCCTGCTTGGCGAGGGGAGGAGAAGGAGAGGGGGAAGGGGGGCTGTGGATCTAAACAATTGACATTGTTCTGCCTCAAATGTATTCTTTCCTGCTTTTTCTCCCTACCCCCTTAAGCGGTTGCAGGGAGAGGGGTGAGGGTGGGGGAAAGGGAAGAAATCAAATAGCCCCCGTGTCCCCTTACACATTGTCAAATCTGTTCTCGTGTTACTTCCATAAGATCAGGAAGCTTTGCCCATTTCTGCATTACTGGGTAATCAATTTGTCATCACTATCAGGAAGCACAGTAAAGCCATCAGACAAAATGAATTACAGCTGTAGGCAGCGGTCAGGAGTTGGAACGTCTATATGTATGTGTTTGCACAGAGTACCTATTATAGACTTTTGGGTTGGAAGCGCATAGACTGCAGCGCCGGCCCTTTCCCACACAACAGATCAACATTTCAACATCTAAAGGGCAAAATGGCTAGTTTTGTGTCGCTGCGTCATGTGTGCCAGTGTGCGCAGAACACAGCTTACACACATAGCACATAGATTCCTACAAATTTATTTCCTTTCTTTCTTTATTGAACTTATATACACTGCCCTATACCCGGGGGTGTCCGGGCAGTTCACAGAATAAAATCAAGATATAAAACCACAAAATACATAATAAAAATGAAAACAATAACTCAACAGACCCCTCCCCCACAAAAACACATTTTAAAAGGGCATAGGTTGTAAATCAGATCAACCCAAGGCCTGGTTAAAACTGAATGTTTTTGCCTGCCGCCTAAAGGTGTATAATGAAGGCGCCAGGCGAACTTCCCTGGGGAGAGCATTCCACAGACGAGGAGCCACTGCAGAGAAGGCCCGTTTTGTGTTGCCACCCTCCACACCTCTCGAGGAGGCACACGAAGGAGGGCCTCAGAAGATGATCTCAGGGTCCAGGAAGGTCATATGGAAAGAGGCAGTCCTTGAGGTACTGCAGTTCTGAGCCATTTAAGGCTTTATAGGTCAAAACCAGCACTTTGAATTGGGCCAGGAAACTAACTGGTAGCCAGTGCAGTCGGACCAGGATCTGTGTAATATGCTCAAACCATCTTACTCTGGTGAGCAACCTGGCCGCTGAATTCTGTACTAGCTGAAGTTAATAATAATAATAATAATAATAATAATAATTTATTATTTATACCCAGCCACTCTGGGCAGCTTCCATTTAGGGCTTTAAAGGTCAGCACCAACACTTTGAATTGTGCTCGGAAACATACTGGGAGCCAATGTAGATCTTTCAAGACCGGTGTTATGTGGTCTCGGTGGCCGCTCCCAGTCACCACTCTAGCTGCCACATTCTGGATTAGTTGTAGTTTCTGGGTCACCTTCAAAGGTAGCCCCACGTAGAGTGCATTGCAGTAGTCCAAGCGGGAGATAACTAGAGCATGCACCACTCTGGCAAGACAGTCTGCAGGCAGGTAGGGTCTCAGCCTGTGTACCAGTTTCCGAACTGTCTTTTACATACACTGACCAGGCATTAGCCTTTTGCACAGAGAGTTTACTATAGCGTGGCCCCATCCATTGGCCAGGGACTGAGAGCTAC